>NC_090927.1:930114116-930417147 GCF_040938575.1 Ambystoma mexicanum | reverse complement strand
TCCCACACATGTCCCCCTGCACGCCCACCCCCCAGCCACCAGGGGCAGCCTCCACCAGGCCCCCACTCATGTCTCCCATCACCCCCACCCCCCAGCAGTGCAGGGGCAGCCTCCACCAGGCCCCCACCCATGTCTACCACCACCCCCACCCCCCAGCCACCAGGGGCAGCCTCCACCAGGCCCCCACTCATGTCTCCCATCACCCCCACCCCCCAAAAGTGCAGGGGCAGCCTCCACCAGGCCCCCACCCATGTCTACCACCACCCCCACCCCCCAGCCACCAGGGGCAGCCTCCACCAGGCCCCCACTCATGTCTCCCATCACCCCCACCCCACAGCAGTGCAGGGGCAGCCTTCACCAGGCCCCCACCCATGTCTACCACCACCCCCACCCCCCAGCCACCAGGGGCAGCCTCCACCAGGCCCCCACCCATGTCTCCCATCACCCCCACACCCCCAGCCGCGCGATTGGCCTGGGTACATGTACTTCGGGGTGCGCGGGAAGTTCCACGCGCGATTGGCCTGGGTACGTGTACTACGGGGTGCGCGGGAGGTTCCACACGTGAATGGCCTGGGTACGTGTACTACGGGGTGCGCGGGAGGTTCCACACGCGATTGACCTGGGTATGTGTACTTCGGGGTGCATGGGAAGTTCCACACGCGATTGGCCTGGGTACGTGTACTACGGGGTGCGCGGGACGTTCCACACGTGATTGGCCTGGGTACGTGTACTTCGGGGTGCGCGGGAAGTTCCACACGCGATTGGCCTGGGTACGTGTACTACGGGGTGCGCGGGAGGTTCCACACGCGATTGGCCTGGGTACGTGTACTTCGGGGTGCGTAGGAAGTTCCACACGCGATTGGCCTGGGTACGTGTACTACGGGGTGCGCGGGAGGTTCAACACGCGATTGGCCTGGGTACGTGTACTTCGGGGTGCGTGGGAAGTTCCACACGCGATTGGCCTGGGTACGTGTACTTCGGGGTGCGCGGGAAGCTCCACACGCGACTGGGCCTGTGAGAGTGGGGTACTTGTACTCCAGGGGTGGGCGGGAAGATTCACACGTTCGCCTACGACGTGCCGAAAAATAAATGGTCCAATCCTGAAACACGTACGCCAGCATGAAGTAGGCGTACGTCGACCCGCGCAGCATAAAAGTGCGCGCAAACAACAAACATACGCCAGGATGAATATACCTTTCCTAGCAGCAGTGGCCGTGGGTTACCAAAGGCGGAGGAGGAGGATAGTGAGGGCCAGAATTTTCACTCCCAGAACCAGCCTTTTTGGGATGCCTGATGACCAGGTGTATGGGAGTTACAGGTTTCCACCACACATAATACTGGACCTGGTCGGTGAGTGGGAGGATGACCTCACATCACCCACCCTGTGCTCCCAAGCACTCAGCCCCCTGGAAAAGGTCCTCAATGTACTGCACTTCTTGGCCACAGGATCATTTCAGCGGACAAGTGCCATAGTGGGTGGGGTGTCACAGGCCACGCAGTCACGCTGCCTACACCAGGTCTTGAACATCATCACTGCACGCCCATCAGTCCGTAGGCATATATACCTGCCCAGGACACCTGCAGAAAGGCAGGCTGCCACCCTCGATATCTACGGTATGGCACAATTCCCAAAGGTGCTAGGTGCCATTGACGGCACCCATGTGTCACTACGTCCCCCCAGGGCATCTGAGCACATCTATAGGAACCGCAAGCACTGGCATTCCATCAACGTGCAGGTAGTATGTAATGCTAAGGGAATCATCACCTCAGTATATGCCAACTATCCAGGGTCCACCCACGACAGCTTCATTTACCGAATGTCTACCCTAAACCGGGACTTAGAAGCTGGGCGGCATGGCGATACATGGCTGCTTGGTGAGTATGAATGCCACTGCACATGCATGCATGTCAGATGCAGAGTTATGTCACTACCGCACTAATGATACCCATCACCTCCTCACCAGGGGACATTGTCTACCCTCTGAGCACCCACATGATGACGCAGATTTGGAACCCCATCACGCTTCCAGAGGTAAGATACAACACAGCCCATATTGCAACCCGGGGCATAGTGGAGCGCACATTCGGAGTGCTCAAGTCACGCTTTCGCTCCCTTGACCGTTCTGGCGGGCAGCTGTTATATGCGCCCCCAGTAGTGTGCAGGATCATAGTGGCAGCATGTGTCCTGCACAATGTTGCAACATGCCGGGGCCTGGCTGTGGACATGGTGGTGCCCCCACATCCCCAACCACATGCACGCCCGCTGCGCATGGGAGGGGAGAGGTCACGGGGTGAGGCAGCCCGTACGCAGCTGGTGGCTAATTACTTCACATAGAAATCACACCCCAGTGGATGCACACAGCCCTGGCACATACCATGTGATAAGCAATGATGGCTTGACCTGACAATTAAGATGAACAAAGGGACAGTCAACTGTCAGAACCATAGCAGCCTGAGATTGTTCATGTGGAAGTGTCACAATGTGTGCATCCCTACCTACACAAACACCACCAATGCAGTGTCATCAAAAGACACTTCCATGCTGCAGAAATGAATACCCACTCGCAAAATACTACATGAAAACAGTGCCCTGTCACCCACCCCCTCCCCGGCATGGCACGGCCACACAACACACCATGGCATGTCATGCAATGTGAGAGGAAAGAAATTAATCCCCACAACATGCCCCAAGTGTCACCAGCTACAGTGTCCCTAATGGAAACATGTCCACACATGAAATGCTCACAGTAATGCAGGACCTACAACACACATTACCAAATACTTACCAAGAATACCAATCACCTACACAGCCTCCAACCTACCTTAAACATGACATTACAGACTTAAAAATTTGGTTGCCTCACTACCTGATGATGCCAGCCCTCTGAACACTTCCAAGTATACAGTGTTAGCGCCACGCAAGAGTGTAGGTGCACTGCTTACAACATGGACTCCAGTTCCAAGGTGGACTGCATTGTGAAGACATGAGGAATGGACCTGCAAATTAGGAGGATGAGATGGATGCAGAGGCACATATCAATATACCATGCAGTTTACAATACAACAATATGCACTATGAATGTATACACAGTGTTGACTACAGACTGCCCACACAGCTCATGGGAGTCCAATCTCACCATGTACGTCAATGTCACTTGGGCACACCCTTTGCAAGCCCATGGAAACGGGAAGCAGGAGGGGTGTGTGACACAAAAACCCAAGCATCTGAACCAAATTCATGACAAGCCTGCATGTGCCCAGCCACAATGCAGCGTATGCTCACGGGAGCCACACAAGGCAACACACTGTCCCAAAAAAAAAAAAATCAAAAATGGCCATCAATGGGCCCGGGGGTTGGGGGAGGCCACCCAGGAGGTCCGGGGACAGGGTGCACACCACAAAGCCCACCTGTGTGGATCTTGCGAAAAAAAAACACCTCCATGGGCTCATGGCCTACACGGCTACCCTATTGTGGGAGTATCACTGCTGTCGCTCTCCTCACCCTCTGCAGCTGCATCAGGAGGTGGTGGCACTATGGGAGGCAGCCCACACAAAGCCCTAGTCTGTTCCTCCATGGCTGCAAGCATGCGGGTGTGGTAGGTCTCGTTCTGGAGGATGGGTTTGCGGAGGTCCCCATGCAACAATTCACGGGATGCCCGGATCTCCGCCCTAGTTGCCTGCATCTCAGCTGAGAGCGTACGTGTGAGACGCTCCAGCTGCTGTTCTGTCCTTCTGTTTGTTGAAGCCTCAAGCTCAACAAGAGTCGTTCTGAGGTGAAGGAGTTCCACCCTCAGGGCTTCCTGCAGAGTCGCCAGTGCCGCCCGCCTGTCCCTGTCAGACGCCAACATGTCCCCTCCCTGTGTGACTGGCAGATGGAGTCGGTTGCCTGCTGTAGTCGCTCCATCAGCCTTTCGGGGGGGACAATGGAAGTGGCCACCCTATCCATGGCCTGAGCCATCATCTCTGATGATGCTGCCTGTTGGGTTGCGATACCGTATATGGATTGCTCCCATGCGGTATTGCCAGGTGGCGTACGGCCACCACGTCGGCGGGCACCACACCTGTCTGGGGCAAGGCGAACTGCGCCTTGCTGTGCCGGCACTGCCTGAGGCTGCAGGACTGCATTCCCCCTCTGATCTGCTGGCCCAAGAACAGGATCAGATGTCGCGGAGTGTGACCCTGCATCCGTAACCACCAAAGGCGTACCTGCCAACACTGACATCCCCATTGAGGGTTCTAACCCTGGTGCAGGTGGGTTGGACAGAACAGAATCCCTCCCAGGAACACTCACCTGCGACGGCACATAGGTCTCATCATCCGAATCGACACCTGAATACAGCTTGGGGGAGGTGCAGCCAGAGACACCCCTTGAGAGCACGACCTGCAGCAGTTGTGGGTTCTCACCCACCACCACACCAGGTCCCTCACTGGTGTTCGGTCGGCCCTCAGACCTCTCCTGGGTTTGCACCATCTCCACAACCCCAGCAGTATCAAGTGGGTCATCCCCTGCAAAGACATAAAAGAAAACAAAAGGAAACAGGCATTAGCACTATGGCACACAATTAGGGCTGAGAGGCTACAGAAACAGTACTTGATTGACACATGTCCCACATGACTAAAACCGTCCCATGCATGCACCATCACTGCGTGTGAAGGGGAGGCAGATGGCACACATTGATGACACCAAGATGGAAGATGAACACATTTGCTGCATGCTGCCTAGCAGTGGCATCACACATTGGCCATTGATTGGCAGGTCAAATACACATGCCATCACACAGATGGCATGTACCCTAGCCATGAAGTGAAGAGGGAGAGGATGTCACCAATTGTTCATTCAGTCCAGTTTGCTCATGTAATTGATTTTTTCATTGAAATGGTTCAAATGTTTAACCTGCAGCTGCCAGTCCAAAATGGTCCTATAGCACAGTGACATGTCTAAACTAATCATGTCCAGGAAACTAAGCCAGTCCACTGTACCATAGCCATGTCAGACATGTGACAATAGGACTGAGAAATCCCGAGTAAAAGTGGTGGTATGCAAACAATCTGCCTGAATAAACAGAGGTAAATAAGCAACAATGTTGTGGTAAGATGACACTCCAAGGGCAACTGGCGTGGTGTTGGGCGGGATGTCTAATGTTGGCAGAAGGGATGCTGCTATACCGAAATGCTGGTGCCAAGAATGTATAGGAAGAGGCACATGGGTGACCCAAACCACTCAGGCACACACACCCTCACCTGGCACCGAAACAGAAGCCCTCCCACACACACCATGCACATGGATGACACACACATGCATGTGCACTCACCGGACAATGCCTTGTAATCTGCCAGTTCTCCCACACCTTGGATCTGTTCCTCCGTGACGTAGGTCCCAGCAACCTGCTCATGTGGAGTGAGTTCTATGTCGTCTGCTGGAGACCCACCTCCAGTCACTAGAGTTGCGGCATGACTTGAGGCCAGCTTATTCTTTGCCCTGCGCTTCAGGTCATTCCAGCGCTTGTAGCATTCATTAGCTGTGCGCCTCACGATTCCAAGGGCACTTATGATGTCCGCAATGGTCTGCCAGTGTGCCTGACGTTGTGCAGGTGTGGTCTTGGATCCTGCAACAATCACCATTTCGCGGTCATGCGTGGACACATATTCTACAAGTGTATTCAGTTCGGCCTCATTGAAGCTGGGCTTCCTTGACGGGCCAGACTGTGTAGCCGTGTCTGTGGCATTAGCCTCTACTGGACGAGCTCTCTTCCTCTTCCGCTTGGAAGGTGGTGGGGATCCTGAGTGTCCTACGCCGCTCTGGACACTAGGGGCAGGAGCGTGGGATTGCACACTCAGCATGGGAGTTGGTGCAGGCATTAGCTCAAGTGTGATGGTGTCAGGGGGAATGTCAGCATGATGGACTTGGACCGACATTGTCCTGGCTGGGTGTGTGAGAGGTGGGGTGGATGGAGCCGCAGCTGCCCCTGCAGCCTCCCCAGCCTGCCTACGCGGGGCAGCAGATGACCTAGCTGCCCCTGATCCACGTGGCCTGATGATGCCAACGTTCACCGGCACACGTGGCCTAGACCTGCTGACCTGGAAGTCAGCCATGGAGTCACCCTGTGCCAGGTCTGGTTCCACAGTGGGCTGGTCCAACAAGGGCTGAGCATGGATGGTGTCAGCCACGGTAACCTCAACCAGGGGGGGGGGCATGGATGTCCCTGACTGCTCCTCCGCACATGGAGGGTTAGGGACACCCTGCAAGTCACGGCCATGTCCCCTACTGGATCCACCACGGCCACCACTTGGGGCTCGGCCACCTTTGCCACCCTTACGGCTTGGTCGACTCCCAGCCATGGCACTGATGTTATTGTGCGTATCAGAGTCGATGTGAACTATTGTCCTGGGCAATTGGGGGTAAAAGGGGTTGGGTACCAGATGGCAATCGTACCCTAGTGCTCTAGCAAGGCTGTATGTCACCCCTGGGGAAAGATGATGGGTCACGCAACACACAGGCACCCCAAAAAAGGGAAGTAAGGTGCACGCAACCCCTCCTAGACCACGTGCGTGGAAAAATAAACCTGCACTACGCTGTGGCACCCAGAAACACAAGAATGAACGTATGCGTGTCACACGCAGCCTAGAATGACCTCTGAAGGGGTACGCGACACACGGGACAAGCACAGATGTTAAATACGTGCGCGACTCAACGTCTGCCAGGAACAAAAGCGTAAAAAATATGCGCGTGTGCGCGTTGGCAACACCCCAGCCAAAAGAAGAATTGTACGCTGTCTGAGGAGACAGGACAACAGTAGAAGGGAACGCTGTTTGAGGAAATAGGCCCAGGAAAAAGAGGAAAAGAGAAAAAGCTGTCAGAGGTAACAGGGAGTACGAACTGGAAACGCTGTGAAGTAAATTGCGTGTGAACCGACAAGAAGTACAGATTTCACCCACTCGCTCTCCACGAAAAGCACATACAAGGAAATGGTGTTCTACAGGTACTTTTTATACACACGTCACAGACGCGCATACGCGATGAGGCCATTTCCACCAATTACTCGCTTTGACACTCGGACGTGTATCTCTTTTTTTTTTTTTACACGCGCCATGCTCTACGGCCATGCGCGTGACGTCACAACTGCGCGTGGTGGCCTTTGGGCCAATGAAATCGCATATGCGAGCACACGTGGTAAAACTGCACGTCCGAGTGTCATCGCATGTAATCGGAGGGAAGTGAGCGTACACGCGATTGGCCTGGGTACGTGTATTTCTGGGGTGCGCAGGAAGTTTCACACGCGATTGGTGGAAATCCACGTGTGCTCTGTCATCACGTGTAATGAGGGAAAAACCCGCGCGCGTCACGTCACAGACGCGCTTACGCGCTAAGGGCCTTTGGTCCAATGAAATCGCATATGCGTGCTGACGTGCATACGCGCTAAGGGCCTTTCCTTGATTTACACGCAGACGTGCAGGATTTTCACATGCCAAATCACTCCGTATCAAGCTGGCCACGCGTAAGCACACGGAAGACCACGCTCCTGCCCACAAGGCCGAATCACTGCCCCCCAGAGCCCCGAGCACGCTCCCACCTGCCATCTGCTGCTGCCTGACTGCCTGCTGCCCACGTGCCCTGTCATTTGCTGCCTGCACATCAGCCAGGGGTGCTGTTGCTGTGACCACCCCTGCTGGAACCAAAGACTCCCGACTGGGATTCCATCACTCCACAGCCCAGCCCCAGAACCCAGTTGCCCACCCACTCATGCCTCTGGGGTTGTCATGTCGGGCACTGCAACATCTGGCACCACTGACAACCCCCGGCCAGAGAGGCAGAGGGGCACCAGCTTCAGTGCCAGGGAAGTTGGTGTCCTGGTGGAACAAGTCCTGGGGCAGTATGGTGCCCTCTACGGAAGTGTGCGCGCCGACAAGGAAGGACTGACTCGGATCTGGACGGACATCGTGACTGCCATCAACGTGGAGGGGGTGGCAGTCCGCGACTTCCAACATGTCAAGAAGCGGTGGGAGGACTTTAGGTCCAGGACCCTGAACAAGGCCCGGCGCCTCTTGAAGGCAGCGTATGCTAAGGGGCGCCGGGGCCACTTGTCGGAAGATCAGATGAGGGTCCTGGAACGCATATCCCCAGCGCTCCACGTCCAGGTCCTTGAGAGGCAGACCCATCTGGAGTCGAGCGGTAAGTGTACATGCATCATGATTGTAAGCTGTGCGTGTGGTGATGTGCCGGTTGCACATCTGTTTGTATGGGGCCGAGTACGGGTGGGGGTGTACAGGACCGTGAGGCTAACACATGCGAGGGCTGTCATGTGTGAGACATGGATGGTGCTTGTGTGTGTAGGCTTGCATGCCAAATGCAGTTGTTTGGGCACACATGTTTGGATGAATGTGTATGTAAGTGGGCATGTTCGTGATGTCACGCATGTATGTTGTTTTCAGCTGCATGTATCAGCACTGTGTACATGTGCATGTGTGTGTATTTGACAAGGGTGCAACAGTGATGCAACATGGATGCATGTGACAGCGGGATGTGGAAGCCTGATTGGCAGATGTGACATGGATGCCCATCGGAACACTGCGACAGTTGGCTGAGGTGTACACATGCATGCAAGTGTGTTGGTGTGCATGCATGTGTAGTGCACTCCCTGTGTTGCATGTGATGTCTGGCTCACCTTTGCCTGCTCATGCTGTTGTATGTGTATGGATGGTGCTGGCAGTTGCGATGTGGCTGTGGTATGGCTCATGTGTGCAAGTTGAAATGACATGTGTGTTGCCGATTGTGATGCCATGTCTGAGGTTTGCCAATGCAACTCATGTGCAACTGTCATGTGTGTATGTGTCCATTGTACAGTGCCCTGATGCTTGTGTTTTATTTCTCCCTGTCTGCAGCATCAACTGATGAAGAGGGCGGAGAAGGTGCTGTGGAGCACAGCGGCAGATCTCGCACCGCCAGCCGGAGACGCAAGGCCCGGCTCCCCTCCCAGGTTGTGATCTCGTCGGGGAGTGAGGAGTCCGGTGCCGCGTCCCAGGCCACAGCTGCCGGGGGGAGGTCCAAGAGGCGGAGGTCGGAGTTGGACTCCTCGGCAGCAGAAGGGGCAGCTGGGACCCCACAGGACCCAACGGGGGAAGATGGCACGGAGTCATCCAGGTTGGTGGGGGGTTTGGTGGAGGAGGAGGCCGTGCAAGCAACAGAGACGGGGTCTGGAGGTGGGGATTCCAATGGTGCTAATGGTGCAGTGCAGGACCAGGGACAGGAGGCAGCACAGGTCACCGCGGAGGTGCCTGTGTGCAATCCTGTCCCTGCATCATCTTGCACCAGCAGGGATACCTACGTCCAGACCCGTTTTCAGGCAGGGGATGAGCTCACGACAACTGGCCTTCCTCTGCCTGTGGACGTGGCTATCCGGGTCCGGGTTGAGCCTGTCCTGACTGGTGTGGCGTTGCGTCAACGGGCCATGCGAGGGGACCTGCAGTCTTTTCATGAGGAGACTGCACGTCATCTCGAATGGCTCGTTGACCGCGTCGGACTACTGGGACAGGTCACCCAGGCCGGATTCCTCCGTTTGATGGGGCTTGCTACGACCCCCTCCTCAACTGAAACCCTATGCGCCAGTCGTCCTCCGTTCCATCTTCCCACCTATCAGTCACCTGGGTGCCCTGTGGAGCTGCCTCTGACGGTGCGGCCAGGCTGGTGGAGGAGGCATCCCTGCCACAGTCGGGAGTCGGACGTCCAGCAGGGGTGGCCACATCAACGACTGCACCCCAGCCAGCGGAGGATGTGCAGGCAGCAGGAAGCAGTGCACCAGGCCCCCACCCGTGTCTACCACCACCCCCACCCCCCAGCCACCAGGGGCAGCCTCCACCAGGCCCCCACTCATGTCTCACATCACCCCCACCCCCCAAAAGTGCAGGGGCAGCCTCCACCAGGCCCCCACCCATGTCTACCACCACCCCCACCCCCCAGCCACCAGGGGCAGCCTCCACCAGGCCCCCACTCATGTCTCCCATCACCCCCACCCCACAGCAGTGCAGGGGCAGCCTTCACCAGGCCCCCACCCATGTCTACCACCACCCCCACCCCCCAGCCACCAGGGGCAGCCTCCACCAGGCCCCCACCCATGTCTCCCATCACCCCCACACCCCCAGCCGCGCGATTGGCCTGGGTACATGTACTTCGGGGTGCGCGGGAAGTTCCACGCGCGATTGGCCTGGGTACGTGTACTACGGGGTGCGCGGGAGGTTCCACACGCGAATGGCCTGGGTACGTGTACTACGGGGTGCGCGGGAGGTTCCACACGCGATTGACCTGGGTACGTGTACTTCGGGGTGCATGGGAAGTTCCACACGCGATTGGCCTGGGTACGTGTACTACGGGGTGCGCGGGACGTTCCACATGTGATTGGCCTGGGTACGTGTACTTCGGGGTGCGCGGGAAGTTCCACACGCGATTGGCCTGGGTACGTGTACTACGGGGTGCGCGGGAGGTTCCACACGCGATTGGCCTGGGTACGTGTACTTCGGGGTGCGTAGGAAGTTCCACACGCGATTGGCCTGGGTACGTGTACTACGGGGTGCGCGGGAGGTTCAACACGCGATTGGCCTGGGTACGTGTACTTCGGGGTGCGTGGGAAGTTCCACACGCGATTGGCCTGGGTACGTGTACTTCGGGGTGCGCGGGAAGCTCCACACGCGACGGGGCCTGTGAGAGTGGGGTACTTGTATTCCAGGGGTGGGCGGGAAGATTCACACGTTCGCCTACGACGTGCCGAAAAATAAATGGTCCAATCCTGAAACACGTACGCCAGCATGAAGCAGGCGTACGTCGACCCGCGCAGCATAAAAGTGCGCGCAAACAACAAACATACGCCAGGATGAATATACCTTTCCTAGCAGCAGTGGCCGTGGGTTACCAAAGGCGGAGGAGGAGGATAGTGAGGGCCAGAATTTTCACTCCCAGAACCAGCCTTTTTGGGATGCCTGATGACCAGGTGTATGGGAGGTACAGGTTTCCACCACACATAATACTGGACCTGGTCAGTGAGTGGGAGGATGACCTCACATCACCCACCCTGTGCTCCCAAGCACTCAGCCCCCTGGAAAAGGTCCTCAATGTACTGCACTTCTTGGCCACAGGATCATTTCAGCGGACAAGTGCCATAGTGGGTGGGGTGTCACAGGCCACGCAGTCACGCTGCCTACACCAGGTCTTGAACATCATCACTGCACGCCCATCAGTCCGTAGGCATATATACCTGCCCAGGACACCTGCAGAAAGGCAGGCTGCCACCCTCGATATCTACGGTATGGCACAATTCCCAAAAGTGCTAGGTGCCATTGACGGCACCCATGTGGCACTACGTCCCCCCAGGGCATCTGAGCACATCTATAGGAACCGCAAGCACTGGCATTCCATCAACGTGCAGGTAGTATGTAATGCTAAGGGAATCATCACCTCAGTATATGCCAACTATCCAGGGTCCACCCACGACAGCTTCATTTACCGAATGTCTACCCTAAACCGGGACTTAGAAGCTGGGCGGCATGGCGATACATGGCTGCTTGGTGAGTATGAATGCCACTGCACATGCATGCATGTCAGATGCAGAGTTATGTCACTACCGCACTAATGATACCCATTACCTCCTCACCAGGGGACATTGTCTACCCTCTGAGCACCCACATGATGACGCAGATTTGGAACCCCATCACGCTTCCAGAGGTAAGATACAACACAGCCCATATTGCAACCCGGGGCATAGTGGAGCGCACATTCGGAGTGCTCAAGTCACGCTTTCGCTCCCTTGACCGTTCTGGCGGGCAGCTGTTATATGCGCCCCCAGTAGTGTGCAGGATCATAGTGGCAGCATGTGTCCTGCACAATGTTGCAACATGCCGGGGCCTGGCTGTGGACATGGTGGTGCCCCCACATCCCCAACCACATGCACGCCCGCTGCGCATGGGAGGGGAGAGGTCACGGGGTGAGGCAGCCCGTACGCAGCTGGTGGCTAATTACTTCACATAGAAATCACACCCCAGTGGATGCACACAGCCCTGGCACATACCATGTGATAAGCAATGATGGCTTGACCTGACAATTAAGATGAACAAAGGGACAGTCAACTGTCAGAACCATAGCAGCCTGAGATTGTTCATGTGGAAGTGTCACAATGGCCCTCATTACGACCCTTGCGGAAATCGGAAAACGATGGCGGAAATGCAATACCGCCATCGAATAGCGCTCGGTGCGACTATGACCCGTCACCGCAAAGTACGAAGCCATTAGCGACACCGTAGTGAACGCCAACGCTAACTGCACCAAGCACGCGCGCGCGCGCCATGCGAAACCGCAAACACCACCATGGCGCAAGGGTACGCCAATTCCGACCCTAGCGGACATGTACCTAACGCCATCAGGCATGGCGTAATGTACCATTCCGTCATGGTGTGAAGTACGGCATCGCAAATCAACCGTAAACGGCCCCACTGAGTGCCTGTACACCGCTCCCTGCCCACAAAGTACAACTCCCCGTAGGTGCAATGAAGTCACAATGCAACCATTGAAATGTACAAGTCACCCATGCATGGCAACGAACAAAAGAAACACAAGAGGGGCCAATGGGAGCTGCAGGGCACAGATGGCATGAATACAGAAGCCATCCCAATGGACATGACCACAGTCCCCCACCAAGAAACGCACGCAAACACAGGCACCTGTGACCAGCAATATTCCGAGAATCACATCATTCCACCAGTCCACCTGGCTGACCGGCATCTGTTACACAAAACCCAATCCCCCGCCCCTGAGCATGACAACATTCAAACTGTCATATTGGCAGCCCCCATCCCTGACCTCACGGGCTTAGTAGGCAAACGCGCCCAGTACAGTACCACGCAACTAAACTCCGAAGCTGGAACCCAATGCAGATCTCCTCACAATACATCGCCCCCCAAATAGGCATATGCCACATCACTTGCAAAGAAAAACGCTACACGGGCCAAATCAGAATAGAAATTTTATGCACATCAAAGTCACCAAGCCCATACAGCCATCAGGCCATGAACTCCAAAACACTAATCACCATTGTGGGCTGCATCCGCAAGAAATGACCAGCCACTACTTGTGTGTCGCCCTGTTCCCCCATGGTACACAGAGCCACATTCACGTACGAAAAGGCAACATGGAAGCGCACAGAACCGCAGGGCCGTCCCAATGGGGAGGCACTAGTCCAGCTGAAAGGCCGAAATGTTGCTCCGAGCCACCAGTACTGCGTAAGGGCATGTGGGCCATTGGCGATCGTCCCATAAGATCGTAATGCTGCTCCACTGATTAACACGAAGCAGCAGGTGTCGGGAGTAAAACCCATCTGCAGGAGTGGCATACAGATGGCAGTGGCAAAAGGGGAGGAGATACCTGTCAACCAAAAGAAAAGAAAAAGAACAGAATGGCCATCAGAACTACATTCCAACAACTCACTTCAATGATCACACGAAATCCACAGCCATATGCATGCTAGCCCACTCCAAAGGATCATCACCACCCCAAAACCACTTGCGACTCATAACCATCTATATCGAGGTGCAAACACCATCACAAACGAGTGTACCTGTGCATGCGTCTGTCAAAACAGAATCCATCAGATGGGAATGTTAACGTGCATGAACACAAGTGTCTGAGGGCGCGTCGAGACAGGGAGGGCTCAACAAGGCCAGATAGACGATGGTCCCACTATGGCAGCCCTGCATCACATAGCGTAGGGGAGGCGGATAGATCCCAAGAAGCCCTGTACATGGCAAACTCTGTATCAAATCACCTGCCCATGCATCCATTCATCATTCCCTCATCCCGGGATCAAAACGCCTGAATAATTACTCACATAACATTAGAAACATCCATTGAGTCTGTGCGTTATGCAGCCTGCAAAATCCACAGTGCCCCAGCCCGTAATTCCAGTGTTGTGAAGTAACATGTATTTGGGAACGGCCGGCCTCATCGCCCACGTAGCTATTGCGCATCCCAAACTATTCATATCAATCATTGCTTCCTCGCCATGGGCCCTGTCTCAAGGACATTGAACAATAGAACGTTATATTTGCAGTCAGACCTGTGGGCATCTCCTCGCCGCTAGCTGGAAACCGAAAGCGCTGCCCTTCGAATTCCTCATTTGCAACATCACGTCGAAAAGGCATCTGTGGCCGTTTGAAATCACTAATTATTCCATCGAGTGCGGCTGTGTGTGAAAATGGCAACTGCCTTCACCCACAAATGGGACGCCCCGCCCGTCGTTGCAACTCGGTACAGTGATGCATGAGGGCCCACCGTTACTCGAGTACTACGTTCCACTGACCCTTCACAAGTCTGTTCGCGACTGCACAGATAGTATGTGAAACAATGGGACCACAGCAGAATGAACATATCAACCAATCTTACACGGCCATCGGGTACAAATACATGATTGCAATAGCAAGATGCCATTCCCCGAATTGCAGCGTTGTGCGCGGGACGTGCTCGGCCAAAGGGGAGAGCAGTTTGCACAGGTGGAATTAATCACCACAGGTGGAGGCCATACAGCCTGAAAACACATAAATTGCACAGCCAGTCTCCTCCCACAACCACACCGAAATGCTACCGGCAGGACTCGCGATGTTGGCCCTGGGGGACCTGATAGCACTGCAAGTGCTCCAACTCCAAGAAGAAGACGAACACCAACTACAACCAGCCGCACGGAGGAGACGCAGGAGGAGGAGGAGGCCAAGGCAGGGCCAGCAAGGCCCACCAGCACAGCCACTACCACCACGCAGGCAGCCCGCAATCCCACGCCTCCGAGCACATCCGTTCAACCTCACTGATGAGCAGATCCACACCCTCTACCGTCTGGACCGGGACACCATAGCCGCCATTGTGGACATGACACAGGCTGACCTTGTCAGCATGATAGATATCCCAACCGCCATCCCACCCCTACTGAAGGTGGTGTCTGTACTCCACTTCCTGGCCACAGGCACCTACCAGCACACAGTCGGACAGTTGCATGGCATTTCTCAGCCACTGTTCTCACGGACACTATTTCAAGTGCTCGATGCCCTCCTGCAGCACGCAGACGACTACATCTCTCTACCACGCTTGGAGCAGGAAATTACCAACACAAAAGTGGGATTCCATGCACTTGCCGGCATACCGGGTTGCATTGGTGCCATCGACTGCACCCATGTGGAATTGGTCGTCCCACATGCCATGGAGGCCCAGTACCGCAACCGAAAACAATTTCATTCCCTGAATGTACAAATGGTGTGTGACTCCAACAGGATCATTACACATTGTTGTGCCCGATTCCCTGGATCAACCCATGATTCTATGGTCTTGAGGAACTCTACATTACCACGCTACATGGAGCGACACGCAGGGAACAGATCCTGGCTACTCGGTGAGTCTCATTACATGCATGATTATGTGGGGTATGTGATTTGGCAATGACCTGGCAGGAAGGGGGGGGTGTGCGTACGTATCAATGGCATTCCACATCATACGTTTCTCGTCCACATACAGGTGATGCTGGATATCCACTGAAGAGATGGCTCCTCACACCAGTCCGGAACCCACGGGACCAGCATGAGGAGGACTACAACCATGCCCACTCACGTACCCGTGTAGTCATTGAACAGGCATTCGGCCTACTGAAGACTCGTTTCCGCTGCCTCAGCAGGTCTGGCGGGGCACTCCTGTACCGCCATGAGAAGGTTGCAAAGATGGTCATGGCATGTGTCATGCTCCACAACATGTGCGTACGTAGAAATGTGCCCATGCCCCCTGACGCAGAACTGCAAGCACCTGATGATGGTCATGATGAGGGTGGGGATGTGGCTGCACCTCATGGAGTCTGCGAGGCACCGGAGGCCCGTGACATTCGTCAGCATCTCATTGATGCATGCTTCTAGTACTCACGCCTGGTGGCTGATACATGGACACGGGACTCGTGGCACTGCGTGTGTCTGGGACATGCACAATATGGACTGTACGCCTATGATGGCCTAGTACACAAAGATCAATGTCCACACATCTCATTGGTTGATCGTGCACTTTTTATGGCATATGTGATGTCATGTTGAACACCCTATCGACCCGCCACCCAAGTGAGCCCAACACACCCCCTCCACCCTCCTACCTCCCCCCCGAACACCAGTGTCCAAAGATGCTCATTGTCAGTGGGCTGTCGCTATTGCAAGCCCCCTCTGCGGGTATCAGGGGCACCCCTGCCTGTGGAGCGCAGGTTCCTTCCAGATCTACGTTGGGGGCTGCCCTGGACGGAACTTGCAACGGATGATGTGTCTGCCTGCTCACGTCCATGCATGTCCCTAAGGGTTTGCGAGAGCTCAGTGAGCACACGGCGCACTGCGGCAAGTTCGGCACATACGTCTTTGGACGTCGCATGCAGTTCCCCCCTCAGGCTCTCGGTGCTTCTCTCCATTTGGACTCTCAGGCTCTCGGTGCTACTCTCCATTTGGACTCTCAGGCTCTCGGTGCTACTCTCCATTTGTGCCCTTAGCGTCTCTGTACCTCTCTCCATTTCTGCCCTAAGTGTCTCAGTTGATGTTTCTATGTCTGCCTTAGTGCCCCCACATTCATCGGCATGGTCCTTGAGGAGTGTGGCCAGTTGCTGCTGTTGTACGATTAACTGGTCGAGAGACTGTTGCCTCTGCTGGGCCATGGCCATTTGCGGGGGTGCCACAGAGGGGCTGTTGTCCTCATGTTGCCTTGCCACAGGGCTTGTGGGGGATGGCCAGTCGTCGTCTTGTGGGTGCCCCTGCGTGGTATCCTCATGTTGTACGGGATGGGACAGACAGGGGGATTGGGACAGGTCATGGATGGATCTGACTTCGACATCCCCGTTTTCTGTGTCCGAGCATGCTGCCATCAATGGGGTGTCACCTATGGTGCTGCTGCCACCAGAGGCAGTGCCTTCTGTGGCATCCATTGGGGGGACCTGTGGTGGTGGTGTTGTGGGCATGCTGGCTGCTGGGGTGCCTGTTGATGTTCCCTCCTCTGTGCTGCCACCTGATTTGTGCTGCTGCCGTGTCTTGATGCGTGCAGCTGAGGTGGAGGGTCTCTGGCCGTTGGTCTTGGCCCTCTTTGCAGGTGTGCTGGTAGGGGTGTCCTGTAGCTCGTCGTTTGGATCGGACCCTGTGGTGGAGTAAAGGAGGGCGAGGGTTATTGATGGGTCTGTGGGAATTGGAATGGCATTGTATCACATGCTTTGGGGTGGTACCTGAGGGTGATTTGGGTCGGGGCCTTGGAGGTGCTTTAATTTGTGTGTGGAGTGAGGGTGCAGTTGTTTGGCAGCCTGCAGTTAGGGTGTGCCTGCTGCACGTGTAGTGCGTGTATTAGGGGTTTTTAATTATTTATGTATTTATTGTGGGTTTTAACGTGCGCTATCAGGCCGATGTGTGTGGACGTTCTCCTGGACATGTGTTTCTGTTGCACTATGTGGACGCATGGTACTTCACATGGATGGACTGTGTGGATTTGGCATTGTTTTATCTGGCCCACCTACCTGAATCTTCGGATGTCTGCACTCCTTTCTCCATCCCTCCGACTCCCTCTATGCTCTCCATTCCGATGGTGGAGGCACAGATTTCTTCCCAGGGGGTCAACTTGATGGGTGATTCAGGACCTCCCCCGGTGGCTGTGGCAATGTTGCGGTTGGCAGAGAGTATGCTGCGGACGCGTATCCGCAGGTCGTCCCATCGCTTGCGGCATTGCTGTGGGGTGCGGGGTGCGGTCCCCACCGCACTTACCCGCTGTGCCACCAGAGCCCATATGGTCTTCTTGTTTGCAAGTGCCGTTCTGGTCATTTGCGTGGAGAAGACGACGGCAGCATTCTCCTGGAGGGTCTCTGTTAGCACGGTGAGTTCCTCACGGGAGAAGTGGACCTGCCGCTTGCGGTCGCACGCTTTCTTCGCTACTTTTCCCATTTTTCTTGGTTTCGCTAGGGTGGGTGACGGGTTGGGGTGTGTTTCAGGGTAGTGATTTTAGTGGTTGTGTGGTTTTAGTGGTTTTATAGTTGTACGGCGGGATGTTTCCCGTTCCGGGCCCATGTTTTTACTTCCGTTTCCGTATATTTCCGGTCACCGTACTTTCCGGTAGGCGCACACTGCGGTGACCGCTAAGAGGGGTGGCGGTATAGCACCTAGGGCGCCGTACGGCGGCGGTGTGGGCCGTTTTGGGGTCATTTCCGCCATCGCGGACTTTGCACTTCCGCCGTGGCGTGGTGCTCGTGCCCGATGGGTTGGAATGGGCCGCACTTTGCTCCTTCGTGCAATGGCGGAAACGCTATTTACGCTGTGGCGCTCCGGTCAGTCACTTTCCGCCAGGGTCGTAATGAGGGCCAATGTGTGCATCCCTACCTACACAAACACCACCAATGCAGTGTCATCAAAAGACACTTCCATGCTGCAGAAATGAATACCCACTCGCAAAATACTACATGAAAACAGTGCCCTATCACCCACCCCCTCCCCGGCATGGCACGGCCACACAACACACCATGGCATGTCATGCAATGTGAGAGGAAAGAAATTAATCCCCACAACATGCCCCAAGTGTCACCAGCTACAGTGTCCCTAATGGAAACATGTCCACACATGAAATGCTCACAGTAATGCAGGACCTACAACACACATTACCAAATACTTACCAAGAATACCAATCACCTACACAACCTCCAACCTACCTTAAACATGACATTACAGACTTAAAAATTTGGTTGCCTCACTACCTGATGATGCCAGCCCTCTGAACACTTCCAAGTATACAGTGTTAGCGCCACGCAAGAGTGTAGGTGCACTGCTTACAACATGGACTCCAGTTCCAAGGTGGACTGCATTGTGAAGACATGAGGAATGGACCTGCAAATTAGGAGGATGAGATGGATGCAGAGGCACATATCAATATACCATGCAGTTTACAATACAACAATATGCACTATGAATGTATACACAGTATTGACTACAGACTGCCCACACAGCTCATGGGAGTCCAATGTCACCATGTACGTCAATGTCACTTGGGCACACCCTTTGCAAGCCCATGGAAACGGGAAGCAGGAGGGGTGTGTGACACAAAAACCCAAGCATCTGAACCAAATTCATGACAAGTCTGCATGTGCCCAGCCACAATGCAGCGTATGCCCACGGGAGCCACACAAGGCAACACACTGTCCCAAAAAAAAAAAAAAAAATTAAAAAAAAAACAATCAAAAATGGCCATCAATGGGCCCGGGGGTTGGGGGAGGCCACCCAGGAGGTCCGGGGACAGGGTGCACACCACAAAGCCCACCTGTGTGGATCTTGCGAAAAAAAAACACCTCCATGGGCTCATGGCCTACACGGCTACCCTATTGTGGGAGTATCACTGCTGTCGCTCTCCTCACCCTCTGCAGCTGCATCAGGAGGTGGTGGCACTATGGGAGGCAGCCCACACAAAGCCCTAGTCTGTTCCTCCATGGCTGCAAGCATGCGGGTGTGGTAGGTCTCGTTCTGGAGGATGAGTTTGCGGAGGTCCCCATGCAACAATTCACAGGATGCCCGGATCTCCGCCCTAGTTGCCTGCATCTCAGCTGAGAGCGTACGTGTGAGAAGCTCCAGCTGCTGTTCTGTCCTTCTGTTTGTTGAAGCCTCAAGCTCAACAAGAGTCGTTCTGAGGTGAAGGAGTTCCACCCTCAGGGCTTCCTGCAGAGTCGCCAGTGCCGCCCGCCTGTCCCTGTCAGACGCCAACATGTCCCCTCCCTGTGTGACTGGCAGATGGAGTCGGTTGCCTGCTGTAGTCGCTCCATCAGCCTTTCGGGGGGGACAATGGAAGTGGCCACCCTATCCATGGCCTGAGCCATCATCTCTGATGATGCTGCCTGTTGGGTTGCGATACCGTATATGGATTGCTCCCATGCGGTATTGCCAGGTGGCGTACGGCCACCACGTCGGCGGGCACCACACCTGTCTGGGGCAAGGTGAACTGCGCCTTGCTGTGCCGGCACTGCCTGAGGCTGCAGGACTGCATTCCCCCTCTGATCTGCTGGCCCAAGAACAGGATCAGATGTCGCGGAGTGTGACCCTGCATCCGTAACCACCAAAGGCGTACCTGCCAACACTGACATCCCCATTGAGGGTTCTAACCCTGGTGCAGGTGGGTTGGACAGAACAGAATCCCTCCCAGGAACACTCACCTGCGACGGCACATAGGTCTCATCATCCGAATCGACACCTGAATACAGCTCGGGGGAGGTGCAGCCAGAGACACCCCTTGAGAGCACGACCTGCAGCAGTTGTGGGTTCTCACCCACCACCACACCAGGTCCCTCACTGGTGTTCGGTCGGCCCTCAGACCTCTCCTGGGTTTGCACCATCTCCACAACCCCAGCAGTATCAAGTGGGTCATCCCCTGCAAAGACATAAAAGAAAACAAATGGAAACAGGCATTAGCACTATGGCACACAATTAGGGCTGAGAGGCTACAGAAACAGTACTTGATTGACACATGTCCCACATGACTAAAACCCTCCCATGCATGCACCATCACTGCGTGTGAAGGGGAGGCAGATGGCACACATTGATGACACCAAGATGGAAGATGAACACATTTGCTGCATGCTGCCTAGCAGTGGCATCACACATTGGCCATTGATTGGCAGGTCAAATACACATGCCATCACACAGATGGCATGTACCCTAGCCATGAAGTGAAGAGGGAGAGGATGTCACCAATTGTTCATTCAGTCCAGTTTGCTCATGTAATTGATTTTTTCATTGAAATGGTTCAAATGTTTAACCTGCAGCTGCCAGTCCAAAATGGTCCTATAGCACAGTGACATGTCTAAACTAATCATGTCCAGGAAACTAAGCCAGTCCACTGTACCATAGCCATGTCAGACATGTGACAATAGGACTGAGAAATCCCGAGTAAAAGTGGTGGTATGCAAACAATCTGCCTGAATAAACAGAGGTAAATAAGCAACAATGTTGTGGTAAGATGACACTCCAAGGGCAACTGGCGTGGTGTTGGGCGGGATGTCTAATGTTGGCAGAAGGGATGCTGCTATACCCAAATGCTGGTGCCAAGAATGTATAGGAAGAGGCACATGGGTGACCCAAACCACTCAGGCACACACACCCTCACCTGGCACCGAAACAGAAGCCCTCCCACACACACCATGCACATGGATGACACACACATGCATGTGCACTCACCGGACAATGCCTTGTAATCTGCCAGTTCTCCCACACCTTGGATCTGTTCCTCTGTGACGTAGGTCCCAGCAACCTGCTCATGTGGAGTGAGTTCTATGTCGTCTGCTGGAGACCCACCTCCAGTCACTAGAGTTGCGGCATGACTTGAGGCCAGCTTATTCTTTGCCCTGCGCTTCAGGTCATTCCAGCGCTTGTAGCATTCATTAGCTGTGCGCCTCACGATTCCAAGGGCACTTATGATGTCCGCAATGGTCTGCCAGTGTGCCTGACGTTGTGCAGGTGTGGTCTTGGATCCTGCAACAATCACCATTTCGCGGTCATGCGTGGACACATATTCTACAAGTGTATTCAGTTCGGCCTCATTGAAGCTGGGCTTCCTTGACGGGCCAGACTGTGTAGCCGTGTCTGTGGCATTAGCCTCTACTGGACGAGCTCTCTTCCTCTTCCGCTTGGAAGGTGGTGGGGATCCTGAGTGTCCTACGCCGCTCTGGACACTAGGGGCAGGAGCGTGGGATTGCACACTCAGCATGGGAGTTGGTGCAGGCATTAGCTCAAGTGTGATGGTGTCAGGGGGAATGTCAGCATGATGGACTTGGACCGACACTGTCCTGGCTGGGTGTGTGAGAGGTGGGGTGGATGGAGCTGCAGCTGCCCCTGCAGCCTCCCCAGCCTGCCTACGCGGGGCAGCAGATGACCTAGCTGCCCCTGATCCACGTGGCCTGATGATGCCAACGTTCACCGGCACACGTGGCCTAGACCTGCTGACCTGGAAGTCAGCCATGGAGTCACCCTGTGCCAGGTCTGGTTCCACAGTGGGCTGGTCCAACAAGGGCTGAGCATGGATGGTGTCAGCCACGGTAACCTCAACCAGGGGGGGGGGCATGGGTGTCCCTGACTGCTCCTCCTCACATGGAGGGTTAGGGACACCCTGCAAGTCACGGCCATGTCCCCTACTGGATCCACCACGGCCACCACTTGGGGCTCGGCCACCTTTGCCACCCTTACGGCTTGGTCGACTCCCAGCCATGGCACTGATGTTATTGTGCGTATCAGAGTCGATGTGAACTATTGTCCTGGGCAATTGGGGGTAAAAGGGGTTGGGTACCAGATGGCAATCGTACCCTAGTGCTCTAGCAAGGCTGTATGTCACCCCTGGGGAAAGATGATGGGTCACGCAACACACAGGCACCCCAAAAAAGGGAAGTAAGGTGCACGCAACCCCTTCTAGACCACGTGCGTGGAAAAATAAACCTGCACTACGCTGTGGCACCCAGAAACACAAGAATGAATGTATGCATGTCACACGCAGCCTAGAATGACCTCTGAAGGGGTACGCGACACACGGGACAAGCACAGATGTTAAATACGTGCGCGACTCAACGTCTGCCAGGAACAAAAGCGTAAAAAATATGCGCGTGTGCGCGTTGGCAACACCCCAGCCAAAAGAAGAATTGTACGCTGTCTGAGGAGACAGGACAACAGTAGAAGGGAACGCTGTTTGAGGAAATAGGCCCAGGAAAAAGAGGAAAAGAGAAAAAGCTGTCAGAGGTAACAGGGAGTACGAACTGGAAACGCTGTGAAGTAAATTGCGTGTGAACCGACAAGAAGTACAGATTTCACCCACTCGCTCTCCACGAAAAGCACGTACAAGGAAATGGTGTTCTACAGGTACCTTTTATACACACGTCACAGACGCGCATACGCGAGGAGGCCATTTCCACCAATTACGCGCTTTGACACTCGGACGTGTATCTCTTTTTTTTTTTTACACGCGCCATTCTCTACGGCCATGCGCGTGACGTCACAACTGCGCGTGGTGGCCTTTGGGCCAATGAAATCGCATATGCGAGCACACGTGGTAAAACTGCACGTCCGAGTGTCATCGCGTGTAATCGGAGGGAAGTGAGCGTACACGCGATTGGCCTGGGTACGTGTATTTCTGGGGTGCGCAGGAAGTTTCACACGCGATTGGTGGAAATCCACGTGTGCTCTGTCATCACGTGTAATGAGGGAAAAACCCGCGCGCGTCACGTCACAGACGCGCTTACGCGCTAAGGGCCTTTGGTCCAATGAAATCGCATATGCGTGCTGACGTGCATACGCGCTAAGGGCCTTTCCTTGATTTACACGCAGACGTGCAGGATTTTCACATGCCAAATCACTCCGTATCAAGCTGGCCACGCGTAAGCACACGGAAGACCACGCTCCTGCCCACAAGGCCGAATCACTGCCCCCCAGAGCCCCGAGCACGCTCCCACCTGCCATCTGCTGCTGCCTGACTGCCTGCTGCCCACGTGCCCTGTCATTTGCTGCCTGCACATCAGCCAGGGGTGCTGTTGCTGTGACCACCCCTGCTGGAACCAAAGACTCCCGACTGGGATTCCATCACTCCACAGCCCAGCCCCAGAACCCAGTTGCCCACCCACTCATGCCTCTGGGGTTGTCATGTCGGGCACTGCAACATCTGGCACCACTGACAACCCCCGGCCAGAGAGGCAGAGGGGCACCAGCTTCAGTGCCAGGGAAGTTGGTGTCCTGGTGGAACAAGTCCTGGGGCAGTATGGTGCCCTCTACGGAAGTGTGCGCGCCGACAAGGAAGGACTGACTCGGATCTGGACGGACATCGTGACTGCCATCAACGTGGAGGGGGTGGCAGTCCGCGACTTCCAACATGTCAAGAAGCGGTGGGAGGACTTCAGGTCCAGGACCCTGAACAAGGCCCGGCGCCTCTTGAAGGCAGCGGATGCTAAGGGGCGCCGGGGCCACTTGTCGGAAGATCAGATGAGGGTCCTGGAACGCATATCCCCAGCGCTCCACGTCCAGGTCCTTGAGAGGCAGACCCATCTGGAGTCGAGCGATAAGTGTACATGCATCATGATTGTAAGCTGTGCGTGTGGTGATGTGCCAGTAGTGTGCTGGTTGCACATCTGTTTGTATGGGGCCGAGTACGGGTGGGGGTGTACAGGACCGTGAGGCTAACACATGCGAGGGCTGTCATGTGTGAGACATGGATGGTGCTTGTGTGTGTAGGCTTGCATGCCAAATGCAGTTGTTTGGGCACACATGTTTGGATGAATGTGTATGTAAGTGGGCATGTTCGTGATGTCACGCATGTATGTTGTTTTCAGCTGCATGTATCAGCACTGTGTACATGTGCATGTGTGTGTATTTGACAAGGGTGCAACAGTGATGCAACATGGATGCATGTGACAGCGGGATGTGGAAGCCTGATTGGCAGATGTGACATGGATGCCCATCGGAACACTGCGACAGTTGGCTGAGGTGTACACATGCATGCAAGTGTGTTGGTGTGCATGCATGTGTAGTGCACTCCCTGTGTTGCATGTGATGTCTGGCTCACCTTTGCCTGCTCATGCTGTTGTATGTGTATGGATGGTGCTGGCAGTTGCGATGTGGCTGTGGTATGGCTCATGTGTGCAAGTTGAAATGACATGTGTGTTGCCGATTGTGATGCCATGTCTGAGGTTTGCCAATGCAACTCATGTGCAACTGTCATGTGTGTATGTGTCCATTGTACAGTGCCCTGATGCTTGTGTTTTATTTCTCCCTGTCTGCAGCATCAACTGATGAAGAGGGCGGAGAAGGTGCTGTGGAGCACAGCGGCAGATCTCGCACCGCCAGCCGGAGACGCAAGGCCCGGCTCCCCTCCCAGGTTGTGATCTCGTCGGGGAGTGAGGAGTCCGGTGCCGCGTCCCAGGCCACAGCTGCCGGGGGGAGGTCCAAGAGGCGGAGGTCGGAGTTGGACTCCTCGGCAGCAGAAGGGGCAGCTGGGACCCCACAGGACCCAACGGGGGAAGATGGCACGGAGTCATCCAGGTTGGTGGGGGGTTTGGTGGAGGAGGAGGCCGTGCAAGCAACAGAGACGGGGTCTGGAGGTGGGGATTCCAATGGTGCTAGTGGTGCAGTGCAGGACCAGGGACAGGAGGCAGCACAGGTCACCGCGGAGGTGCCTGTGTGCAATCCTGTCCCTGCATCATCTTGCACCAGCAGGGATACCTACGTCCAGACCCGTTTTCAGGCAGGGGATGAGCTCACGACAACTGGCCTTCCTCTGCCTGCGGACGTGGCTATCCGGGTCCGGGTTGAGCCTGTCCTGACTGGTGTGGCGTTGCGTCAACGGGCCATGCGAGGGGACCTGCAGTCTTTTCATGAGGAGACTGCACGTCATCTCGAATGGCTCGTTGACCGCGTCGGACTACTGGGACAGGTCACCCAGGCCGGATTCCTCCGTTTGATGGGGCTTGCTACGACCCCCTCCTCAACTGAAACCCTATGCGCCAGTCGTCCTCCGTGCCATCTTCCCACCTATCAGTCACCTGGGTGCCCTGTGGAGCTGCCTCTGACGGTGCGGCCAGGCTGGTGGAGGAGGCATCCCTGCCACAGTCGGGAGTCGGACGTCCAGCAGGGGTGGCCACATTAACGACTGCACCCCAGCCAGCGGAGGATGTGCAGGCAGCAGGAAGCAGTGCACGGGCAGAGGCGCAGCAGCAGCAACGTGGCGGGAGCCATGATGGCTCGGGGCCTTCCACATCGGAGGGGCAGGCATCGGCCGGAGGGCAGGAGGACCCAGGACGGCAAGTGTCTTCCGTGTGGCAGCGGTTGGGCCACGCCATAGATGCGGAGCGGCAGCGGGCGGAAGAGGCACGGCTCACGATGGTCAGGGCGGAGAACTCCATGCGGAGGGCCCTGAGGCGTGCCGAGTGCCTCGAGGCAATCTGCATGGAGTTTGGGGGGAACATTTGGACGGCCCTGCGGACCTTCGGGCCATGGAGGAGGAGCACCTCTGGGACATTGAGCAGGAGTTCGATGATGCCCTGGCCCGGAACATCCGAAGTGAGCCGTCGGACTAGCCCGCTGCCCTTGTAAATAGTTCTATAGTTAGTGTTAGGTTTCCTTTGGTTTAGCATTTTATTTTGGACCTTTTGGACAATGGGCCACATTTTTGTATATAGTTATTTTTTTAGGTAGTGTTATTAGATAGGTTTCATTTCTTCGGTTGGTATCATGGACCCTGGATTGTTTATCTGTACATAGTTGACTTTTGGATTTTCAATTTTTATTATGATTTTGCCATGGAGCAATGGTTTTCGATTTTAATTTTCCATTGGATTTACTTTTGTGGACTGTGACTTTGGACACCTTTCCTTTGCATTATGATTTGTGGTTTTGCATTATTTCACGGACCTGCTGTTTTTTTTTTTTAATTTCTATTATTGTTTGTTTATTTTTGATTCAATTTCTGTTGCTTTTAATACATATGTTTTATTCAAAGTTCAATGTGTAGTATCATCTCATTGGTTTCATGCATTTCATGATATGGGTTTTGACATTCACTGACACCCATTGGGTGTATGTGAGGGACATGTGTTCATTTCCAAACTTGCAATTGTGCTTCTATCATGTTTTTGCCATTTCTAAGTGGGTGGATGCAATACTCGGGTGGGTGTTTGGCATTTGGAGGCTGACCATAAGGGCCAGGGGTCTACATTGTGGTGACATGTTGGCTGGGGGACATGAGTCGGGGCCTGGTGGAGGCTGCCCCTGGTGGCTGGGGGGTGGGGGTGATAGGGGACATGAGTGGGGGCCTGGTGAAGGCTGCCCCTGGTGGGTGGGGGGTGGGGGTGATAGGGGACATGAGTGGGGGCCTGGTGGAGGCTGCCCCTGGTGGCTGGGGGGTGGGGGTGATAGGGGACATGAGTGGGGGCCTGGTGGAGGCTGCCCCTGGTGGCTGGGGGGTGGGGGTGGTGGGAGACATGAGTGGGGGCCTGGTGGAGGATGCCCCTGCACTGCTGGGGGGTGGGGGGGTGGGAGACATGAGTGGGGGCCTGGTGGAGGCTGCCCCTGCACTGCTGGGGGGTGGGGGTGGTGGGAGACATGAGTGGGGGCCTGGTGGAGGCTGCCCCTGCACTGCTGGGGGGTGGGGGTGGTGGTAGACATGGGTGGGGGCCTGGTGGAGGCTGCCCCTGCACTGCTGGGGGGTGGGGGTGGTGGGAGACATGAGTGGGGGCCTGGTGGAGGCTGCCCCTGCACTGCTGGGGGGTGGTGGTGGTGGTAGACATGGGTGGGGGCCTGGTGGAGGCTGCCCCTGGTGGCTGGGGGGTGGGGGGGTGGGGTTGGGTGGTGGTAGACATGTGGGGGGGTGGTGGTAGACATGAGTGGGGGCCTGGTGGAGGCTGCCCCTCCACTGCTGGGTGGTGGGGGTGATGGGAGACATGGGTGGGGGCCTGGTGGAGGCTGCCCCTGGTGGCCGGGGGTGCAGGGGGACATGCGTTGGTGGGCAGTAGTGCAAGGTGACATGTGGGTTGGCTGGGGGGCATGGCCATGGTGGATGGGGTGCCTGCAGGACATGTGCAGGGTAGGCCCCTGTGGTGTGGGCCACCTGCAGGGGCCGTGGAGGGTGTAGAGGGAACACCTGGGAGGACCCACACGTGCAATTCACGTGTGGTGCTCCCCGCGCACCCCTGTAATACACATACCCTGCTGATTTTGCGTGTGATACTTCCCGCGCACCCCTGAAATACACGTACCCTGCTGCTTTTGCGTGTGATACTTCCCGTGCACCCCTGGAATACACGTACCCTGCTGTTTTTGCGTGTGATACTTCCCGCGCACCCCTGGAATACACGTACCCTGATGGAATCGCGTGTGATACTTCCCACGCACCCCTGAGATATACGTACCCTGCTGCTTTCGCGTGTGATAATTCCAGCGCACCCCTGAAATACACGTACCCTGCTGCTTTTGCGTGTGTTACTTCCCACGCAGCCCTGATGCACACGTACACAGGACAATCGCGTGTGGAACTTCCCGCGAACCACTGAAATACACGTTCCCCGCTTGGCATTTGCTGTTTGCCAGCCCTGTGAACTGGTCCAGGGTTAGCGCAGCCCTTTGCGATTATTTGGGGATTTTTAAGGCTTTTCCTTGCGCGAGGGCGTTCTTGGGGGGCGTAACTGGCACTGCTGCAGGGTCGCTGCACCACGGCTGGTTTTGGATGCGAAAATCCATGAATACGCTGTGCGCGGAAATCGATTTTTGCGCACACGGCTGGCGCAGACATTCGCACGGGCACGCTGTGCGCCAGCCGCGTGCGCCACGTTTGTGCGAATTTCTATGAATTACCCTGTCATTTCCTCCCGGCTTCTGTTTAGAAATCCTCCTCAGGGCATCTGGTCCTTTTTAGGCAGAATGCTCCTTCATGTTTCCTCTCGACAGGGCCTTCTCAAGGGTCCTTCGATTATCTCAAGGTTGCTCCGTATGCAGATTGTTTCGTCCCCCAAAAGGCTCATATGTACATAAGCATTTGAAAATAGAGTCCAAATATTTTGACTGGTAACGCAACCCGACAAAAAGAATCGAGAAGGAAAGGTAACTGCGTGCTTTGAGCATTTGAACCTGACTCCCTCTTTCTTTCAGAAAATAATTATAGTTCAATTCCGACAAACATAAAGAACCATGGAGCCAAGGTAAAGCTGAGATATAGGAGCCTGTATTTATGCCCGAAGGAGGAGAAGAGAGGAAGGGCATTGGCTTTCACTCGCCAGCAGCCATCATTTGCCTCATGAGTGGCAAAACCTGACACAGCGCTGAAGACTGGACAGAAGGTTAAGCTGGTGAAACGTTTGATAAAATCGCAGAGGGGAGTCCTAGGACTCAAGTGCTTCAGATGGAACAGATGGATTATATTGTAGCAAAAACAAAGGTACCAAAAGCTGTTATACCCTGGTTGGCTGAAGGTAATGTGTGACTGTCGGGGATATTAAATCACTCGGCTAGCCGTTTAAGACTTGTGGCACCTTCCACATAAAGACGTGACAGTGAGAGTCAGACCACAGGGGAGGGAGATGGACTCTGGAAGCTCTCTAAGACAATCGGGCGTGCCTTGGTCGACTCTCTTGCCTTTCTAATTCAGCATAGAAAAAACACATTTAGATGCTCTAAAGTCTGAACCAAATGATTGAATGAAAAATAATTGTTTATGTCTTTTAAAAATCTTTTTAATAAGGGAAAACAGAGGGAAAAAGGTAATTTTAACTGTGGAGTTATATTAGCATTTGCATTTTATTCTTTGGCCAGTCGATATAGACATAGATATAGTCATGGCGAAAAGGAATGCCTTTGCCTTACCTTCACCAGAAGGGAAGGCCAAAATAACTGTGAATCCTATGCCACCAATTGAGGATGTGAAAATATTAATCAATGAATTAGAAGACCTATTAGAGAACTTGCCTTGTGCAGATTAAGCTAATTCTTCTAATGGCAAAAAGGGTACGAATCATGTTAATTAAAAAAATGAAAACAATCCCCCACTACCTGGTAATGAGACTAAAAAGGCATGGGGCCTCATTACGACCCCGGCGCTAAACCATGGTGCTATTAGCACCATGGTCCATGCCGGGGTCCGCCATGGTGAATGGCGGAATTACCGCCCCATTCCAAGGTTGGCAGGCGGTAATTCCCCATTCACCATGGGCCCTTCCTCATTCCCATTTTTGCCCCATAGGGCTCAATGGGAATGGGGAAGGCGCTAAGTACGGTGCCGCAAATTGCGGCACCGTACTTAGCACCAAGGTCCCTTTGCGGCACCCTACTTTAACGCCTTCTAAAAGCAGGCGTTAAGGTCGGGTGCCGCAAAGGGAACTCGTAATGAGGCGTAAAGGGTTTAACGGCGCCGACCGCTTTTACGGCGCTGTTAAACCCTTAACGCCACGGTCGTAATGAGGCCCATGTTCTCGGTCAATCTTAGCCTACAAACCTCTTAAATTAGCTGGCTCCCTTATTTTTAAAATCTCACCTCCAGTTCTATGTGAGGTTGATCGACCTATATCCCAGGTAGGTGGTAAATGTTACACTGCATCAGCCAATCTCTATGGATTAACTGGCAATGAGTCCCTGCCATTTCTGCAATCTCAACCTGACCAGCCGGCTGAGATACTGGAGTAGCAAGATTCAATTGTTCCTATGAGAAACAACCCTAATGAACACAAATAGCCGACTACTGATACAGACATTATCTATGTTCCCTCTTTTCTGTGCACCAATAGATTTGAGTTCCTCACATGTCTTCAGTGTTAACGGTGAACATCAACCCAGGCATCACAGAACAAACTCTGATGGCCAGTGGTAGGCTGCCTGTAACTACAACAAACTGCATCAAGCTCCACATAGGTAGTATCTGGCCACAGAGGATGTCCTGATTGCCTCTTGTTCAGGAAAAAAATCTCAGATATTAAGCCAGATTATTCTCTCATCCAGAAAGTTATGGCTGATTTGAAAAGCAATAGTGAGTGGGAGCTGACCTCATTTAATGCCACTAAAGGTTGTCTACTAGGGGCCCTGCCAAAGATGGCAAGACAGCACCCAATACCACCACTGTGGACAAAGAGATGGACAGACAGAGCAGCCAGTTGGATAACAATCTGGGGAGTCAATCAAAACCATCTACAACTCAATCACATAACTTCTATTATCCAGAAATACAGTTTGTTCCAGCAGTCAACAGCACACAGTGATATTGAAAGACAGTCCCAAAATATTCTGGGGACAAATGCTTGCAACATGTTAAATTATCCAGTATGTAAAGTCACACCACACATCCTCCCATCCGCCAACTCTGCCCAGTTGTGCAATCTTGTTGTGTCCATCGACATGAGGGAAGACAAAAGGCACCGGGAAGAGTGCAAATAACAGGGGTCCCAAAACCTATTGGAGGCTCCTATGAAAATATGGAATCACTAGTAAATACATGTGCTCATTGGCTTTGCATTGTAAGGGGCTGTTTATCAGTTATCAGGAGCCACATTGTGATAGTTATCAGGATTCCTGTGCTAAGAGTCTCCCAATACGATATTATTGAATTATCACTCCCTTCTAATTTGGCCAAGGAATTATCAATTGATACAGGTAAAAAAAAAAGTAATGACTGAGGGGATGGGTCCCCTTCCATTGTAGCAGCAACCAGGTTTTGTTGGACATTTGTCTAGTGACTCTACAGCCAACAATAGGGATGAGGCTTTGAGTTCCTCTGATGTTGATTGACATGATATCCCGTCTTCCAGGTTTATACCTGTGAATCCACCAGTAAGTATTACCTGCTTGCAAATGATTTCAGGGAACATAGCGTGTCTCTGTTCTAAGGACACAGACCCTGATTGCCATGCATCATTAGAGTACTTTCATATGGTTCTGCTCCAGGGAACCTGGGTAGGTGGGAATCCAGCTAAGCATGGTATTGCAATCTATGCAGCCCTTGCTCTTAAAGGGGCAAGAGGGCGACTTACAGGTGATTCAATGATCTGTTTATAAATTGACTTGGATGCAAACACTTGATACTGGTTTTCCCAGATGTGCAGCTCCTTAAGTTCTGCCTTCTCGGTGGCCTAAATATTTGCCTTTTCAATGTTTACATTTGGCCATTTGGCTGTTCATCTGCTGTGAAGGCTATTTCATATTTATTAGAGTGGCTTGATAATGTAAGTACATCAGATGATAATGCTTGGGCAATTGCCATTTTGATCATTGGGGATTCTGATGCTCAATTGGATCCAATGTCATATCTGGTGGATATCTTTGAGGATGAAGGTGAAGATTGGGGAGTCCCAAAGGCTACTGTTTCTACATCAAGAATGTGCAATGGCCATGCCCTTGAACTTGCTATTATTTGCGCAGAAACTGACTCTAGAGCGCTAAATGGCAACATGGAGGGTGACATCCCGGCCAAATGTACCCATTGTCCCACTATGCCACCAGCTTAATTGAATATTGTTTAATTGACATAGGACATAGTCATTTGGTTGGAGATTTCCCTGTGGTGGAACTTTCAGAGAGTGACTATAATGTGCTGGCCATCACACTCAATTATGTTTTAAAAGAAAATGTGAGATTGCTCCAACTGAATCATCAGATCAACAAATAGCTGTTGTTTAAAATGGAACACAATAAACATCACTGAATTGATGGCAGATATTCATGAGACCATTAATCCTCTTAAAAATAATTTTAGGAGCAGTGACACATTAACTGCACACAGTAACTCCACTTTCACAATAATCTTTCTTCGACAACCTATTTTATTTGAACAAGTAAGGATCCAAAAGCCTTTAAGATACAAAGTCAAAAGGAATGGGATGACAGGGATTGCATGCTCGGCAAAATGTGAGAATAAAGAAGAATTAGTTCAACTAAAGAGATCTGAATATAAAGCTTTGATTAAATTAAAGAAAGATACAGAAACCGGGAGGAGTAGACAGAATCTAAAACAGCAACCTGCAATCAGGACCAGAGACATTTCTGGAAAATTGTCTTCCATGGGTGCTTAAATGCTGATCTTGCTCCAGTAATGTCTACTTGAGGTTCTGTTTGGCTAGAACATTTTAGAAATCTCAATTACTCACCCTACTCTGACAATTCCACTTCTTTCAGTTATGAGGCCTCGGGTATCACCAGCTATTTCCACCTTGTATTCTCGGCTGATGAGTTATCTGTTGCCCTCAACAGCCACAAAAATTAGAAAGCACCTAGCCCAGGCAGTATCCCAGTAGCCTTTTTAAAATGAGAAATAGATTTCCGGGTTCCTGTTTTAGTGAGGTTTTTTAATCCGATAAATAAGAATCATGAACCACCTTCCATATGGCGCTCAGTGGTTATAGCTCCTATTTTTAAAACAAGGAAACAGCAATGATCGATCCGTTTATTGACCAATCTCTTTGTCAGATAGTTTTGGTAAGGTATGTGCAAAGATTGAAGAATGACATTTATTGAATTATGTGCTGGCAGGGTTCCATACGGGGGTGGGCAGCAGAGATCAGGGTTTCTTGCCCCTGTATTTGATGTTTAACACTTTTAAAGCAGACTTCAACAAGGTCGATCGAAAAGGTCTTCCCTGCCTGACCTTGGGCTCGCACCCCAGCTGCTCAATTAAGGTACTTCATACCATTAGCACTACCACTATTGGAGAACTGACAGGGCCTTTTGAAGTTAGTAAAGGGGTAAAACGGGGATGAGTAATTGGCCCATATGTATTTATTTACGTTGTTTATTAATAGCCTTAATGTAAAACTCAGATAGATGTCCCACTGTTCAATAAAGAACATATGATTGTATGATTGTTTGCAGATGATGTAGTTTTATTATAAAGAACCCCTCAGGACATAAGAAAAGCGTTTGCATAATGTACACTGCTAAGTAACAACACGCTTTTAATAATCAATGCGACAAAAACAAATATTATGGAATGCCATAAAAAACATCCCCATCCATTCATTTAGAATTAAATGGAGTAAAAATAGAATATGTTGCTTTTTTATAATTACCTTGATGTGTGGTTCAATTAGTGTAAAGTACCTTAATACAATTGAACAGCTGGGGTGCGGGTCCAAGATCAGACAGGGAGGACCAGGGATGACCAAAGCAGACTTCCAGCGAAGTGTGTGGTTCAATAAATATGAGGATTGGAGTTGGATATGGAGCATATTGACTATGAATAGTACTGGGGCACTTCTGAATTTTTCTGACATATTGGGGGCTCTGTAATCGATTCTGCATTAGAGGTTTATACAGCCAAAAACAATCAGCGTTCCTGCGTGCGGCTGAAATGTGGGGGTACCACAAGATACCGAAACTAAAGGTCTATAAAAACATGTTTTTTTCGTTAAACTGCTAGATGCACCTAAGAGCACCCTAAGCACTGCAGCAAATCTGGAATTAGGGCAGTCTGGAATAGACTATCACCCACACCTAAAATAGTTATTATGTTGGGTTAAGCTTTGGTTGAGAACAGAACTAATGGTGTATAAGGAAGCTACGCTGGGCATTTTTTAGAATAACCATGTTAAACCAGGGGTATGGTTTCAGCAAGTCAAGAGTTCTTTGTTAAAGATTAGCCTAGGTTCTTTCTGGTATAACCCCGAACTATTGGCTCCTACTGACCATGGAGAGCGCCTTTCAAATCTATATTAAAACTAGCAAAATGTGCCCGTACTTTGTATAGGCAGACATGATAACACTTGCATCAATTGTTGACAATCACTGAGCAGACGTGGAAAGGAGGAGAGAACTGGTGTGCTGCAGCATTATGGGACCTTCTGTGCACTCTCCCCACCTGTTGGTTGCCTCAGCCTGGCATGGTGCAGTATGTTGCAGTGCATTGCAGTGCAGATATCACGGAACGAGTGCATCCTAGGACCTTGGGATGTGTTGTTCCTAACGTCGAGATGGCAAAAATGAGCTTTGTCCAGTACTTCTATGACCACATTGATGTTTTGCACGTTGCGGTACAAATATCACAGAAACAGTGCATTCTCGGGCCTTGACCTTAACATTCTGATCCTTGTGTCCAGCTGCTTGATATGAGCTCTGTCGGGTCCTTCTACGACCACCTTGATGTTTTGCCAGGCAACTGTCTCGTGTGCATTCGGAGAACGGGGTGGGGTGTCCGCATGTAATGTAGCCAGCGACATCTGCAAGGTCCTAACAGGTAACAGCAACATTTGTTGCATATTGGTGAAATGGTATGGAATTGTATGAGGAACAAACAAACAAACAGATTTTCCATTTGATATATATAGATAGTTAAAAAGGATTCTAGGCTGCGAGCGCTGTCTCTCCTGGATTAAACTGATAGGTGTAAAAAACCTTTGTGTTAAATAACGACTAGGCATTACATTTCAAAACCAGTAACTGGACAACACAAGTAACCTCGTGCTGCCCGACGGTAGAGTCGAAAAGGAGGCTGAATATCATTTTTTTTTTTTTTGCCCAGTCTTGAGCCAACTCAGAAGAAGATGGCTCACTCCTGCCGTAAAGGCAAAAAATATTAAAAGTGCTTGGGGCTATGGAGTTTTACAAAATCCCTAAGTGCATGCCCATCATTTATGTGATGTCGAGCTATTCATTATTTATTAATATTAGCTATTTATTGATATTGTAATCCATATATCACTCCATAATTGTTATAGACGATTATCTTACGTCTGATGCAATGTCTGTTTTATGTATATTATGCATATGCAATATGACAACCACAATGTGATTTATTGATGTGTTCTATTGTATTATCTTACTTCTTTTTACTGTGCAACTTGCTTTTATGGTGTTTAACCAAAATAAAGCTTGCATTCATTCATTCGTTCATTATATTTTTGAAAGACCATGCCCAATTATTGAGATATGGATTTTCAGAATCGCCAAACAGACCTAGATTCATGAATTAAAGTGTTGTTTTACATTTTTAACCTTTCATCAGGGTTGAAAATGTACACCAGAACAGAAATACTGTGTGTTGTGTTATGTTATGTTATGTTGATTTATACCGCACACCGCTACCACCCACGGGCAGTCTCGATGTAGAACATGACCCGGGAATAATGTCGACATGCGAGTCAACAAACCCTCTTTTCATGCTTAAACTACCAGGTCCTCCAAAGAGTACTTAAAAATAGGATTGAGGACATTGTTTGCGGTGCACCAAATATTATTATTATTAGTATTATTATTAGTATTATTATTAGTATTATTATTATTATTAGAGGTCTAACAAACGTCGGCTATGTGTAGGTGTTCAGCCAAAAACAGGCTGAAAAATAGCTATTCAGCTCTGGCCAAATAATTCCTTGATATGTGGCTTCAAGCCGAATGCTTTGCCTCCTCATTTTAATGCAATATGACAAGTCATTGGGGCAACATGAAGTGCAGCTTGCAAAAGGCAATCTTATAAAAATGAGAAAGAAAGTATTCCTGCGTAAGTTTAAGACTAAGGTGCATATGTTTGAGCATTGAAGATGAGTGGTGAGGATGAGTCAGAGGTGAGCATGGTTTGTTCCTGTGGGAAGTGCCCATGGAGAAAGTTTAATTCATCGCAAATTATGATGGTGATGTGCAGGGCTTTGGTAGTCAGTTTTGTCACACAAATCGACTAACCTCCACGTAAGAGACCTCTGAGAAACAGCATGTTGTGAAATCTCTCCAGTTTGTACACAAGCCAGTAAACTAGAGGGATTATAAAGACGTAGTTGTGAGGACGCTGCATGCTCTGTGGTACAATTGGTAGGAGAGAGGGTGTTTGGAAATCAGAAGACTTCCCAACCAGCAGGCTAGCTCTTCTATATCAATAGGGCTGGGGACAAGTCAGTTACATGTCAGGCAGTGCAAGATGCGGCCTACGTTTCCCAATCCACATTGGCTTCTTGGAAGAACTTGTTTATTGGGAAGTCTCCTATTATAGGCCAGTCTGTCCAAATAGGGAAGGCGTGAGAGAACCTTTCTGTGTAGATACCGAGATAGAGAGAAGTGTATCTACTGCTGTTGTGGGATGTCGGGTTGAGTAGTGAAAGAAAAAAAACTGTAGAGCCTTGCATCCCCTTGTGGGGTCAGAAGGATGTTTGGAAAGTGGCATGGATTGAGATTTGGTTGAATTGAGTGACTGGCCAACAGTCAAGAGCTTGCATGGTTCGGGCGGATTCATCCTTATGTCAGACTTTCCTACATGTGATTAACCCTGGTGCAACCCTACTGGCCTCTCTGAAAGAGTCCTCCCCCATGTTTGGTGTATGGGGAAGGGAGTTCTCTCCAGCAATAGAAAGGGACATGGAGGTCAGTCTCCTCACAAGTACCTTCAACTTGTGTCCTGCATAAGCAGACAGGAAACATGTAGCTGGAAGGTTTGAAATTCACTTTCCTCATCCGCTAATTTGCAAATCACATGAGATTGTAATGTGTGTGATTTGCAATGGCAGTTTCAAATTGCAGTATTCATTTTGTTCACTTGCAACCTAGCACCTTGCATTCGTGAAGCCTGCCACTTGGAGTGGCACGGGCTTCGTGTATGCAACATCCCTCCATACATATGATCCCTGCTATTTGTTAATAGGTTATTTGCTGGATGGTGTGTGTTAAATAAGGATGTGATCTTGATTAAAATAAAGAGAAATAGATGAAACATAGGAATACTTTTCAAATAGTGGTTTCAGTTTTTTAGAAAAGTGTTTTTTTTTATAGTTCAGAACATGATTTATTAAATAAAACAACTATTTGGCTTCATACACAGTTCAATCAAATTCTTGGTGGTAGTATTCCTTATTTGGATAAATACTAAATATGCTATTCGGTTCACCCCTAATTATAATTATTATAATAATAATTATTATTAATATTGATAGTTAATTATAAACATTATATTACGTATAATGATAATGCTGCTAATATTCATAAAAAAGTGTCTTTGTATGGTTAAAAACCTTTACGCATATTCATAGAAACCTAACTCGGGTGCCCTCAAATACAAAAGTATAGGTGAGTAGTCACCCCTTTGCCACTTTGTAAAACTTTTCCTGTTCGTTTTTACAAAAAAGACACAAAAAACAATGGGATGAATTCATATAGTTGCATTTCATGTGTCCTTAGTTACAGAGAGTAAACCTTGTTAGTCAACCACTTTCCATTGTTTAATAGCAATGACTATTCCTGTGTTTCTTATTAAAACCTCAAATACAACTAATTAAAATCCACTGTTCTACAAATGTTGATCCCGGAATGTGTAACTTCACGTTATGACTGTGTTTAAGCAAAATGAGGAAGGCCGTCTGCTTATTACTTACATAAACCATGAACCTTATTATGAATGGGTTTGGGTCTAAGCCTGCACAAGCCTCAGCCTTGTCACTCTTGTGGGGTGATCTGAATCCGATATTTGGGTATTCAGTGGACTTGCAAGTTCTCGCCAGTAGTCGCCCAAACTCCCTCCTTCCTAGTCACAGCAAGAGGGCTTGTGTGACAGAACCTCGGTTACTCACATTCACCTCCAATCATCTCTATGGTTTCTCCTCCTGGTTCGTCACTGACAGAAAATGCCATGTGTGGTTATGTAATGTGAGGTGGATACTGGGATGCTGTCCTCTTTTGTGGCCGCACAGAAATGGTATGTGCACACAGCTGCAGCCACTTGATGAAATCTCCTGCCTCCAAGAAATTCTGAGATTTCAAAAAATATCTAGGCTATCCAGTTTGAATTTTCGATCACTCAATTAAATCCTATTTCACTGTTCTCCCTCTCCCTGGAATAAATACGTCAGTGCTATCACTCTCCATCAATTAACCTAGAAACCTCCTTCCTCTGCCAATAAGATTGATCACAAAGCCCAAATGTGTGTGCCTGATATTACCCATGAGGCCAAACTCACCAAATAACCTCACCACCTGAATCTCGAAAGAGGCTTGTTTGCTTTGGCTGAGTTGTTTGAAATTCTGTTGCCCCTTATTTTATCCATATAGGTTTGCTCAGGCCTAGTGGAGATCCCTGAATAGATTAACTGTGCATTTTCCTATGTTCACAACCATTACAATACACATTGTGGTTTTTGAGATCTCATATCAGATGCCAGAAAAGAGGAAGGGTCGATCATTTATCCAAGAAGCTTTCAAAAGCAGCTTTAAAAATCTACACTGCTCAGTCTGATAGAATGAGAAAGAAAGCTAAGTAGAAGGCGGCTCACAGGTACACTTGTTTATTCAGAGGGATTCCATTCAATTCCTCTAAACATCTCTCTTCGCTGAACCCTTGTTTGGAGATGTTTTAAATACCATTTTGGACAATCCCCCTTTGCAAAAGAACACATGTAGGCCATGTACACTCTCTCTATCCTTTGCCCATTTAGGTCTGTGGAAATGTTCTTCTAGGGCATGCTAATTGTGCAGTGATGACTCTCGTGCTACGCCACACCCTGAAGCGACATTATTGAGCGCGGCCCCAAAATAAATTGCGCTCATCCAGTTTTCTGTTCCTCTTAAAGAATCCCTGTCTAGTCAGAAAATTGTGGACACTGAGTATCTACCCAAGCTGGTTGGCTTAACTTCAAACGAAAAGGCGGCCATCCTGGCTTTCAGCTTCCAATGATATCATGCCTGGTTCCATTCTGATATCCCAAATACATTTCTAAACAGTGTTTCCTCCAGCATTTCCAAAGGTCGCAGGTCCGCTAGGCCCACAATTCCGAACACTATCACGACAGAACGTTATGCAGAATGCCTATAAAAGGAGGTGAGTCGTAACCCTTCACCATTTGTTGTAAATGTACTAAAGGCTAAGAAATAAATGTTTGTTGTCTTTGTCACCACTTGAAGGAGATGGACTGCCCAGGACAGCCTTCTCAGTACCAACATTCCCAGGTAAGGATAAGCACTCACATGGGCGAATACTTCCATATTTAACCTGAATTCCAATGATGTTTATCACCAAATGTAGAACTCTATTGACTCCTGCCTTATGACTGTATGGAGTATTAAATATTAGACCCCTGTCCCCTCATTTCCTTATTGGAGGCCATTCCCAACGTTGTCAAAGTCCACAGTATTGTTTATCAAACAATTTTACATTTAAGGCCACTAAAGACATGGTTGCAAACAATAAAAGCAGAGAATGTTCCAAGTTGAAGCAAGCATACTTCTACAGATCAAAAACAAAAGAAGTCCTTGAGATAGTTTCCTAGCTGACATGGCTATGATCACAGAAGAGCAGGGTAATACATATCCCCTTCTCCTCTACAAGAATGAAACGTACAAGGGGAAAAGGGAATCAGCGGCTAGAGACTATGGACCTGACTCACACAGCATTTTCCAAAGAGATTGCAGGCCGCATTAAGGACCCCTTCTGTTAATCAGGCCCTATGTACCTGCAGCGTTCACTACACCAAAGATTAGCCTGTTGGTGGGTCAGTGTGTGCTGTTACAGGCCTTGTCACAGAACAGATACCTCCCCTCGGCTGGATTTGTATTGACATGCCCGGCCTCAAAGAGGGGCCTCAGTATAACTGTTTCCCAAACAGGGAACTAAAACAGGAAGTCCATAGTTCTGGCTCTTCTGTCTTGATATACTTTTTTGCTTAATAGTTGTATGCTTTTGGGGCCATCACCCAAAATAATAGTATAGCACTGAGAACAGTGCAAAAACATACTGAACTATGATAGAAATATAATAGCTTTGCCAGCACCTTTGACAGGCTCAGGACTGTTCTAGGCTCCATGATTTGTACTCACACGCCTTATACAAGCAGCATCATCTGAAATAAGACACTGCACTACATATGCAGCAGTCCCCAAAGCCTGGCTGCAGGACAACCACGCCCATCCTCGCACTGCAATCACCAAAGGGTTCCCAGGCCCAGCTAAGCCAACACTGCCATATTGCAGGCACACCTGACATGGGGCATGGTGACTAAGCAGCAGTCACAGTGCCCCAGATACGATTTCGAGGTGTTTTTTTTTTTTTTGCTCCCTATTTTCTAAAGTTGGGAGTAAAGTGATTTTTTAGTTTTTAGAGAGTAAAATAGTAAGTCCAATTCTCGATGGGAGTATTTTTTAAGGCAAAATAAAAAATGTTTTAACTAGAAAACAAAATGTTTTGTAATAATGATAATTTCTTTGTACCTAATTCTTCATGCACATTAAAAGATAGAGGGTTACCTCTGTGCATCAGGCAGTAATAATCGTAGTTCCTTTCTCTGGAACTGCGTACACGCTACCTCGATTAGAAGCTGTACTCCAGCACAAAGCGCAATATAAGAATCCAATTTAATTTAATTTCAGTAAAAGAAATGTTAATAACATGTATGACCCAAAAATGTTATCACTTACATGCTGTTGGTTCCCGTGGATGCCCATTTCAACATTTAGAACGTGTAGGGTAAAAGGAAAGAGTAAAACCATGTACTCTCGCTTTTACTCTTGCTTTTTAATCTCTGTCTTGTCCAAAAATAAATATCACGTACATATTATGCTTTGCAGTTGGCATTATTAATGGATTCGTATGGAATCCGCCTGCGCTTTAGCAGGGGCAGAACCGAGGCTGATTCCATATTTTGTTTTACTCCTGCATTTGCCTGTCAATTTCTACCTCCACCCCCATTTAAAATGAGCCTTAAAATAAGGCTGAACATCTATTCTAAAATCCACATCCAAACCCCCAGGCCCCACCACTACTAGTCATTCATTGCCACAGCACAAGACAATGATAAAGCCTAGAGGAAAGGAAGTGCACCATGTGCAGAGCATGCTAGCACTCTGATGCAGAGGCTGTGCACTTTGCCACATAGTGGAGGTCATTACGACCCAGGCGGTAACTACACCAACTTTACCACCATGGTGTAAACTAAGTTTACACCATGGTGGATGGCGGATTTACCGCCCCATTCCAAGGTGAGTGGGGCGGTAAATCCCCATTTCCCATTTACCCTTCCCCATTCCCATTTTTGCCCCATAGGGCATAATGGGAGTGGGGAAGGCGCTAATTATGGCACCGTAAATTACGGTGCCGTAATTAGCACCAAGGCGGTTTAGCGACATGGATTTTAACGCCTGCTAAAAGCAGCAGTTAAAATTGGAATCAGGCGTTAAGGGTTAACGACGGCGTTAACCCTTAACGCCTGAGTTGTAATGAGGGCCAGTGTCAAGTTCATTGACATGTGCTATTTAAATGCCATGTATTATGGAATTGGCTTTTACTCAGCCTCATTTTGTACAAAATGTAAATTGCATGTAGGCCACTACCAACATTAGCACTTACATTTTGAAAACATCTTGAAGCTGAGGGAAGAAGGAAAAAGTAAATGCAGGCAAACTCACTTTTCTCATTTTCCATTCCCCTCCCCATCAGGGAAAGGGGAACGCCAGCAGCAAAGATGCTTTGCAGGCTAAGTTTACTAATGGATTCCTATGGATTCCTCTTGGTTTTGGCCAGGTTCAAAACCGAGACGGATTCCGTAGGAATCCATTTGTTTTACACATGCATGAAAATCAAATGCAGTCGTAAATAGAAGTGCTCACACAAGACAGAGGAGGTGAGCATGGTGGAGATCTGGTGTCAGTTCTGTGCCCGCCCACCTTATAAAAGTGAAAAAATGGGGCCGAGCAGGAAATGGAGGGGTAAATGCATCATGGCATGTCATTAAGTCCCTGCTTGCCGCTCCACTCCATTTAAAATAAGGGTGACTGTATGCTGTTTGATTTGAACTCTTGATTTTGAATTGCAAGGATTTATAGTCCATTGTATGGCAATATATTAGACTGCAGGGTTTGTTTCATGCAATCTGTACTTCACTTTAGTGTTCTTTACGTTGCTGTTGATATTGCTGATTCTACTAGATGAATTATGTACACAAAATAGCTTTGTCAAAATAAAGTCAGGGGCCTAATCTTGACCCTGGAGTTTCCAATAGGAGCTACTTTATAAAAGTAACCTTGTGCCATATGTCACAAGGAGGCAATCTCTGGACACCTCATGGCACAGCAATCACAGCATCTGGAGCCCAAGTCTTCTCCTAAACCGAAGATGCTTTGCATGCTGCCCTATCCATTGCACTGTTCATATCTCACTACATTTCAGCCACAAAACACTTCACAACTTGATATTTAACTTTACAAGTATTTTCCTGAGCAAAAACTGCCTCATTTGATAATCTTGTGAACAAATGTCCAAACGAGAGATTATCAATGTGTTTGTGCCCACACCACATGTTGCAATTCGAGTGGTATGTTTCAGATACACTTTGAGGTGTTTGAACGTGTAAAATACAGGGCCGGGGCAGTACGGCACGCCCTTATAAGAAATGTGATTTGATACATCTGTATACTAGTGACTTCTTTTCGAGTCACGTGGCATAATACTTCTTTTTGAGAATATTTCTCCATATGGGTTTTGCTGCAGAAAAAAAGAAGCCTGTGAAGTCCCGAGGATATTGATAGAAAAATGCAGCAACTCTCATTAAGTGCTATTGCTTTGGCGATGCCCAGCAGTGTCAGGCGAGAGAAATCAATAGCGAAAAGATGAGACGGAGGATTCCTGTCAGATGATTCCCTCATTGGACAGACTGCGCGCCATGCTGCGAGAATAAGTCATTATGGCCTTTTTGAAGAGGACCCCCCAACAACTAATGCTTGCAGGGAGAAGGAACAAAGCTTCCCTTGCTATTACAAGTTCCTTGAGAAACTCCTGTGCTCGCTTCCTTTCCAAGCATGCAGCATGTCTGAAGTTTATCAGAAGCTGTCTTGTAGGGTTTGAGAACCGGAGTCCATCTTTCCAGCACAGCACAAGGTCCTGTTTTGGACCGTTATTTTTTTTGTTGTTGGTTCTCCACAGGAGATCCAATGCGCTCCGAAGCTCTTTCAGTCAGTACTTTACTGGAGCCTGCATTTGCGTTGGGTCCTGAAAAATATGCTACGGCTCACTGAAACGGAAACCAAACACGTATTCATGATAAAACAAGACATGTAAACAGCGACTGAGCTTAGACCACTGAGAAAAAGCACAGTAGCTGGACTCAGGGCCATCTTAAGCACTTTTGGGGCCCGGGGCATGGGCACCTTTGGGGCCCCCCGCCACCAGAACAAAGGAATTAAGGGATATAGAATATCTAGTGCACCCACCCCCACATCACGATCAAAACCCAGATCTTGATATGCTGCCTTGCAGTGATCAAAATAGGCATGGATACTCCTTTTCAGTCTCCTTACCCTCTTCATTCTTGTAAATAAAATAATAAACAAGTAGCATTTAAAGGGCAACATTAGCAGCCTACGACGAGAGTACTTGGGGGCGAGCATAGACGGGGCACTTTTCATCAATAGCAGCCACAAGGAAGGTACACCGGCCATGGTATATATGCAGGATACAGATCGTAAGAAAAAAGTGCACTCAGATTAGCTGCCTCGCAGAATGCAAAAAGTGCTCAAGCGTGGATACCGAGGACCAATCGGAAGCAAGGAGAAAGCTACACATAGCATACATAGTGGATGAAGATTCGAAGCTACCAGGAATGTGTCTGTATTCAGAAAGACTGAGATTAGAAGAAGGACATGGTTTTCAAGCAGTATTGCCATTGGAGAGCAAATAAAGAAGTGGTTGTGGTGTGCAATATGTCAATGCTCACTATTATAGAGGAAGCAACACTATATCTAGCAAGTGAAACTATGAGCAAGACTTTAACGAAATTACTCTGAAGGGCTGACAATTTTACAAGGTTTAGGGACTTGCAATTTTGGCAGGTGGGTAAATACAAGATTAAATTAGATACCCAGAATCACACATTGGTTAGGAGGTGAAGCTGGGATTCGAACCCACTCTGCAATAACTAATTATGGGAGGGCAAGAGGGGCACTTGCCCCAGGCCCCTACCTTGGAGGAGGCCCCCAGAAGGCTGGCTTATTAAATAAAAATCAGTTCCCATTAGTCACCACATTTAAATATCACACCTCAGGATTTTTATATTTTTATGGTGTGCTACTGAGAGGCTCTAAACCTATTGCCAATCTGCTGTTAAAAAGTACATTCTGCTCTGATCTTTTCATCCTCTAATGCTATGTTCACTGTGGTATATACAAAGTTTGTGTGGTACAACACCTGTAGCATTCTCACGTATCTGTGGGGATTATATTGATTATGTGCAATAGCCATATTTGAAATGAATATTGGTAAATATGAGTGCCCCCATGGTTCAGAGGATAGCTCAGTGTGTTAAGCACTCACTGCAGAGATCTGAGTACATATGCAAGATTACAATACCAAATTCCAACAAGGCCCACCCAGCATTTCCAATGTATGAAGTTGTTATTCCTGCATGTATATGTACTTTGTTTTTTAGCACTCCAGGTTTTCTCATCACCAATGTACCTGCAGCAGATAGCGGGTGCTATAGAAACTAACATAGCGTCAGTATGGTGAAAGTCTAGAAATTAGTTTGTTCAGATGGGGAGTTGTAAAACCTACGCAGGCACCTCCATTGATGACAATAAAGTGTTGTTCCAGAGAGGTGTTTATCCAAATTCCAGACTGTGAAACCAAAACGTTCATGCTTGGATCCTGGCTTTGCCAGCAGACGATGCAGTGATCCGAAACAAATCTTATATCACTGACATTACTGTGCTGCCTTCTATGGAAAGGTTTTCCTTCTCACATACTGGTGGCATTGTTTACCAAATACCTGATCTTTCCTATTATGTAGGCCATTTGAGTGGAAGGAGTTCTAGCCAGAAGAGAGCAGACTTGATATGGCAGGCTTCGGGCAAGCATATTTTAAGGTCTGATTATGTGATAACAAAACGGTTTGCTTTTTTGTACAATTCCAAGGTTGTTCTGCACATTTTTAAATACCATTGCACAATCCTGTGTTTGATGTGTATTTAAACCTTTAAAATAAGAAAGAGAACCTATGTGAAATCTTTTAACATCACATCAGTTAGTATGCTGGTACTTATATACTTCCCTTGATGATGAAGACATTGAAACTAGAATCATCCCCATTTTGTATAATATGCTTCTATAACATTTTGCTTTTAAAAATGTTTATTTTGGGTTATGTGATTTGTATATTTGACAAATCAGTTCTGGAAATGGGATTATTTTAGTTCGGGTTAAGAACTAGAAAAGAAAGTCGTAAAGTGCAGATATTGCAGAGTGGGTTCGAATCCCAGCTTCACGTCCTAACCAATGTGTGATTCTGGGTATCTAATTTAATCTTGTATTTACCCACCTGCCAAAATCGCAAGTCCCTAAACCTTGCAAAATTGTCAGCCCTTCAGAGTAATTTCGTTAAAAAAGACTAGCTCATAGTTTCACTTGCTAGATATAGTGTTGCTTCCTCTATAATAGCGAGCATTGACATATTGCACACCACAACCACTTCTTTATTTGCTCTCCAATGGCAATACTGCTTGAAAACCATGTCCTTCTTCTAATCTCAGTCTTTCTCAATGCAGACACATTCCTGGTAGCTTCGAATCTTCATCCACTATGTATGCTATGTGTAGCTTTCTCCTTGCTTCCGATTGGTCCTCGGTATCCACGCTTCAGCACTTTTTGCATTCTGCGAGGCAGCTAATCTGAGTGCACTTTTTTCCTACGATCTGTATCCTGCATATATACCATGGCCGGTGTACCTTCCTTGTGGCTGCTATTGATGAAAAGTGCCCCGTCTATGCTTGCGCCCAAGTACTCTCGTCATAGGCTGCTAATGTTGCCCTTTAAATGCTACTTGTTCATTATTTTATTTACAAGAATGAAGAGGGTAAGGAGACTGAAAAGGAGTATCAATGCCTATTTTGATCACTGCAAGGCAGCATATCAAGCTCTGGGTTGTGATCGTGATGTGGGGGTGGGTGCACTAGATATTCTATATCCCTTAATACCTTTGGTCTGGTGGCGGGGGGCCCCAAAGGTGCCCATGCCCCGGGCCCCAAAAGTGCTTAAGATGGCCCTGCCTGGGCTCCCATATTTGTAACGCTCTTGTTCCTTGCAATGCATTCACCCCAGTAATCTGTTCTATCCTGCCTGTAGTCGTTTGGATGTGATTCATTCACTCTGCTTTTTTGATTGCATTATGCCACTAGTTTGGTTATCTGGCATTGTAAATGCATCACTATGGGAAGAAGAATGCAAATAAAAAAGAGGGGACCGTGGGTATTAATACCTGACTTGGGACAACTACCCTGTATGCTTTGTTACCCCCCCAGTAGAGTGAGTTTGTGCAAATGCAAGGTCCATGTGTTGCACATACAGACTTTGGATGCACTGCAGCTTGGGGGTGGGGCTTGCCTGCATTGCTTACCTGTACACATATGATTGTGGCTTAACACAGCGCAAAACACTGATTTTAAATCCATTCAGGGAGGTTAAACTATTGTATTTCAATTATGTATTTATTTAATTATTTTGCTAAACATATGACCTTTCACAGTACAAAATATTTCACATACAGTATCATCGTTTCATCAAAATAATTCATAGCATCCATACAATTCTATCTTTTCTAACTTTAAAATCAATCCAGTAAAATTGACAACTCATTAATAGGCTGTCAGTATATTTAGAAGGGTCATTTGTAATCCCCACAATAATCCAGACGAAAAGGCTGGTCCATGTCAAAAAATCAATATAATGTTGAAGCTGTTGAAAGTAGAAAATCCTCTTCTGTAGGGTTGTGCTACTATTGCTTGGAGGGACCAAAGCTTCTATTCTATTGTGCTCTCCACAGAATCTGCACAAGTGATTCTCCTTAAGTACATCCATCTGATCTGCCACAATTTCAAATGTATTCATTACAGATAATATGAATTGCAAACATGTATTAAAAAAATACCTACCAGTGCAATGATCCAGATAACATTGTAGTTTTTCATATTTTGGCATATTAGACGCAAACTCAGGCAAGCCTTTCATGTAAACAATGCTGATATCTATCCCACTCAGAGATGTTCTACCTCATTTATTTTAATAGGCCCTACTTTCCAGATGTATATCTTCTAAAGATGTGTTTAAAAAAAAAACTCTTACATTGATCCAGAACGTTAATGAAACAATTACAAGAGCCTAAGCGTAAAGAATTGGCTAACACACAAAATATGGACTTATTCTCTGCCAATATGCTTTTTTTCCTACATAATATTATCTTCCTATCTATAGTGAAAACTGTAAGTGAGAATACACCAAGTTGTAGCACAATAGCTTGTGTTGGGGTACCCTGAGACGACGCCAAGGTGACCCCAATCAGCAAAGCCAGACTTGTCCCTCTAATTTGTCCAACCAATCATAACACAGCTACATCTGTCATATATACAATAATGGGAGGTTACTTTCTGTTTATGCAGCTGCAGCAAATGACCCAGTTGATAACTCTCAAAAGTGATTCAAATCCATTTACAGCTGATTTTATTTGTATTTATTGTTCACTTGCTTATACAGTAAGTCATTTCTGTTTCAAAGCGCCCAGAGGGCAACAGGGAAGGAACATGGGAATGAAACCTTAAATACAGTGGAGGGGAAAAAAGACAAACCCACTATGCCTTGTGAGTATTCAGAATTGCCAAGTGCAGTAGGAAAGAGAGGAGTGGGGTAGGTGCTCTGCTATCCATGCTGGTGGGTGATCCACAGATGAAGTGCATGGTATGTTAAGTGCTAAACAGCCTGCAGCCGCCTTGAGTGTAAAAGGTGTGGGCCTCCAAGACAGAGGCCGGAAGGTGCTGAGGCAAGTGCTGAAAGGTAGACAGAAGCTGGGGCGATTGGGTGTTGAAAGTCAAGGACCCCTAGGATGGATACAGGCCCCAATTACAGCATCTGTGAGATTAGCAGTGGAGGGAAGAAGGGAAGGAAGAGGTAAAGAGGAAAGTCTTGAGGCACTTCCGGAATGTGAGGAAGTCTTGCTCAAGACACAGAGGAAGGGGGAGGCTGTTCCATAGGAGGGAGCCTGCCGAGGAAAGAGTTGGTGCCAGAGGAACATAGAGGTCTAGGAGAGTATTTAGTAAGAGAGAGTTTCAGATATCATGGTCCCCGGCCCCAGACTGCCTTGTGGATGATGCAGAGGGATTTGAATTGAATCCGTGCAGCAACCAGGAGCCCGTGAACAGGGCAAGAAAGATGCTGTCCCTGGGCTTAAAGTCAAGTGTTAGGCAGAATTCTATGCAGTACCCTTTGGGTACACCACACACAATTAAGACTACAAGTGACAGTACAAATTCACCTTTGGTACAAGCCTGTACTACACAGTAAAAGTGGTAGAGATGGCTGAGCAGCCAGACTTATCTCAAGAGCAAGTGAGCAGTATCAATAGTTACACAAAGGACAGCAATTTCTATAATTCAAACAAACACTGACTCAAGGTTTTTCAGTAAAAGAATATACATGTATTTACACACCAGTTCTATAACATCTCACTAAAGTAAAGAAGTTCAAAAATCACACTTAATACACCACACCACTTCCAATAGTTTCAGACAAGTTAAGCTCACAAAATGAAGTATGAGCAAAATGGCACTCTAGTAAATAAAAAGGGAGGGAAAGACAAAGTAAGGCAGAAATTGAGCAGCACCAACAGGTAAGTAAGCAGGGCAATCTAGAAAGAGGAACTACAGTGATGGAATCAAATCAAATAGGCTTAGGGCCAAAGTCAATAGGACAAAAGTCTTTTGCTCAAGATCACACAGTTCAGGGTGGTTCGCGGTTAAGTCTTTGTCAAGAGTTTCCGATGAAGTTGGTTGGCAGAAAAGTTAGTTTAAAGAGCAGAGAAGGACAAGCCCTCGGATTGGCGAAAGGTTTCACACACCTTCGCCGCGGCTGAACGAAATGAACAACCGGATTTGCACAGTACCTTTAAATGGAGAAGAAGCTGTAGCTGAGGTGGACGTTCCTGGTAGTTCCTGCAGGCTCACGGTTCCTGAAGTGACTGTCGGACTGACACGAAGTAGGAAGACTGACGGGTCCTGCACTACCCAGGGAAGAAACCAGCAGCAGAGCAAAACAATGAATGAAAGGTGCGCTCCTTAAAACCCAAGCAGGGTCCGACCTTCCTGGCTATCCGGCCCACTGTAGCTCTGTACAGCGAATTCAACCAGAGGAGGGAGTCCTGGCTTGCAGTTTGGGCAAACTGGTTGGTCCCACCAGCTCAGGGGAAGAAGATTCCTGGAGGATCTCCTCTGTCGTTGGAGTTTGAGGATTTGGACCTGCAGCAGGGCTTCACCAGCGGTTCAGTCGTGGTAGGGGTCCTCTTCCGTCAGCTCCTCGTTGGTTCTTTCGTTCCAGTGGCGACTCTGCCTTTCCAGACTCAGAGACCTGCTTTTTATGCAGTGTTCCCCCATTCACACAGCCTGGCTGTAAATCACACTGCAGGGTAGCTGGCCGGACAATCACCTAGCCAATCAAACAGGAGTGTGACTTGGGTTACCAAGGGAACCCATGGCAGGGGTCCTAAAACCCCTCCCTCACATCCTGCCTACCCAGACTTTCAGGCACCTAAGGACGGCTTCTGTGTAGAAGCCTGCAAAGAGACGGTGAACAAAGGAACCGAACCTGGTTTGGTGCGCAGAAAAAAACACGAGAAAGATATTTTCAAAAAGAAATGATGAATAAACCCAGCCGGAACCGTATAAAAACGTATAGGGTCTAGCGGGTTTAAGTTTGAGGCTACCAAGATAGCCTGAAACAATACCAAGGTTATTTAAGATAACCGCAGTATGAAAAATAGGGTAGTTACCACTGCCACCAGCCAAGTTGTGATGAAAAGGGAGCAAAACAATGCTCAAAGAGAAACAGACAAAAAAGGATAAGTACTAACCCTTTCCAGTACTCCATGGAAGATGGTTTGTACTTTGTCTGTGGATTTACAAAAACTAATAAAGTCAACAGCAACTTTACATGTTCTGGGAGACAGTAGTCAGTCCCAGAAAATGAAGTCTGAGTTGAGAAGTCTAAAAGACAACCCTGTGTCACTGCACTGAAGGTGCTGTGTAACACACAGTAAAAAGATGATGCCTGTGGAGTAGGTGAGGCTCCACAGTCTATGAACACAACATTTTTAAACACACACAGCAAAACACATGTAAAAGTAGGAAAATAAGGGCTCACACTTACCAGGTGAAAAAATAAATCCTAGAAATCCAGCAAAGCTGCTGAGGGACTCAGTAGGTAAGGGAAATTAGCCATTCCTGAGAATTCTCCCTAACACCAAGGATAAGCCTTGCTGCCCTATCTTGAATTAGCTGTAGGGGTCGCAGATTGGAAGAAGGTAGATTCAGGAGGAGGCTATCTCATTAGTCAAGCCTAGAGAGAACTAAGGCTTGAGTAACATTGAGCTTTGTGGGAAAAATGAGAAAAGGGAGAATTCCTTACAGAAAGAAGAGTTGAAAGTAGGACTTCATGGCAATGTCCTGAGTCTGAGGGAGAAAGGAAAGAGGAGTCGAAGATGACTCCTAGCTTTCTGGCTTCAGATGACTAGCAGGGGGAGAGCCCATAGAGGAAGGCCAGAGTGGGGGGAAGAAGGAGGCAGCAAGAGTCCCAATAGGAAGGATATCCGTTTTGCTGGCATTGAGGCAGAGATTGTTGGAAGTGCACCAGGACTAGATGTCAGATAGGCATTCAGGGATGATGGAAGGTGCAAGAGAGTCAGCAGGATGTTTGAAAAAGAGTTATGTATCATCTGCATAACACTGGATGTTGAAGGAGGAGATGAGGCGTGCCAGCTGAGCAAGGTAAGTGTTAAAGAGCCAAGGGGAATGGTTACCGCCCTGCGGGACACCACAGGTGGAGAAGGAAGTAGACCAGGAGAAGGTGCCCATGATGACTTGGGAAGAGCAGTCAGTTAGGAAGGTGGCCAGCCATTCTAGTTCCCATTCCAAGATACCAAGGGTGTCGTGGAGCCTTTGTATGAGGATGGAATAGCCGACCATGTCAAAGGCGGAGGAGAGATTGAGAAGGGTGAGGACAGCAGGGAGTTGGAGTCCCGAGATGCAAGCAGTTCTTCACGGGTGTTCACTAGAGCAGTTTCCATGCCTCTGGATGTACAGAATCCAGATTGATAGTCGTGGAGCCCACCAAAAAGTTAAGTGTGTGAGGTGAGTTGAGGAAAGGCCAGCTTCTCCAGCCGTTTCTCCAGGAAGAGGGTGATGGAAATAGGGTGGTAGTTGGCTGAACAGGTAGGGTCTGCTAAAGGTTTTTTCAGGAAGGGGCACGCAAGCAAGTACGGGGGCAAGAGAGCCAATGTTGTCCTTGATGGTTCTGGGGGAGCAAGGGAAACCTTTTTGGAAGAGACCTTCAGGGTGTGGATAACTCTGGTAACTTTTTCCGGTGTGACAGGGGAGAAGGAGGAGAGAGAGGAAGAAGGAGGGTGAGGGGCCAAGGGAGGCAGAGTGAGGGATGGGTTGGGCCGGTGAGTAACAAGGATGTTTAGGATGTCCTGAGTTTTAGTGGCAAAGTGTGTGTCCAGTACATTGCAGAGGACCTGTGAAGGAAGAGGTGAGGAGGAGACTGTGGAAGGGTTGGCTGAAGATTTGGAAAAGTTCAGCCGTATTGTTGGACAGCAGATATTTGTGCCGGAATGTGGGCCCTTTTCTTGGCCCGGATGGAGAGTTTGTATTGCCTTTGGAGCAGGCGGCAGGCCAGTTTGTCAGAGGGTGAGCCTGGGGTTTGCCACATCCATTCCGCGGCTCTGCATTTTTGTTTCAGGTCTGCAAGTTCGGAGTCGTACCAGGTGTTATGCTTGGAGACAGGTTTCAGGCAGATCCTCAAGGCTGGGGCAAGAATGTCAAGGGTATTTGTGATGGTGAAGTGGAGGTTGCTGAGAGCAGAGTCGGCGGTAGAGTCTGAGGTGGGGGACAGGGGTGGATGAAGGTGGATGAGAAGGCAGCAGCTGACACTCATTTCATCGGGTGGATGTTCGTGAATGAGGTTGACAGGGTTTTTGGGGGTGCGGTCAGAGGGCCGAAGGTACCCAGATGGGAGGAGAGGAAAGAATGGTCCGACCAAGAGAGATGGGTGGCCAGAGGGGGGGGGGAGAGAGGTCAGAGTGCATGAGGACATCCAGAGTGTGTCCAGCCGAGTGGGTTGGACTGAAAGGGAGAATGGAGAGGAATAGAGAGGTACAGAGGTCAATGAAGAGAGTGGATGCTGTGACAGGGGAGTCCAATTGGATGTTGAAATCACCCAAGAGGATGGGATTAGAGGTGGTTGAAAGTAGGGAAGAACAGAAATCAGCCCATTCAGAGAGGAACACAGTGGTAGCGCCTGGAAGCTGGTCGATAGTGGAAATGGTCAGGAAGGAGAAAGGAAAGATGATCAACTTGCATACCAGGCATTCAAAGGAAGAGTAGTGCTTGGTGGGTATGATGGAAGAAGGAACCCATTCAGGGAAGATTAAAACAACCCCACCGCTGCACAGTGAGGGCGAGACCTGGAAAGGATCTTAAAGCCACCAGGGAGAAGGGAGTCAAAAGCATTGAATGAGCTGGCTTTGGACCATGTCTCGGTAAGAGAGAGAATGTGGATGTCAGTGTCTTCAAGAAGGAGGGAGATGTCGGCAGATTGTCTGTTGGCTTAGCAGGCATTAAGAGTCTCCAGGTGGAGGAGGTCTCAGCTTTTGAAGGCTTTTTGAGGTGGAGTACAGGGGCGTGGTACACCAGTCAGAGGAAGAGGAATAGAGAGAGTGGTAGGGGGAGAGGCAGTTGAAGGAAGGAAGATAATGAGGGATGGCAGGATCTGGTCAAAGAGAAGCAGGTTGGGTTGAGGACCCTGAATTAACATACGGCATGTGTGGTAGACATTAACGAAGCAACATTATGATGAGAAGCTGGCCAAAAGGACATCTCACTTGGTCCCAGCATTAATGGGAGAGGATGTCTAAGGGTGGAGAGTGGAGATGAGATGAGGAATACATAGGTATGGAGAAGGGACAGAGAAAAGGTTGTTGGTAAAGATCTCTCTAGAAGTTGCACTGACATAGGTGTCTGTAATGGGTAGGCCAGGGTTGGCCCTTAGTATGTCTTTTTTGTGTTTTCTTCTTCCAGCCTTTGTAAGAGAGGGAGGGTAGGGGATAGTGTAGCAGTTGGAGAAGATAGGAGAGACAGTTAGAGCCATTAGGATGGTAGAGGAACGTTGAGGAGGAAGAGAGGCTGCACTGCTCGCTCTGGCACAGCTTACAGACGGTCAAGTGGTACACGGTCCAGGAAGTTATTACCTCAGTATCTCGGTATGACAGTCAAATAACATACCAAATTACAAGGCAATCAGGCATGCAGGGCACAGCACCAAGATATGAAAGTAAAGAAAGAGGCTAAATTGCAATGCAATCAGCAATGCAGGATGTTAAAACACAGCACCAAGAAATGAAAGTCAAAAACAGTGCACATGCCAATGCAATCAGGAGTGTAGGATGTTAAAGCACAGCACCAGGAGTTGAAGGTCAAAGAACAGTGCAAATTACAATGCAATTAGCAGTGCAGGATATTGAAGCACAGCACCAATATATCAAAGTCGAAGAACAGTGCAAATTACAATGCAATCGGGGTGCAGGATGTTAAATCACAGCACCAAGATTTGAAAGTCAAGAAACAGGCCAAAGTACACTCACAAGAACACAAAACACAGTCCCAAGAACACAACAATGCAATGGGAGAAGTAGGGTAGCTGAGGAAAGAGAAAGTAGAGAAGTATACATATGCCATCCCAAGTAAAAAACATATTAAAAAAAGGTAAACTCGCATAAAGGCATATAAGCACAGTCAGCACTACAAGACCTGACATTGTTGGTATTTTAAGGTCCACTACCATCAGTTTGAATCCTCCTAGCATTGCACTAGATTCCAGGAGGCTCATGTTAAAGGGATAGTTCAGTCAGAAATTGTATTGGCCCAATCGATCGGGCATGTATTTTAGACCATACATCGATCGTTCTTAAAATAAATTTGAATGCAATTTACCCAAGTTATTCTCACTTTAACAGTTGCGAAAACGATGGGTCGGGTGCGCCATCTTGTGCTAATCTTATCCGTTGATCCATCACCCTAAGTTCAAGTGCCCTCACGCCACTAATTCAGATCGCCCGCCCCTAATGCTGACATCACTAGATGCTTACGATCAGCTCCAGCTATTTTAATGATGTTAGCGGGCAGTGTAGCCAAACGTACCCTGTCCTCATCAACGTGATAACAGTATCTAATGCAGAACCAGGAACATAAACACACACATCCACAACAGATGCAAAACTTTTGATTTTTTTCACAGAAATGATAAACAGCAATAGACGGGATTGTAACAAATACTTTTTATTTTGACATAACACTGAAAAGAGGTAATTAAGTCCACGAAAACATGGCCAACTTTTTCCAGTCGAGGTTATAGCTAGCGAACATCGCATAGTTCTCATTTTTTGTATAACTGTGAATGGTAATCTTATAATGCTGATTTTGTTCATTGAACGATTAATCCCATTCTTTGCATTCTTCCCAGTAAGTTATTATCTTCCATCGACGATTTCTGAGCGATGCACATGGCGTTCCATTACAGAGAAGAAATTAGTGGTTTAAATTTCAAATGCAACACTTTCACATCCACACGTTTTCAGAAATCTATAGGCTGCCATGTTGCTCCTTATAACTGCAACCGCAAAAGGACAGATTGGAGTCTGGCGATCATCCCAGATAATGGTTCGATGCGGTGTTGACGATTATTGTCCGATTGCAGCAGAAGAAGCCGTCGACCAGTAAACTGTACCCATGACAAGCGCACATCAGTATATATATCTATGTAAAATCGAGAATGCAAAAATATATTTCAGTACTCAATTTATAATTGTATATGCACAAAACATATGTATGTGAACTATCAATTTAAGTTACAATTAACACATAGGATGTCTATTATTTGCGTTAAAGTGAACATTCATCCATCACAACTTTAATCATTTAGCATACAGCACACTTGCCATCCTCATTTGCATACATATTATTTAAAGCATTGCTTACACTGTGTCCTGGGTTTTCCATTCTCCCTATGGGATGGATGACCAACCACTTTGAAAGACAGATCTCAGTAACAGAAACTTAACATTCCACCATAAGCTTTCAATATAGTAAATCTTATCACTTCTTTGTGGATATTCGACACATTTTGGCCTTCAAATTGTTAGTGTGGTGGATTCAAGGACACATAACAATGCAACCCTTCATTCATTGTTCACAGCATGTTACAGGGAGTTTCGCTTTGGGAAAACATGCCACAAAATTGGACAATATTAATGGCAAGCCGTGCAGTGAAAAACAACTAAATATTTCAAGTGTCCCACGTATGAAAATATTTACTTCCATTTGAACGGTATCAATGCGCCTGGTCCTCAACATTTACATATTCTTTCAAAAATGACTCTAGGCGATGTACAGACAGACTTTGATTTCCCTATACTTCAATACGGCAATGCTCCAAAAAATGATAATAGTGTGGGGCAGATATTTTAGCCAAAGTGGGCCACTTCTGTTCTGAAATAAACAGAATTCGAATACAACAGTGGTGGGTTAATATATAGAGACGGCTCAGACGGACCGGGAAGAGAGGGGGTCGATATCGCACCAGTCAAGGGTGGACTGTTGCAGCCAGGGCACACGGGCAATGGGCAACAATAAAAAGAAAAACAAGTTTACATCACTAAAATGTCAGCATGCCTCGAATGAGTGCAGTTTTGAAAGGCTAACTGACGTCTGTGTATCTCTATTCCGCAATCATATTGATTTCTGCATTGATGCATGTTTGCCGGTTGTTCTCTACATGTGGGCGTCCACAGTAAGATGTAAATGTGCAAAGGCTGCAGGCGCCTGTTCATAGTGCACATTGGCAAGACCTATTACTTTGCTTGTTATTTCAATGTTGCTTGGTGGGGTGACAAACCCTTGTTAATTGTGGGCGCTGGCTGGATTTGATAGTCCAATTTTGAAAGTTTTTTGCTGATTGTGAAAGTCTAGTAATAGTCCAGTCATTGGGTCATAAGCATGGTAATTAACTGGTGTTTAAGAACAACATAGCCAATTGGTATTGGGTGCCAAAGTGGTGAAACAAAAAGCTGACGCGCGTTTCAACCGAAGTCTTTATCAAGGCTGTGATTTAGTGAAAGGAGTGGTGTGGTATATGTGACATCACATGAGTTTCACACATGGTGTTTTTTGTTAACATATTCAAATCAGATCCAACATATTTTAAAACAGTATTGTATGAGAATAGATTGTATCCATGGCACATGTAGCCAAAGGTACAAGAGTGGTGTGATATGAGTTTGTGGTGGTTTTAGAAGGACATTCAAGGGTACATTCATCATTAATGTCATAGTTTACAGACAAGTTAAGAATCAAAAACAGTGGGTTGGATTGGAGAGACAGGGTACAATGGGAGGAAGAGAGGAGAGAGTAAAATGAGGTACAAGTTAGAGCCAGTTCATAGGTTGGGATGAGTACTGTGGCAGAAGAGAATACTGAAAACGCCAAGGTGGTGATGCTTACCAGAGGTGAAGTGGCAGCACGCCCGAGGTAGAGCTGGTGACTGGTCGGCCCAGGTTGGGGTGCTAGATGGAGGCTTATAAGCCTTGTCTGTAAGGAACCAGAGGAACTGGATTAGTTCATGAATGGAAGGCCCCGATGGGGTGGCAATTTGCTGGACTGGTGAGTGGGATGGGCAAGGCGGTGCGAGGATGAGGGCGTTACAGAGCACACGGGGCCCTCTGTGGAATCTGGCAGTTTCATGATGAGGAGGACAGGGAGAACCCCTAGCTGCAATTCACCCCAAAATTCCAAAACCTGGGTTTTGTTTGGGAGGAGAAGCTCAGCAGAGAAGCCCAGGTGTTGGTCAAGGTCAAGTCAGTGTATTCCTCCATAGGAATTCTTAGGAATGTACTACCCTTCCTACCATCAGAAGATCATGCAGTGGTTGTAGGAGCTATGAAGAACACCCAACTGGACGATTGCAATAGTTTGATGGCTGGCATTCCAGCCAAGCAGATACATAACTGCAGAAAGCCCAGAATGCAGCAGTTAGATTGGTGGGGCAGTTGGGAAAGAAGGACCAGGTCTCTTCGCTCTGCAGATCTTTGCACTGGCTGATGGTCGAGGACCAAATTAAATTCAAAGTACTCTGCTTAATCTAAAAATGCATCAATGGCTTTCCCCAGAGTATCTTAGCACTGAAGTCTATTGTTGCACTCAGGAAACAAACTTCTGTTTTTATTTGTATTTATTACATTTATATAGCGATTTACACCAAAGCGCTATATGTTCTAAATTCATCTCCAGAGGGGATAGGAGATTTGTAGTCTTTGGACCCAAGCTCTGGAACCATCTCCCGTTGGCAATTAGAGCTAGTCGGTCCTTGGCTCAGTTTAGGCAGGCTTTAAAACCTATCTGTTTAATTAGACGCTCCTAGCTCAGGGATAGCATGTGCACATGATTTGCTCAGCACCTCATTTTGAGGCCTTCTATCCATCTGCGCCCAGCTACAGTTAAGTCTGTCTTGGAGCGCAATACAAATAATCAAAAATTCAAACTCAAAATCAGGCCAATCTAGTGACATCACTTCACAAATAGTAATTAATTAAAAATAATGTTTTTAACAATTATATCTCAAGTGACATACTATTCCATTTATTGTACAATGAAAACAGTTACCAAACACTATGCAAAAGCTTGCAACTGGCTTTGTTAAACATTGTGAAGGGAGCCACACATTTTTTGAATCTTGAAGTCAACCTTTCAACAAGTTCAAGTTTGGGAGGGCAAACCTCTTTTGCAATGTTCTGTGGCATAGACTGGGCCTTGGAAACAAAATATGGATCAATTCCATGCATTTTCAGATCTTTCACAAATTCAAGATCCATCTGCTAGAAGATTGGCTTTGCCACACACTGTTTGCTTCTTTTGGTAAACTCCTTGTTGTAACAAGGCATCCCGAAAATTCCTGCAGTTTTTACTTGTTCTCTGCCAATGTTCTCATTGTGTGCAAGTAAAGCCAGTCTTGTTCTGGCCTCCATACTGTCGATGCCAAAATGCCACCTTTTAGGCCTGTACTTTAGGCACATATTAAGCAGGCATTATGGAACACCTCCAAATCTCCAATGTGGCAGAACTGGGAGAGTTCCCGTATGTCTCTTGAAAGCGTTTTGTCATACAAAAACTTCTTAAGTGCTGTGTGAGAAGGGGAGGTTGGAACCAACCACCTTTTCTTATGCTCCTGCTTCTTGCTCAATGGTCCATGTGCACATTTGTGTACATTTTCGTTTTCTTTCCTAGAGTGTATGTTAGAACAATAGTGTGTCAATGAATGCCATTTTTCAAGCAGAATATCTACAGATACAACAAGTTTTTGAGCTTCACCAAAGATGATTGCTGATAGACTCTGACCAATGTAAAATGTCTTCTGTAGCCTTTTATTTCCAGCAGCTGCAAATTTATTTGTAATTGATTGTGCGACGTGCCAGTCATCATATTTATGCTTTATGTCTGGGAACTGCTCTTGCATGACCATGGCTATTGAACTGTGCCTGTCAGTGGCTATCAAGTCTGTTTGCATTCCTCTGAATTGCAGAAGTTGAGTGGATTTAATGAAACCATATTTTTCCATGGCAATATTCAGATACGTGCACGACAACTGAACCCACTATTTCTTTGGTTTCACACTGTCCATCAACAGCAAGCCAGAGCCTTTTTCCAGCAAGAGCATTGTCCATTGTTTTCTCTTTGAGTGTCCATGGCTGGCTAATAGCGGAGAATACTAAATCCTTCTGATATTTGTAGTACTGGGTTTCTGAAAGGAACTCGAGTACCACAAAGTTAGAAAAACTTGAAATGGTACTGTACGTTGATCCGCTAAACAACAAAGCAGAAGAACAAAGTACATTTCCAGCAGGCACTTTTCCAAGTATAGGTTGAGCAGACCATGAAAATTAGTTATGGTGGTGTACACAGCTACCCTTGATCTTCAGGTTGGTGCCTTTGACTACACAAGAAAACTTCACCAATGGCTCTCCAGAAATCCTCCTATGTAATTTATGATCACATTTAATCATTTTCATAATATCAATCAGGCAGCATTCGAATAAAAATTATTTTGGTTCCTTTAATAGCCAATCGTTCAGTAGTATAGTGGTTTGCAAGTCCATGGTGGTGGATAAGTCCTCAACACTAGGAAGACTGAAGTCCACATCACGAGCACAATCGTAAATCAGTAGCAAAGATGCTGGTCCACATGTATTGGGGAAACAGGGAGCATTGTCTGTTTCTTAGATAGCATTTCTTTAGAGTGTGTGGATTGTGTGAGCGGTTCTGCAAGGAATTCTGAAACATTGTCTGTGTTTTCTGTTTCTTTTGGGTGATGTTTTGTGCTGTAACAATGATCCAGGGTTACTTTCCATGGGTGACTGCTGACATTCAATTCCAATTCCGGCCACTGGACATCTGCATCACAACACTGCGAGGACCATGCTGAGCCTCAAAATGTAGCTGCTCCCAAGTGACAATGGTTTGACATGCAACGTAATTAGTTTGTGTAGTCTTTATGCTCCTCTTCTCCCTAGGCCTCTACTCAAAGAGAAAAAAACATACCTAATTCATAGCAGAGATAAGGAATATATGAATTACAACATGAAAATGTAATATCAATGAAACAACTGAGGAACAACTCTTTATTTTTAAAACGTTCTGTTATGAACCCTTGTTTTCCGAATTTTCCTTTAAACAGTCAAATTGAATTTACTAACCACCAGAACAAGCTGAAAAACCACATTTTGAAATGGTATAAACCTTGAAACCTTGAAATGTGCTCTTCCACAGAATCATATATGCATATATACATATAACAAAATGTCACTATGGAAACCATTAAAACATATGAAATATTACATCACCGTTAAAATGGAGCATTACTGATATTTTACAATATCTCATGTATACCTCTTGTCCATGTGTCTCTTCATTTTCAGTAGTACATTCCTTGTACATTACAAATTCAAAGAACATTGATCAAATTGTTAAACAATTTAATGTTAACATCTTGAGAAAGTTGATTTAATGATTGTCGACCTTACAATATCAGTTAAACTATGTAAATAGATATGGTTAATCCTCTGATTACATGTTTTAAATTAGTATTGGCATAAAGTGGAACACTGTGTGCATGTAACATTTTAAAAAGACATATTTGAAAACTGTACCTGATAACCTTCAGAGATGTTGCAGGGAGTTGGTGCGAGATCATCCTGCAAAACATATTAATTAAATTGTTGCGCCTTTAACATATTGTAAAGTTATTTTGTTTCACTGATTCCATTTCTCGCTAATCAGCTAAAGTTTATAAACAAAAACATGCACCATTCATATAGTGAAAGGGTCTATGTTATTCATTGACAAATTAATTTTTTCTGAAGGTTTACTTTGATTGTTGCATGTGTTTCTGCCATAAATACATAAAGGTTGTTAATCTAATGCTTTGCAATTAACTGACATTATTGCATATTATCAAAAAATAATAAATGTAAAAAGATATTGTTAACCAATAACTATTAGTATGAATCAATAAACTATCACTTCTCATACCATAACCTCCAGACCGGTTGCAGTAGAAGAATAGTATGTTGTTCAAGTTCCAGGCTCTGCTTATTTAACAGTAATTGTAATAATGAAGATGTAACATCAAAAAAATAAATGACATATAAAAGATGGTCGATATTGACAAAGAAGCCTACAAGCAAGTTTGTAACAAAAGCTATACATAATAATAATCAATATGTTTTAAGTTGAACTTGAACAAATACATATTTTGTATAGTCGCATCTGAAGGAATATACTAGAAAAATTACTTGAAAAGTGAGTGATGTTGCTGTTGACTCCGGAATAGTAGTCATTGTAGCATCACGGTCCTATAATCGATCTATATATTCATAACACTGTTAATTAGAAAATGGACATTAGTATTATGATTTAGACCACATCAAAAACGATAAAGCAAGTTTTGTGTGCAAGTTGCTTGGCCTCAGTATTAGGATGTTAGACATGCCTGCGGTTTCCTTCATGGTAACAGTCCGTAATTCCATCGGTGGGGTCTACGTAAAGACAGACATGGTAATTTTAAAAAATGACATTTTTAAAGGCTGCGATGTGAGTGTGTATTTGAAAAGACTCCCATTGCACTGAACTATTTGAGTATCTCTAAAGTAGGGATACACAAAGTAATCTAGAGTTAAAAATGTACAAAGCACAGTAGTACATCGTGCCACGAAGAAAACTTGTGTAATAAAATATCAATGGAAATATTCCCCAAATAGTGAAAACAGTTCATTATGTTACTTGTTCACAGACTATTTCAATATATTGAGTGGTCATTTATAAGACAAATTATACATGCACATTTATAAAATGATTAAATAAATAAATAAAATTCAGCGTCCACTACTCACCTTGGTCAACGTATGCTGATATTCAGTTGGAACGGCATTGGGAAGTAATTTGAAAAGGAGTGTGGGGTGACACTTTATAGTGTACTGTTGTTCGTACATATCTTCTGAGAAGTACATGCTACAGAGCAGAATCAATTGCCCCTCATGTCATCCAAGACATCCTTGGCACAGCTTTCAATTTTGGAAACTGGAAATCTGCAGCTCAAGAGCCGTTTCTTATTAAATGTAAGTTCTTTGGAAATACATGCAGGTCTGCACTCTGACATTTAGCATGGCTGTTATTAGTGAAAACCAAAATTATACAAGAAGGCGTTGTTGGATTATCCCTATGATCTGTTAAAGAAATATAGATAAATATTACTATGAAAAAAGTATCAGAGTGAGTAAATCAAACATCATATTACTTTGGTAATAAAAAAAGGTGGTTTATAAAAAATGGCACCTAAAGCAAACATGTATTGAAAACATGCACTATGAAAGATTACCTTCGGAAACAATACTCTGTAATGTTATGTGCTAATTACAGAGATAAGAATTCATAGGATGGTCGATAATGGTGTAGACGTTTTGAATAAAATAACATGAGAATAGGGTGTATATTGAGTATAAAGCAATAGAAAGTGGCCTAGCAGAGAACATTGACACTACAGAAAACAATAGTAAAAGTTGACTAACGGTTACTTAGAAGAACAGATGAGCCAACTCAGCAAGCAAGGTAAGAAGTGGAGAGCTGGCAAAATCTGTAGTCGATCTCACATATATTTTCTTGTTAAATCCCAAAGTGTTTATAAAGGATTAAAGAAGTGGGTGTGTATGTGAATGTCTCACATGTTCGTTCACATCCACCAGGACTCTATGACAATTTTTGACTCGTCAATCCCACCAGTGCAGCCCTCTTGAGAGCGCACGCCCACAGGTGAGAACTGTCATTGATAGCGGAGGGGGATGGATGTAGATGGGCGATCGCAATAGGCCGGAACACAATCAAAGGACACAGAGATATGTTGATTGGAGGGACAGGGTCTTCAAAGGTTAGCCTGGAGACACCAGGTCTGGGTTGGTGTTAGGGAGAATTCTCCGTTTAGGCTGAATTCCCTAACCTAGTGAGTCCCCCAGCAGCTTTGCTGGATTTTTGGGGTTTATTTTCTTCTCCTGCCAAGAGTGGGACTCTTTTACCCTCACTCTTGGACATGATTTGAGTGTATTCCTGTGACTTGTAATGTGCTTATGGGCTTTGGGGTATTTTTCCCCATAGGCTATCATTGGTTTTTGTATGTGTGTTACACAGCACCCTCAGTGCAGTAACACAGGGGTGTCATAGTGACCCCCAAACATAGACTCCATACCCTGGGACTGACTACTGTCTCCCTGGGCATGTAAAGTCACCATTGACTTTACTAGTCTTAAATTGTGAACAGAACCAGTACAAGCCATCATACTGTGGAAGTACTGGTAGGGACAATTAGATTGCCCCTGGGTCTGTTTGTCGAGGGGGTACTGTCCCGTCCCCCCTCGCCAAGTTTCTGGCTGGTGGCAGTGGATACCACGGAAATATTCCACCGGAATATTTCCCAATGGGATTTCCCATTGATTTTAATGCACCACTTTTTGGTGCAATGTTAAAGATACCGCCGGTTTATTTATTTAATATTAATTCACCGGTTGGGATTTTTTGCCAGAACTCGTCGAGCCTTTGTTCCACTTTTGGCGGGCTTCTGCACAGAAGCCCTCCAAAGTGGTGCCACTGTGTCTGGGTCTGCAGGATGTGTGGGAGGGGGATTTAGGCACCCTGGACTGAGTTGCCTTGGCAACTCAATTCGCACTCTTGTGTGATTGGCCCAGTGGTGAGCCCACCGGCTCACCACTTAGCATGTTTGAGTGACAGCTAGGACTGGTGAATGGGGGTTTGCTGCATAAAAGCAGGGCTTTGGGGACTGGAACTTCAGAAGTCGCCACAGGACCTAAGAAGCTGAAGAGGGAGAAGCTGAGCCGACCTGCCATGACGACACCACCGGTGGAGCCCTGCGGAACCGTCTCACCACTTCCCAACGACAGAGGAGATCTCCAGTCCGGAGAGTCTTCTTCCCTTGACTGGTGGGGACAACCAGTTTTTGCCTTCTTTTCGCCTCCCTGGAGCATCTTGTGGCCGCCTTGCCTGTGACAAGCACCCCGGCAACCGGAATACCACTTTTTACCTCTACCGCGAAAGAGGGGTAACATCCGTTTAACCGGAAAACTCCACGGCTGGTTTCTTCCCTGGTAGTGCAACGACATTCAGCCTTCCTCCACGTTGAGATCTTGTCTTCCTCTGGACGACGCCGCGACTTGCACCCACTACCAGGAACAACTGCCACCGCTGAAGGATCCTTTCCATTTTGAAGGTACTGTGTTCCGCCCGGCTTCCCTTACAACCGATTGTACGGGGTAGATTTAGCCCTCGGCTCTCAAACCTGGGTTAGCCTGGGACACCCTAACTAAACTTTTCTAAGCTTAACAGAACTTTTCTACTCACCTGTAAAGACTTTTGAGACTTTGTGACATTGTGTGATCTTGGGAATATTTGGCCTGGCTCTCCCTAAAGTGGGCCTGGCACTGAACTTCCTTGCTCCTCAATAGACTGACTTCTCTAATACTTACTGTGGTTCTCTGAAAAGTGTTTTGCTGTATTGCTTTCTTAATTCTGCTTTTTCCTCCCTTTTTAAACAACATGTTGGAGTGCCATCTGACGTCAAGCGCTCACCTCTGTCTGGAAATAAGTGGTGTTAACTAAGACTTGTCCAACAAATAACTAGGGATGTACATATAGTAATTAGGACTGTGTGTTGAATTTACTTACCTTTTTCTGTGCTAGTGTAATTTTACAAGTGTGTCTTTTAAATAAATAATTATATACTTTTACACCAGCTCTGGTCAGTGTTTGCTTGTGCTACTGTGCCTCTGTACCTATTCTGTATGCTCTGTATACTGCCTAACTCTTCTTGAGGGAAGTCTGACTGCTCAGCCACAGCTACCAAGTGAATCTGTGTGGTACAGACTGCTACCAAGTGGGTTTATTGCCAAACACCTGTAGTCTTAAATCTTTTGCAGTGGTCCCAGAGGGAACTGCACAGGTTTCTGCCTAACAGTTGGCTATGTGATATGGTATGCAAAATATGTCATTGTGATGTACATGGTATTCAGCACCTTGAGCATTCCCATCCTCCCAACCCCCTTGCGAGCTCACGCCCACAGGTGCGAACTGTCATTGATAGCGGAGGGGAATGGATGTGGATGTGGCGAGCACTATAGGCCTGGAACACAGTCAACGGACACATACATATGTTGATTGTAGGGATGGGGTCTTCAAAGGGGAGTCTAGAGACACCGGGCTGGGCTGGCCATGCGGATAAGGGTCCCCATGCAAAAGAACCCTTTGTGGTGTACATGGAATTCCGCACCTTGAGCGTTCCCATCCTCCCAGCCCCCTTGCGAGCGCACACCGACAGGTGCAAACTGTCAGTGATAGCAGAGGGGGATGGATGTGGATGAGGTGAGCGCAATAGGCCAGAAACACAGTCAATGGACACAGACATTAGTTGATTGCAGGGACGGGGTCTTCAAGAGGAGTCTGGAGACACTGGGTCAGGGGTGGACATGTGGATATGGGTGCCCATGAAAAAGAACCCTATGTGGTGTAAATGGTATTTGGCACCTTGAGCGTTCCCATCCTCCCAGCCCCCTTGCAAGCGCACACCCATAGGTGTGAACTGTCATTTATAGCGGAGGGGGGATGGATGTGGATGAGGTGATCATAATAGGCCCAGAACACAGTCAAAAGGACACAGATATAACTTGATTGCAGGGATAGGGTCTTCAAATGAGAGTCTGGGGTGGCCATGTGGATAAGGGTCCCAATGCTAAAGAACGCTTTGTGGTGTACATGGTATTCAGCACCTTGAGCATTCTCACCCTCCCAGCCCGCTTGCGAGCGCACGCCCACAGGTGCAAACTTTCATTGATAGCGGAGGGGGGATGAATGTAGATGAGGGGAGCGTGATAGGCCAGTAAACCTGTTAAAGCACACCAATCTTTTATGATACTCTTAGATGTTTGGACATCTTGTGGACTTACAAACAATTTTGCACAACTGTTCAGGTTAACACATTTTTATATTTGTATTTATTTGGTAAAGTCGATGGCAATGACACTTCAAATTATACTGCTTTGGTTGAGGTACTGGCTGTATAAATCCATGGTATTGTCCGTGGTCACTGGAGAATTCATCCCAAATGGCTTGAACCACACAGGTTGGTATTAATCATTGAACGCGAAATCCCACTCTCCCATGAATCCACCATGTAAAGGCATGATAGTCTGTACCTCCTGTGTAAGAGATACAGAAATAGTTTACTTGAATGAACCAAATAATTGCATGTATTTTTTGTTTGCACTACCGTGTAAAATGTAAGCCATTTTTATACTTTAAAAAGTGTCTTTTCTTGCAAAGTACTGGCAGTATTTGTGATTTCAAGTAGGGATCAATTAGAAATGTGAACACACATTCTGGCAAAAACAGTTTGAAAGATTCTTCCAAGTGAAAGAAATGTAATTTTTCAGATGATAAATCTAAAGATGAACACTTTCGTGTCAGGTTAGAATGAGTAATGTAGTCAATTTACAGAAAACCTCTTTCGTCAGTGATCCATCAAAGTTATATTGATATAGGGGAACAACATATTATGTTAGCTATCTCGTTACTCAAACACACAACATATATACAGAGAATGTACTTGTTACTTGGATTACAAGGGCGAACTGTAGCTCGAAGTTCGTGCATAAGGACCATCATCATTCGGAACATGCATCTTGGAAGGCAGGTGGCCCTGAAGTCATGCACCTTGTTAACACATAGCAGTGGTGTGTCTTCTTGGGGAATGTAGACCAAGCAGCCAGGGTTTTCTCTGCAACAGCAGTGCTCCACCAGAGTAGGCATAAGCTTACAATGATGGCAGGTACACCAGGTGGAAACGTGTTCCACGCGACTGGGTTCAGGCTCCAGTGATTGATCCTTATGACTTTCATCTGATTCCACATTGTCTCGACTATTTTCTCTTTCAAGGATTTCCTCTTCTAAATATTCAGGTTCGTAAAAATAGGACTGAAATGATGCGATAGTTCATGAATAGTAAAGAAACAGAGAAAATAATGAGGTGAATAAAAACCGTTTTTGTTTGCAGCAAAGAAAAGTGGTTTGCCATTAACATTCAACGTAAAGAAAGACAAGCAAAGAAACAGCCATGTTACAAAAACACATTGAGAAAAGACAAGATTAATAGGCTCAAACTTTAAAAGCTTGCAAAGACGCATGTTTAAATATGGTTTGGTGAAGGCATTCTTCCATAATATAAGAAATTAAAAGCGACTACTGAGTTAATTCATTTAAGGCAGTCTAATGACCGGTTCTCAGTGTGTTGTACCTGGCAGATAGCTGAACATAGCAGTAACAAGTCAAGGAAGCTGAAAATGAAATACACTGGCACAAAGGAAAAAGAAACTCCAATGTTGTGTGATCAGAAAGGGTTTGTTTACACTTGTCGAGGAACAAGGCTTATTGGCATTTTCATGGAGACATGTCAATACATTGCGCACAGAAGACGTTGACATGAGACGTGCATTGGCGTTGTGCAATGGGGCGTGAGCGTCCAGTGATGTTAGCGTTAGGGCGCGTGATCTGAATTAGTGCCTCAAGGGCACTTGAACTTAGGGCGACGGATCAACGGATAAGATTAGCGAAACATGGCAAACCCAACCTGTTGTTTTCGCAAGTGTTAAAGTGAGAAAAACTCAGGTAAATTGCATTAGAATTTGATTTAAGAATGATTGATGTATGATCTAAAATACATGCCTGATTGATTGGGTCAATAACATTTCTGACCGAACTACCCCTTTAAGACCTGTGAGCACATTAAGCCCAGGATCCAATAGGACTAATTCCATCATGTCTAATGAGCACTGGAAAGCTGGATTGCAGTGAGCACGAGTACAATATCATGTATTATTTTCTGCTATATACGATCAATATCCATGTTCAAAATCAAAGTGGAATCCGATTTTCAGTCCAGTCCACAAACAATGCACCTAGATTACTATAAACACTCCATGCAGAATTTCTGGAAATCTGCATCTGTTACTGACAAACTGCTGGATTTTGTCTAATGAAGTGGATTTGAAGGGAAGGATTTTTGCACATGGTAACTGTAATCACCATGGGCTGTATATCTTTAAAAAGTGTTTTGTACTCATGTGATTAGAATCTAGAGCAGGATCTACATAGAGGGGGTTTTAGGTTGTTGAGGGATCATGGCAAAATGTTTTTACCTTGTGTTCAGTTGTAGCATGTTTTTGATGGCTGTCCATAAGCATCTTGACATCTCATGGGGTTGGAACTTGGTTGTGAAGTAGACTTTGAAATCCAAGAAGGTTATTTTAATCAAATGAAAACATTGCAGAGACGGGACCTGTTGCTTTTTCTCTTATGTGAAAACAGGCCCCCTTCAGGCAATGGTACCGCCTTGCACTAAAAAGTGCAAAACCAAAAATATAAATCCAGCCATAATCACCTCTTTGCCTTTGTTTTTGCACTTCAGTAAATGGTGCGTGGCAATGTGCAGCAAAGTGGTGTCTGTGAGGAGAGTGCTGTGCTTTTGTTTCTGCTGTTCAACTTCCTACCAGAGAAGTTTTTCAATGTCAAGGCATTAAAGATAGAGCAAACGCGAGATATTTTGTTGCCTGCTATTGTCACTACTGTTGCTGTTGCTTTAATCCTACTTGCCTGGCTTGCCTGACCTGCTGACTTGCTGAGACCCAGCCACCCCATGAACAAATAGGCTCCATCAGCGCAAAGCATGCAAAGTGGAGCAAATTGGTGTTGGTGTCAGGTGCCAGGCGCAGGAGCGAGGAGTTGTGGGTACACTCGAACATACAATGACATCCTTGAACTGTACAGCATTTTTCTTCCTTCATGATCGCACACGAACGCCTATTGAAACTCGATTTCTGTAATTGACTTTATAAATGACTTCGAGATTATTGAAAAGGAAGAACATGAATATGTGGCTCAGAAGTAACCTGACTAGGACGATGAAGATCCTGGGGGAGAGGCAGTAATAATGAGAATTAAGGAATCACTGGCCTTCGGAGCTCACAACTTTGACCACAGTAGTCAGTACGTACAGACAAATGGAACTAACCCTTTGTCCCCCATTGGTGCGGGTTTGGATAAGGAAGAACCACTACCCATCCCCGTCAAAACTCCAGTACTTTCGACTTACAACAGGCATGAGACACTGCAGATAAGCAATATTGAAAAAAGTGAGGTACTTAGAGTTCCTCCATCCAATTCACCTGACCACAATGAAGCGGCTCACATCTTAGGAAATACGCTGGTGCTGGAGATGGCTAACACAAGACTTTGTAATAAGCACAATGATCCTAGTATGACACATAATGATCCCAATGCTACAGGAAGCACAAGTCCTCAGAGTGGGGTCACAGGTGGATTGGGCTGCTTGACGCCCTCTGTAGTAGGCGATGGCAGAAATACAGATGTGTCCCTCTCACTGGTAATCAGCGACATCATTAATTTGATTCTTCCATTACTGAATGAAGCCGCAGGGACAAGCATGGTATAATCCATAATGAGGAATCAACAAGGCCCAGCAATGGTTAGTGGTCGGAACAGGACTTTCGAGAAGGATGTATACAGTGAGAATATTCCCAGAAAATCCAAGATGGAAGCAGAAGGAGGCATATGATTTACTGCAAGTCATGAAGAGGCACCGGTATCTGAGGAAATAAAACTTTTGAGACCTCTTTAGTCGATCAGACAGGCACTGCCCTCCAAGTAAGACATCCTTAGAAGGATCTGAGTGAGGATGTGCAGGGTACGCATACCAAAAAGACTGGTAATCCAAATTTGAAAACCATGGGCACCAAGATGGGTAACATTAGAAAACTCCTCAGATTTTTTAAGACTCTGGGGCGATAAATAGCTTTGATCTAAGACCACCGGCCTCGAGCAGAATTAGAGGCAACTGTTCTGTTGTTTCTCCAGATGTTATCAGTCTTCTGGGTCTTCTCGAATTGGGGCATCAGATGGATCTTGACCAAAGGATGTCACCGGTAACGAGTATTGATGGGAACACCTTAGACATAATGGCATTTGAGGACCACCTGTCCTTTCTCACAGAGTATCTAAATAGCAGCTCAGACATAGATAACAGGAAACAAGATGATTGTGCCCACATTTGACAGCAGAAGCTGCATCATATGTGTCATGATTTGGATAACCATGTCAGATTAACAGCTCCTGAGATCTCTGCATTGAACTTGCAGCTAAATTCCTTTTTGTCTCTCTATGATAATATCTAACTGGAGCTGTCCACCCATACCCTACAGTTGAGTGAAATAAAAATAAACCTAGAACTAATCAGTAAGTCAGTGTCTAAACTAAACAGACCAGGAGGAACACATGAGAAAATGTCTCTGACTACTGCCCAGTTACTGAATATGGAAAACGTAGTTCAAGTGGTATCCAGTGTAGACCAAAGTACGACTATTAGAACTGCAATTAATCTGACAAAGAGAGCAAAGAAAACAAAGGCAAGAAATCCAATAAAACAAAATCCAGGAAATCCTTATGAAACCTCCAATTCACAGAGGATGCAGCCCTTGAGGACCAGCAGGCTTTCTCTATCGATGAAGTATTGGACCATTCACTAGTAGAGGAAGTGATGCCTGAACAGAGTACTCCCCAAATCCTTAATGAAAAAGAGATCACTGAGCAGATGACTGCTGGGATACTGGATACAGAGGAATCTTCAATAACTCTTAGAATTAAGAGTAACACTATCTTGGGGAAACCTGCCCAGAAAATAGATGCCCAGTGCCATGCTGCTAAAAAGAATTTACGAAATTTGGATTCAGGAAGTGATTCACGAAGCGCCATTGGAATTTTGAGACCTGAACTTGAAAATAATCTGCTATCAGTGCAAGAGTGACCCCAACCTCTGCATGCAGAGTACTAGTGATGAGAAGCCTGGGAATGATAATAGGGGCATCACAAAACCAGTGCACAGGCCAAAGGTCTTCATACTTGAATCCTGAAAATAGGCTGGCACAATTGTGAATCATGAATTTTAGCAGACAGAACAACAAGGATAAATGGATCAATGATTGTGAAGGTCCTGGATTGACAACTAGAAGCAAGGCCCACCAGGCATATGCTCAGTCATGGGGTGAGCAAGAAGTAAAACCAAGAAGGCCACCTAAGGGGACTACACTTATAGTAACTCTGGGGCCCTGCAGTACATAGCAGATGAACAATTCTGTCCGGGTGGAATGGTCTCCTCTGGCACACAATCTCCCAAAGCGTAAAAGATCTCGACGTGACTCCATCCTCCTCTTGGCCTGAATACAGAAAAAGGGACATGGATACCCAATGTAATTTTGAAGGGTGCAGCCACCAGACTGGCCACCTCGAAGGAAGTGCAGATCCTGAACCAATGGAAAACTCAATCAATTTCAAGGATAATTATCGTGAACAAAGAAGTGAACGTCTGATTCCCCTCCTGGCAGAATCTGGGCAAAGTATCAATCCCATACCACAGAAATGGAGTCCGGTCCCCTACACTTAGGGAAAGTTAATGAGGGGTATAAAGAGTGGCAGATAAAATCTAAAAAACCACCTCAGTGTCATTGTGCTAATTATCAGGTGGATAAGGACAGAGTGATAGTTAGCAAAAGTACCCTTGAAGAGATTTGTAATCTACAGGAGAAGACCAGTAGGGAACTAGTGTCGACCACAAGGTTCATCCTGGAAGGATTTGAGGGTGGGCAACAAGTGATCCTGCTGAATAAACACGATGTGATTAACCTTCTTCACGAGATCCAACAATTGAGACTGCTTGGTTCACGGTATACTGACAGGGTCTTTTTTTCCACACGACAACAGAACAGACTACGTCCAGTTGGACTTTAAATCAAATAGTGTGTGTCCATTATTTTATCTGAAATTGACTCTCTAAGGTAAATGGGATATACCCTCCGAAGTGGCCATTTAGGGGAGCCGACAGTTGTGGATGAAGAGGAGAAATCCGGCACCGGACCCTTCCAACTGGAAACTCTCAGACCGGTAAAGATCTCCTGCCCAGTTTATGGCCGAGGAAGGAGGGTGGAATTTAATGAGCCTCCTATTGAGAAGCCTAAAAAAGATCTTCAGGACTGGCAATGGCTCTTAGACTCACTTGGTCACTCACACAGGAAACTGGGAGTTTGTGGGACGGGACTCTAATACATATGGAAAAACCAGAAAACGTACACATTCTGAGTTGGAATTCAAGAGGCGTCAATACTTCTAGCTGGCAGTTAGAGTTGAATTGAAGGGGACTCCACCTTAGAGCCAATGTTATTGGTGAACATATATAGCAACCCCAGTTGTGTTACAGTTGGAAATATTCTGTCTAATTTGGGTGAGGATTATGAGAAGTTTATGTGTGGTAGAAATGGGACAAATGTTATGCTGGCAGGTCACCTGAACGCTGACTGTTTCTCTGCATTGTAATGTTTTAGGGGGCAAGCCAAGGGGAAGAAAGCACACAAGGTTAGACTACTGGTTGATGGCAGATTGTGGTTGGAGTTCTTCGAAAACATGAAGCTTAAAAATCACCAACGGATCAATCTTTGGGGACACCCTGCTTAAACCAACTTGGATAGTACGCCAGAAGTTCTCCATTTTGGTCTACTTGTTTTACCTTGTCCCCAATACTGTTCAACCATTGTGAAGAAATGATGGTCGAGTTGTCTGAGCTGAGTGATCACCATATGATCTTATTGAGAATGAGTTACATGGTCTCATGGACTAAATCGCCCTGACTTGCTGATCTCACTTTAAATCAGAGTGGGAATAGAATGTCAAGATACATAGGTAATGCGCATAAATTTAATAAGGAAATAAATGAATACGTCTGTACAATACTTGAGCAAAAGAAAGATAGCATTAAACCAGCTCTATTCCATGCTTTTTTGATATATTCATTAGCAAGCCTAGGAAAAGACCAACAATTTACACATGTAAGTAAACCCATCCTTTCAATCACCTAATTTAAAATAAAAAGAAAGATCTAAGTAGTACTAAAAGAAGACCCTGAGATGTGGTCTGCAATATTATTCATCTTATTTGGTGCTGTCTTGGATGCAAATGAAATACCTACCTCCTTGTCTGGAGCCATTGTAGTACCAATATACAAGAAGGGAGATAGGGCTATACCAGATAACTACTGACCATTTTCCTTTCTAGACAGTGAAAGCAAGATCTTTGCGGGCCCTGTCCTGGGGGCAGTGGTCAAATGGGCTTCTGCCAGGTGGTCGACTATAGAAATACCAGATGGGCTTTCACAAGGGTTTGGTCTCTAAACTCAATGGCATAGATGTGGGATGGTTGAAGGAAGAATCACAGAATCCTGGAAGCCTACTGCTGTTTATGGCAGCACTAGATTATATGCAGGCCTTTCAACTGCATCAATAGACATCCTCTTTGGTGCAAGTTAGGGGATTTGCAGATGACTGCGATTCTTCCAGCCATATTGGTAGCCCTGCATGAATTCACATTTCTATAGGACAGATTGGACGGACAGGGAGCCATGACAGAGAACGTTCGGGTGGAGAGGGGTCTACGACAGGACTGTGTCTTGACCCCCTGCATTTTCAATCTGTATCTGTCTGACCTGGGGGATTTTTTATATGTTCAGAATTTGACACTCCTAGGATGTCTTCATTATTCGTCCTATACCTTACGTATGCAGACGGCGTCCTACTCTTAGATAGGACACAGGTTGGCCTGCAGAGAAAACTTTATGGGATATTACAATGTTCATTGCTGAATGAACTCTGCATAAATTAAACTAAAACCAATATTTTAAGGTTCATCAGCAACCCACAAAAGAGAATGGGATGTACCTGGAGAATAGGAAAACAGGCTCTGATAGCAACAGAGCCCCTCACATATCTGGGCTTTATTCTAGATGACAGCGAGAACAGGGAAATACTTATGGCTCACATAATGCTGAAAGCAACCCAGGCAGCTGCCCAAATTTTAAAAAGTAAAGCCCGCTTTAGTTGGTTCTCGTTCTCGCCCCTTATAACATTGTATAGTATGCAAGCAGTACAAAAACGACTATATGGTACTGAGATGACCGCTGGCTTGAGAGCCCTTGCCTATTCCAGATATGGAAGCGCGCACTAGCCCTGCCAGACTGTGTCCCAATTTCTGCCCTAAGATTAATATTGGAATTAACCTCCCTTAGCTGTAAAGCCGATTGGACCATTCTTTCTCTATATAGAAGAATGATGGTCCCCACGGTGGCCTCACTGTATGAAGATCAAGCTGCAATGTTGAAGTCATCCACCACCGACTCGGTGGAAAAGTTTAAGGGAAGAGTGGAGCTGGTCTTGTCTTAAATTGAGATGTCAATAAAAAACCTTGTTCATCAACCTAATGAGGTCAACAAAATCTTGTTCAGACAAGATTGGATCAGGACAATGTCCAGGATGAGAGAGTTTAGATTGTATAATAGCCTCTTTCCCCGAGACAAACCTCTGGGAAGGATTCCTAAATATCAATAAAAAATAAATCCCAAATGGCTATTGGGCATCTCAATTACTGAAGCACAGACTAAACCTGCTACCTACGGGTGAAATTTGCCAGATAAGATCTTCTGAGATGGGAGCAGAAGTGGGTGTGTTTTATGCAAGAACAAAAGTGTGCTGCAAAATAGAGAGCACCTCCTTCTGGAGTGTCCAGCACTAAAAGAGTGCATGTCACTTTGGTTAGGTAGATTTGTGCATAATCTAACAGTGCAGGATGAGGGGAATTTTTTCACTCTCTTTTCAAGTGGGTAGGAAACTGCCGTTACAATAGCTGTTGTAAAGATATTACATCAAGCAGGTTTGTTTAGGTTAAGATGGTAGCATGTACTGTTTATTTGTTAATTTACTATATTCCTAGTTATTTTATGATTGTTTAATTTCAAGTGGGCATTATCATTTCAAAACTAGAGAGAAGTCCCTTGAAAAGCGATGATTTGCTATTGGTTATAATATGCAATTGTTTTTTTTCTTCTTTTCTTCTCTTTTTCTGTATGTTAGAATGTGGTTTTAATGTTAATGATTTGTAACATGTTTCAATTTCTTGTTTAAGTGTGTAAGGTTGAGTAATAGCAGATAATAACACAATAAAACATATTTCTAAAATGGTGCCTGTTATTTCCTCATGGAAAGCAGCGCTTACGATGGACTCCTATAAAATTAGCATTTAGCTGCTGTACAATGCCTACAGATTCCATAGGAATCCAAAGCCATTACTGTCCGGCTCAGGCAAACACAGGCTAAATGCAAGTGGCATATCACCTACTGTCCTCTTTCCCGCCTAGCACTTCGCAAAGCCTCTGCTACTTTTCAGAGAGCCATTATTGATACTAAGTGTGCCTATTACACTTCACGGATTGAACTGGAGGTTGGCTCGCCTCGCAAACTGTTCAAACTGGTTCAGTCACTTTTGTCCGCCTCCCCTACTAATCCTGCCTGACGTTATGTTATGTTAAATAAAGGTACTTATATAGTGCACCGTCACCAACGGCATTCGTCCCCAGGCGCTCTGGCTGATCTGTAAATGAGAAGGTGGGATGGGTTAGTAAAGTGAAGAGGGAGTAGGATAGTGAGAGGAGTGGTGTACTGTTGGCAGCTTCAACTTGGCAGACACAGGGTGCTGAGCTTTGGTGTGAGTATTGGATCGGTGTCAGTCCGCATGTGCTGTTGGTGCGGCTTATGTGTTGTTGCAGTGTGGTGAAGTGTGTGCAGCTTGCTGTGCGAGAGATGGTTGTGTGAGTTCTTTTGAGATAAGTATGCAGAGAGTTTGAGTTTATATTGGTTAGTGGATTATATGACATTTAACATGCAAGCATTCACAGTTCTGTAGTGTAGCACTTGCTGACCTACATAATTCACTGTCTAAGTGTGGCACTCACTAATCTTCACAATATTATCTAGATACCGTGCAGGCTAATGTTCACAATTCTATCTAAGTGTGGGACATGCTAACATTCTCAATTCCTTTTAAGTGTTGTGCTTGATAATCTTCATAATTCCGTCTAAGTGTGGCACTTGGTAACCTCCACATTATTATCTATATGTGATGCAGGCCAAAGTTAGGAATTCCGTCTAAGTGTGGCACATGCTAACATTCACAATCCTTTCTAGAAACGGCACAGGCTAATGTTCTCAATTCTAAGTGTGGCACATGCTAACATCCAAGTTCCATCTAGATGTGGGATATGCTAACATTCACAATCCTATCTAGCTACGGCGCGGGCTAATGTTCTCAATTCTAAGTGTGGCACATTCTGACATTCAAGTTCCATCTAGGTGTGGCATTTGCTAACATTCACAAATCTATCTAGATGCGGCACAGGCCAAAGTTAGGAATTCCGTCTAACTGTTTCACATGCCAACATTTACAGTATGGTGCTTGCTAATATTCATAATCCCACCTAGATGTGAGGCAGGCTAAAGCTAGGAATTCTAATTAAGTGTGGCGCATGCCAACATTCACATTTCTAACATTTCAATCAGAGTTCTATCAAGTGTGCTGTATGCTAAGCCTTCCTCATTCCATCCAAGTAGGCAGATGCCAACATTCACAAACCTATCTAGATGCGATGCAGGCTAGCGTCCACAATTCCCTCCAGGTGTAACACTTGTTAACATTGACTAGTATGTTAGGATGCAGTGCAAGGCAATATTTCAAACACTGTCACGGATGAAATCCAGCAGGTGGCCACAAAACTTTCTAACTATGCATGGGCTAAGTCTATGGCAGTCTATGTAATGGGAAGGTAAGGTAGAGTGGCAGGGGCTTTCTGGTGTAGAGTAATTGCTCTGCACCCCACCCATGACACACTTACAGTTTTTGTTGGTGTCTGTTAACTGCTGCTTCATTGGCTTCCTCTGCGGACACCTGCAGACACTTTCTGGAGCCGCCAGTGTAGGAGCCGCCCTTTGCCTCGGCCCTTAGCCGAAGGGGCTGCTGGGCAGAGGGCTGCCCTGGGAGGGCAAATTAAGAGTCGATGGACCAATCACAGCTGGGGGGTGAGAAGGGAGGCAGGATGAAGGAGTAGGAAGAGTCGGGGAGGGAGAGGACTGCGAGCGGGGCCGGGGGCTCAGAAAATTTAGCAAAAAGGCTCCGAACCAGGGCCCACGAGGGTCCTGGGGGTGGCGGCGCACTCATCTGCCTCTCCAGCTGCACGGGGAGAGCATGGTGCGACGCAGGCCAGTAGGCCACACACAACGGGAAATCCTACTAATCAGGGCTGGGGGGCGGGAAGGGAGGGGAGATGAGGAAGCAGGAAGGGTCAGGTAGGGAGAGGACTGCGAGCGGGGCGAGGGCTCAGAAAATGTTATGAAAAGCCTCTGAACCAGGGACCACGAGGGTCGTGGGTGTGGGGGTGCACTCAGCTGCCTCTCCAGCTGCACTGGGAGAGCATGGTGAGACGCAGGCCAGTAGGCCACACACAAAAGGAAATCCTACCAATCAGGGCCGGGGGGCGGCAAGGGAGGCAGGATGAGGAAGCAGGAAGGGTCGGGGAGGGAAAGGACTGTGAGCGGGACCAGGAGCAAAGAACATTTAACAAAAAGGCTCTGAACCAGTGCCCACGAGGGTGCCAGGGGTGGGGGCGCACTCACCTGCTTCTCCAGCTGGACTGGGAGAGCGTGGTGCGATGCAGGCCAGTAGGCCACACACAACGGGAAATCCTACCATTCAGGGCCGGGGGCGGGAAGGGAGGTGGGATGAGGAAGCAGGAAGGGTCGGGGAGGGAGAGGACTGCGAGCGGGGCCGGGGGCTCAGAAAATTTAACAAAAAGGCTCCGAACCAGGGCCCACGAGGGTCCTGGGGGTGGCGGCGCACTCACCTGCCTCTCCATCTGCACTCGAAGAGCGTGGTGCGACGCTAATCTGGGCAGCATCAGTGCACTGATATTATTAGATCTTTCAGCCGCATTTGACACAGTCGACCATACACTCCCGGTTGACAGCCTCGTCTCGGCTGGCATTGCGGGCTCGACCTCGACTGGTTCTGCTCTTTTAAATCTGACAGTGTGCATTCCCTCTTTCTGTCTCCTTTCACATCATCTGCTATTCCTATGACCTGTGGTGTACTTCAGGTCTAGGCTCTTTCTCCTCTTCCCTTTAATGTGTAAATATAGCCTTTAGTTAAATTGATTCACTCTCTTGGGTTTCGGTGTTACTCTTAGGCGGATGACACTCAGATCCTGGTTTGGCTCGATCTATCTCTCCCTTCTACTCCTTATGTTTGCTGGTTATCCACCCTTGGATGTCTAGAAACTGGCTTTGCCTTAAAGGCAAGAGAGCAGAGGTGTACGAGAGGGCGCTAGAGCGCGACCAAGATGGCGGCTCTTGTGTGTGCTCCATTGGCGCACCCATATCAATCCTAAAAATGAACGCAATCAGGGGCCATCCATCCCCCCAGCGGCTGATCAGACACCCTGAGTCCAGGCACAACAGCCTGCTGTCCCCCGGCAGCGGAAGGGACACCTGTGGCTGCTTAGTTAGCGCGGGGCCTGGGAGGAGCGAGGCTCGTGGTGGTCGTGCCCCGCGGCGGCATCCAGGGTGCGGCAACGCCGGGGGATGAGGACACCAGTGCCATCCACTCGGCCAGCGGCGGCACCCGAGACCGCGACTGCGAGTCTCTGCAGTACCCACGAGGCCCCCCATGGGAGCCTGCAGAAGCTGTGCGGCCGTTCAGAGGGACCGAGTAGGAAGAGCGGGGCCCCGGAAACAGATCCGGCTGTCACCGGCCTTGTTTCGGCTCGTAAAGAGGAGAAGCCGCAGTAGCCCCACAGAAGCAGCTTCATCGGTGCAGCTCCAGTGCCGCGTGTTGGTCGGGGGGAGTAGGGAGCACACAGACAGGGGGCTCACCTGACGACCATCCTGAGGCCCACATAACGACACGGGGAGGCACCAGGGTCTAACGCCGATCAGGTGAGCTATCCTCCCCCCGGCGCATATAGAGGTGGAGCGCCCTGAGCTCTAGGTCGGGGCGGGACAATCAGAAACGTGGCTGGAGCGCCCCCGCCTTCCCTGGCCTTGCAACCCCCGCGGCAGGGGGTTAGACATTAGCGGCAACACCTAGGCTGCTCAGACGTCCCAGCAGCCCCAACTACGCACCAGGCGGGCGTAGACCCGCGACATGTCCCTACAGTACCCAGCAACCCCATACAGATATTCTTGACTACAATTGGGCAGATAAAGTTTGTTTACAAGAGAAAGGAGGAAGTGAGGCATAAGGTGACTGACAACAGTAAACCCCCCCCATCCACATCCACTCCTCAGTCTCTAACACCTGGTCCAGGTGTGCGGTCCCCTCTGACTGCTTTTGATCTGCATCCCCTTAAACACAAACAATTCATGTCACTGTAAAAGTACAACCTGCTGGCAGATTTAATCTCATCCATGATGCACGAGGTGGCTTAATATGTTGGACCTCTCGTCTGGAGACTTCTGTCTTCGCCTGCTTCACAGTCACCAAATGCCATTTATCCCGAACAGGCCCCATCTATAAACTACCTCTGATGTAGAAGACTGATTCTTTCTCATTTCCAACAGCCTGTAAACATTTCAAGCAGCTCAGCCTGTAAAAATACTACCAAACAGTTTTGTTTGTGTTGAGGTCCCTCTTTGTCACGGAAGGTGGCTGTGTGGGTTCCTTCTCTCTGGAGAAGCGGACTTGTCTCTAGACACAGAGGTCTGTGTAATTTGAAAGGATACCAGTACATCATCTTTCCCTGTTGAGCAGGCTGTTGGTTCCCCATCAAAGTTGAAGTCCAACAATTGTCAAAGTTAACGCCTCACTGGGTTTCGAGTGTTAGGCAGAATCCAGTGCAGTTCCCTTAGGGAGCATTACACCAGATTAGGACTACAGGTGAGAGCAATCAATCCAATTTGGTATAGGTCCGTACCGGTCATGCCTGCTGGACATATCTCTGGACCGGGAACAACCTCTCCATACAAAATGAGTTACGCCCATAGAACCGCTAGACCGTTCTATTCGAAATGGAGGTTGTTCGATGCATTGCCAGGAAAACGACGTCTGCATTTTTCACGTCGTTAAATTCACGTGACTTAGTTCCGTCACGTGTGTCACAGCAGTACGTACATAAGCAGCGTGGAAACGTCGATCGCTGCTTCTGATTAATTCATTTTTAGCGTTTTGTAGCTGAACTCTGGACCTGCGTCATCGCATTCCCTTCAGCAACTTCTTTGGCCTTTTGTAGCGTGTTTTCCTCCACACGCTAATTCCTAGAACCGTGTATCCTGTTCGCATGCCAAATCTCCACGCGGACGCTGTCTCCAAGCGCGGCTGTCCTGGGCTGCGTGTATCCTGTTTGTGTGCCAAATCTCTACGCGGACGCTGTCTTCAAGCGCGGCTGTCCTGAGCTGTGTGTTTCCTGTTCGCGTGCCAAATCTCCACACGCGGATGCTGTCTTCAAGCGCGGCTGTCCTGGGCTGCGTGTATCCTGTTTGCATGCCAAATCTCCACGCGGAAACGCTGTCTCCAAGCGCGGCTGTCCTGGCTGCATGTACGCTGTTGCGTGCAATCCTGCACGTGGTTTTCTGAACTACTTTGAACCTTTGGTACCTGTGATAGTTAACAGGTGAACTTCTATTTTTTGTTCTTCGTGGGAAATAAAGTATTTCATGAACTATTGGAAGGTGATTGTGCACAGTACTTTGGACGCTATCCTGTGGTGCACCAACCCGGTATCTAGCGTGAGCCTCGTGCCGTTCGGGATAAGTCTCCCTTACTAATCTTCCCCTCCTTTGTTGTTGGTTCAACTCCTGGTTTTCTTCAAGAGACTTTCGTTGAATACTTCAGTTTTTGCCATAAGGTCAGTGTTTTGAATTAATGCTAATACTGTGCTATCATAGTGAGTTGAGTTTGGGACAGTTTCTTATGATACTTTATCTATCCTAGGCTGACTTCCGATACAATACCCACGCCCTTTCCAGTGATCCATCTCTCTGCCTTTTTCATCAGTCAGAGAGTTGTATCATTTGGAAGGTCTAATTTGACTTACCTACAATCAAGTCGTGTGAAAAAGGATCCGGAAGAGCCCTACCAATTGTATCCTTTTTTGGTTACCGTATCCTTTTCAATTGATACATTGGTGATTTATTACAGTACCACAAAGATTTAGTTGGTAGCTGTGGCTGAGCAGTCAGACTTATCTCAAGAGGGGGATGAGCAGTATTCAGGGTTTACACAATAGGCCCACTAGACTATGGCACAAGGAAACACTGACCAAAGCTTGTAGTTAAAAAAGTAAATATATATTTTTTTTATACACCTCTAATCAAACACATCTATCACAAGTATCAAGCAAGTTAAATTAAGTCAAGGAAAATATATACACACTCCCTATATAAATTGCAGACCAAGTGAACCAGAGTGAAAACTGAGCCAAACAGCACATTGAAAACTACACACAAGGGAGGTTCTGACAATTTCTCACAAGGGAGGGAAAACACAAGTTATTCAGAAATAGCTTCTTATACACCCTAGCAACACTTCCCCTTAGCTTGTGACCCAGTTGGAGCAAGACAGTACATCAGTATAAGCAGTACTGAAATGAAAACTGAGCAAAATGGCATTTCACAAGATACAACAGTGGGAAGGAAAGGGTAGTTATAATAAAGCGGTGCACCACACAGTTCGAATGGAGAATCAATCTCGAGAAAGCAGATCTAACAAATGTGTCCAGAGTCAACAGGCCTGTGCCAAAGTTAGTGGTAAAGGGCAAGGGCCCAGGAGCAAAATGTTCTTGTAGCTGCAGTCAAGTCTTTGGTTAACAATATTTGAAATGGTGGTTGCAAGATTTGAAAAGACAATGTTAAGAGAGGGGGCGGCCAACCCAACAGGTAGGTAAAGGATTTAAAACATCTTTAGCACAACCGTGAAGAAAGGGCGGCCTGGCAGAACAATGTACCTTTAAAGTGAAGAAGTGGCTCCTGCGGTGACGGTTGTTCCTGGTAGTTCCTGCAGTTCGAAGGGTCCAGCAGAGGAAGAGAAGCTCTCGTCGTGGAGGAAGATTCGAGGTACTGCACTACCCAGGGATGAAACCAGCCGCGGTGCTGCCAAACGAAGTTCAAAAGGTACGCTCCTTTTAATCGCAGCCCGGGTCGATAGCTGCTTGGCTATCCGGTCTCCAAGTGCAGGGCACTGGCGATTGGACCACAGCAGGTTCGGGAAGGCTATTGGCAAACTGGTTGGCGCCACCAGCTCAAGGGAAGAAGGCTCTTTCAGGTGAAGATCTCCTCTCGTGGAAAGTGGTGAGACGCTGCAGCAGGGCTTCACCGGTCGTTGCAGGTGTCTTTGGCTTCTCTCCCCTTCGGCTTCTTATTTCCAGTGGCGACGTCTTGCTCTTCCAGTCCTCAGGACACTGCTTTTATGCAAAAAGAGCCCCTTTCATACAACCTAGCTGTCACTCACACAGTGGAGTGGTCATCTTGGCAGGAGACCCTCCAGCCTATCAGGATAGAGTGCGACATATGTTGCGGAGGCAACCCTGTCCAGGGGTCCTACTCCCCCTCCCACACAATGGACCCACACCAGACTCAGTGGTGCCGGAAAGAGGGCTTCTGGGCAGAAGCCCGCCAAACGGATGAACAAAGGATCCCCGACCTGGGTTAGGATTGTAGAGAAAGACACGAGAAAGAAGTTATATTAAAGTTCATGCAAATAAACCCCACCGGAGCAAAGTTAATATTAAAATGCACTGGCGGTATGTTAGAGGCTGTCAGAAAAAGTGGAAAATCCCATAGAGAAATATTTGCGGTCGAATATTTTTGCTAGTAACCACTGCCACCAGCCAGAAACTTTTGAGAGGGGTACTGTATGGTACCCTCTCGAAAATGAACATAGGGGAAAAACTATTAACCCCTTCCAGTACCTCCACAGTAAGATGGGTTGTAGTGGTTTAGTTCATAGAAATTGACTAGTAAAGTCAATGGGGACTTTACAGCGCTGGGAGACAGTAGTCAGTCCCAGGGTATGGAGTCTATGTTTGGGGGTCACTACGACACCCCAGTGTCACTGCACTGAGGGTGCTGTGTAACACAAGTCAATAAAGATGGTTCCTATGGGGGAGAGAAAATCCCATAGGCATTAAACACAAAAATAGCCTAGAACACACATAGCAAAAATACCTAAGAGTGGGAAAAAGAGTCTCACCCTTAGCAGGTAAAAAGAAACAAACCCTTCAAATCCAGAAAAGCTGTTGGGGGACTCTATAGGTAAGGGAAATTAGCCATAAAGTGAGAATTCATACCTACTTCGATTGATAAGCAAACGTATGCTCTGGAAGTTTTATTTGGGGGACTACGGACGGCAGTTCATTTGAGGCCCCCACCAACTGTGCTGCTCCTAGAGGCTGAGAACATTTTCAGCAAAAGATACCACAAAATAGCCAGGCCACCTGGAGGCACCACACACCGAAGATAATCCTCGGCTTAACCCACAAACTGCAACCATCCCACAGAGGAGAAGTCCCACACCTGGGTCAAAAACAACCACACCGCTAAGATGGGGAAAGCCGACAAATCCCAACGGAAGCTAACATTTGAGACAGGCGCCATAGTCAAAATCCCAAAAGCGAACGAAAGACTGGAGAGCCCAGGTGGGTCCATACCCCAGGATGAAGACCCCTCTCAAACCACTGACATCACAGATATCCTACTCGATTTAAAAAGCTGGCATTGACAGTATAGACAGTAAGCTTGATTCCCTGTCCACAAAGGTCGACCAGCTACAACATTGCTTAGACAAACACGGTGACAGGCTGGACACTGAGGAACAACACATTTTTGACATCGAAGACAATGTGTCCTCCATGTCCACCAAGGTCTCCACACTGGAAACCCAAATGAGAACCGTCATCGCTAAAAACGAGGACCTTGAAGGGCGATCCCGCCGGAACAACATCAGGATCCTAGGAGTGAGAGAACAACAAACCATGAGGAAAATGGCAGAGTTCATGGTAATCCTATGCAGCGGGGTATTTGGTAGCCCCGCGCTGTCCAGTATATTTGTGGGAGAAAGCGCTCACAGGCTCCTGACCAACCGACCCATCCCCAGGACAGCCCCTCGCCCAATAATAGCTAAACTGCTAAACTTCAAAGACCGGGACACGATACTCCGTCTTGTAAGAGAGAAAGGGAACCTTCAATACGACAGTGATGACATCCAGTTCTTCTCCCCGTCAGTCCAAGCGCTACGCAGAACATTCTCCGGGGTGAAACGTCAACTACAAGACAACAAACTGCTATACTCCATGCTCTATACAGCCAAACTGCGAATTCAGCATGATGGCAAAGCACAATTCTTTAACACAACCCAAGAGGAAAATTCATTCCTCGACAAGTTGGGCTGCAAACAACTCAGCGGCAGTCAGAGACCACAAAGGAGAGACCGTGCAGATAGAGACCCGCCATGATGCCCACACACGCCTACAGTCTGGCCGACTCGCCCGCCACCTAAAGAGCCCCTGATTCCACAACCATGCAGGTTCCCAGGAACCGCCAGACCTTGGAAGTTCCCTAGCGCCCCAAGAGCAGCTCTGTTATGTTTTGGGACACCGGGAGGGGAAATCTGATGGGCAAGTTGGGGGTTGCCCGTGATTGGGATGGAAATTGTTTAATGTTATGGAAGTGTGCTTATCAGGGGTCCGCGCCCCCCGTCTGTGCCCGAGACCGCCCAAGGGATGCACCAGGATTGACCTACGGCTGGGAAAGCAGAAACATGGACGCAACACCACCAGAAGATTGCCTGTCACAATCAAACATCACCATACCCCAAAAACAACCATGAATTCAATACCATCAACATTCAAGTTAGCTACCTGGAACATTAAAGGGGGCAACAACCCGTCCAAAACCAGGAAAATATCACAATACCTCAGGAGACACAAAGTGGACATTGCTCTAATCCAAGAGACCCACCTCCTTCCAGGAGCAGAAAATCGCTGGGCCCGGGACTTGGGCTGCCATAGATACTTTGCCTCGAATTCTTCATACGCCAGAGGGGTGGCAATCCTAATACATAGATCCCTAAAACTTAGACTACTCGCAGTCAAAAATGACGAAGAAGGAAGGATGCTCCTAGTTCATGGGACCCTGGAGAACACAGAATTTATCATCATAAACTCCTACGGGCCAAACACAGACGGACATAATAACTTCGACTGGGTAATGACGCACTTGGGAGAAGCGAGATCCGCAACAGTCATATGGGCAGTCGACCTGAACACCACACTAGACCCACAGAAGGATAGATCTTACCCATCATCCAGCCCCGCCTCCAAAGCAGCCCATCAGATTCTTGAAATCTGCAAAGCATACGACTTGGTGGACATCTGGAGACGCCAACACAGCGAGACCCGAGACTATTCATTCCACTCCTGGGTCCACAAGACCAGTTCCCGCCTAGACTACATCTTGGTCTCCACTCACAGTCAAGTCCAATGGGTGAACAGCCAAATACTGCTTAGATCAATATCGGACCACTCGGTGGACACGGTAGAGTGCATCCGCCAGATCCTTCAGAGGGGAGGAGACAATGGAGATTCAAATCGGGATCCCTACAGGACCAGGTGTTCGCCGATGAACTCCACACATAGATCATTGCTTTCCTCGAACTCAACCAAGGCTCAGTGACATCTGCTGGAACCCTATGTGAATCCTTGAAATGTTACATCAGAGGGATCTGCTTAACCAAAGAACAAGGAATCTTAAAACTTATTAGACGAGAACTGTCCTCAAGTGAGGCCCACCTAAAGGAGCTTGAACAACTACAGACCACATCACCAGAACCACAAGTGCTTGCATCGTTGAAAAAGGAGCTAGACAAGTTCAGAGCGGCGGCGGACCGGGAATTAAAGTTCCTAACGCAAGGCCACTGCATCCGTCAATATGGAGAGGGGCAGAAACCAGGTGCCCTCCTCGCGAGGCTGAGAGTGGCAGACCGCAAACCCACACAAATAGAACAGATCCAGAACCCTCAGGGCGCCCTAGTACACACCAACAAGGAAATTGCCGAAACCTTCTGCGCCTTCTATCAAAACCTATACAGAGCCAACTACACCGCCACCCAAGAGCAACTAGCGCACTATCTAGCTGACATAGAACTGTACTGGGTGGATGCCACACTAAGAGAACCCCTAAACCTACCCATCACACTAGAGGAAATCCTCCAGGCCATCAAAGACATACCAAGCACCAAAGCACCTGGCCCTGATGCGCTAATTGGCGAGTTCTATAAAGCATTTGCACCCATCCTCGCACCACTGTTGCTGGAAATCTTCAAAGAGGCTCTTGAGACCGGTCCACTGCCCCGACCCTTTGCGAGGTGAACGTGACCCTCCTTCATAAAGCTAACAAACCCCCAGAAGAATGCGGTTTGTGCAGACCGATCTCACTGATCAACCTCGACAATAAAATACTAGCCAAGATTCTGTCCTCCAGACTTATCCCCCTGATGCCCGCGATGGTGCTCGCTGACCAAGCAGGATTTATACCAGGCCGCAACACAACATTTGGGATCAGACGCATGTTTGGATTCATGGAAGCACTAGATCCCACACAACAGGCGGTAGCGGTCCTCCTAGATGCCGAGAAGGCTTTCGACTCCATTGAATGGCCCTTTCTTTTAGAGGTTCTCCAACGAATGGACCTCGGCAAACGTTTCCTCCAGCTAACTGCCCTCCTGCATAACCAACCCAGTTGCCACATCATTCTGGGAAAAACCAAATCAACGGCAATCGACCTTCTGGGGGGAACCAGGCAGGGATGCCCCCTGTCTGCATTGCTCTTTGCGCTGGTAATGGAGCCCCTCGCCTCAGATCTCAGAGCCAGACACATACACAGAGGCCTGACCTTTGGCCCACACAAATTAATAATTTCCCAATATGCCGATGACATCGTCCTCTACATACGAGACCCGGCTACAAACCTAAACTCGATAATACGAGACATCATTAAATTCGGCAACTTCTCCGGCTTCAAGATCAACCACAATAAGTCAATAATATTCCTGCTAACCCCAGAGACCCGAGAATACCCAGACGACTTCAAGTGGGAACACACAAATGTCCGTTACATAGGCAACCAAATGGCCAGAGACCACCAAACCCTCTTTCAAGATAACTATGGCAAAGTAATCCAGTCACTCCAGGGGAAAATAGACAGATGGAAGGCATTACCACTCACCCTCTGGGGACGGGTGTCGATAGTGAAAATGGTGATACTCCCCAAACTCCTTTACCTCTTTGTAAACCTGCCCCTACTGGTTCCCCAGAAACACCTTCAACACATGCAGAGCCTAGTCCTGGAGCTCTTATGGCGGGAAAACCAGCCTGAATCGCTTACAAGTCACTAATCCAACCAGTGAAAAAGGGAGGCATGGCACTTCCCGACTTCGAACGCTACTACAGTTTCTGGGCCACTGGTACACCACACACTTTGTTAGCCCACATGTCCAGCTAGAGCGAGCTCTCGCCTCCCCTAACCTGCTCAGAGCAGTTATCTTTGGCCAAACACACACCCCACACAATACTCTAAACACGGTTCTCTCCACCATAGCAGTATGGAAAAGAATTGTGCTGAAATGTGATATTCAGACCAGGTTCTCCCCGCTCTTACCGATAAAATTCATTCCTGGAATCCCCATGACCACAGAAAAAGTCTATCTAAACTGGGTTGACAAGCTGAACTTTAAAAACATGGGTTATCTCTTCCGCGAAGGGTCCTTTCTTACTCCCCAACAGGCCAAAAAGTGCAGAGCAACTACCGCCCTTGACACATTTACCTTCTTCCGCCTCAGACACTCCCTTCAAGCCATACTACCCTCGTTCCCGCAGCAACCCGCAACATGGCAATTACTACATGGGGTCATCCAATCACAGGGGGAGGGTAAACTGGTCTTGACGCTTTATAGATCACTGCTAACAGAAACATACCCGAACCCGACAACACCCAAGGTGAGATGGGAAAAGGCCCTCCAGGTGTCAATTCCAGACGAGGACTGGGAATACATTCTAGCTCAAACTTCAGGTATCACTGAACACAAGATACAGACTAATACACCTAAAATTCATCCACCAGGCGTACCATACACCCGTCAGAATCCATCACTACCACCCATCGACCCCCTTGGTGTGCGGCCACTGCGGCGCCCCGTCAGCGGACTTTGTTCACCTCGAATGGTCCTGCCCAACCATTCAACAATTCTGGGAAGCAATTCTCGAAAAGACAGCTGCAATCGTAAACATACCTATAGAACCCGACCCTAGGATTACACTCCTGGGACTTACCAAACACTTGCCCCCCTCAACACGCAAACTGGTGGGTCTGCTGCTACTGCTAGCGTGAAGAAGAATTGTAATGTCATGGGGAAAAGGACCCACAGCGACCATGCCTCAATGGTTGAAAGACATAGCTTACTGTCATGACACAGAAACAAACTTTTCCAAGCTACTACCCCTACACGCTCGGCCACCCGACATCTGGGCCCCCTACATCGCGTATTTGTTGTCCACCCGAAACAGTGACTCCTCAAGGGAAACATCCCCAGAACTGGAACAGAACCACACAGGCATACACCCTAGCCAGAGAGGACCGTGAACTGTTAATGTCCACTAACTCATGCTTAAGTGCATCCTCAAGGGTTGGAACGGGGGAGAGAATCGGTATACGAAGCACATGTTACTTCCATGTTTCTTTTTGAATGTTATATTTTATTAATGTTTTCTTGACTATTGTGTAACCAGTTGAATATAACCAAAAATAAAGTTTAAAAAAAAAAACAGAACAGAGGTGTTTTTGATAGGGTCGGCAGGGGATGTCCCTCTCTGGTCTGCTGATTGTTGGCCCTCTGAGCTTGGTCCTTTGGCTACCCCCAGCTTGGTTATCAAGGATTTGGGGATGAAGCTTTCTTCCTTGCAGTCTTTGGAGTCACAGGGCAGGGCAGTTTGCAGTCTTTACAGTTTAAACTTCTGACTTCACACCCAGTTTTTATGTACTTTCCTCTCCACCTTCGCCCTTTGGTAGTCTCAGCCCTTACGTCTGGCTCGCTGGACTACTGCAATGCCCTTTACCTAACTCAACCAGCTAATCTTCTACAACAACTGCAAATTCTGCAAAACGCAGCCGCCAGGGTAGCCCTGGGGATCTCTTGTGTTGCCTCGGCTACCATTCTCCTAGCTTCACTTCATTGGCTCCCTGTAGCCAAGCGGGTTAACTTCAAGGCCCTATGCATTGTCCATCTGGCTTTTTATACATCCGGCCTGAGTACTTTCAGGCTAAATTCTGCTCTTATGCCCCTACATGCTGCCTTCGCTCTTCAGAAGCTTGCTGTATATCTGTCCTCCGCCTCAACCGGTCTCGCATTGGTGTATGGTCCTTCTCCATTGCCGCTGCATGGCAGTGGAACGCCCTGCCTCTGTCACTTTAGGAGAGGCGGGATCATCTGTCTTTCTGCCATGCTCTTAAATCTATTCTCATTTCATTTTTGTTCTCCTTTTCTTTTCCTTCCTTTCTAGGGTGTGGAGTTATAAAATTGCGGCAAAAAAGTTGTAAAATAAATTGCGGTGGTTTGACCCATTAAAGGTGTGTCCATTTTAGCATTTAAGGGGAGCAGTGGTTGCATGGGTGTTCCCCACTCCCCTTAACTGTTATAATGTGCCCAGGGGTTGTGGGGACTGCCCTGCATTCATTACATGGATTGTGGTGGCAAAACCACTGCTTTTTTGCTGCGATTGTTTGTGCAAATGGCCATTTTTTCCACAGTTTTAACACATGGAACCTTTCTAGCTGGTTCCCATAGCGCCAAGATGCCCTAGTTGGTGTATGCGGCACTTAAGGAATGCCTTAACATAACATAACATTCTACAATACATTTGTATGGCAGAGGGGATGGGGTGGCAGAACAGAAAATTCAGTTCAGAGCCCCCTCTCAACCATACAAATCAATGAAAATATGGCGTAGCGTGAAAAGCATCCATAGAGGTTTTACACATGTATTTTACCCATACTTTTTGAAATGCACCATAATGCACACAACCCCACAAGTGCTCATTTATCAGCAGCCAATTCAAGGATTTTAAGGCTGCTGATTCAAATTAGGTGGTTTGTATAAGTCGGGGCTCTCTGCAGTTTTACATTTATTTTTGTTGTCTTGCCCATTTATTGATTTGTCCAGTTTAAATGATTGGAAATGCTACAAAGCCGAGTTGGATCATAACCTGGCCAAATCAGTAGTAAAGGGTAGGTAAACAAGTATTTTCTTAAGACATTTCAAGTGTAGGTTAGGTTAATAACACACCTCCAAGTGTGCTTTAAAAACAAAAAAAAGCCTCTGGTTTTAAGTCAGTCTTGAAACTCACAGAGTCTCCGGGGGTCATTTTCATTGTGAAGTGAACAGGAAAAAGTGGTGGTAGAAATGTCCATCGCCCCCCCCCCCCCACGCCCTATACAAATGTTGCTGCCTTAAAGGAATGGTTGGGTCAGAAAATATTATTGGCCAAACAGATGGCCAATAATAAAACAAATATCTAAAATATATATATTTTTTAAGTCCCTATGGAAAGTTTCGAGCAAATGAAGCTCAAACTTGAAAATTGCAAGCACTAGGGGGCATCCATTTTGTGAAATGGATGCCGCCTGTGCTTGCGTTTGCGGCACTAATGAAGCAAAAGCCAGTGAGCTGTAGTAAACAAAAGCTACCACTGGGTGGCGTTTGCTTCATTGTTGCCAGACTCGGAGGACGGGGACCAGATACTACAGGCCGGAAAGCTGCAGCTGCATCTCAGTAAGTGCTATTTTTTTTTTGTAAATAAGCACTAGCTGCAGTTTTTTTCTAAGTTTTCCGGGCTGGAGGAGCCCGGAAAACTTAGAAATAAAATTGCAGCTTTTAAAACGTATGTATGTTTGCGGTAGCTTCAGCTTGGAGCCCTATGGGCTCCAAGCTGAAGCTACCGCAAACATAAATACAACATTGTTGTGTTTCAAAAACGCTGCGTTTTTCTTTCTAAGTTTCTTGCGCTCCTCCAAGCCGGAGCGTTTTTCAAACACAACACGGTTGTGTTTCCATGCCACAGTGTTTCTGCCTACAGCAGCTTTCACTTTGGAGCTCTCGGGCTCCCCCCGGGAAGCCTGAGAGCCCCAAAGTGAAAACTGCTGTAGGCAGAAACACAACGCGGGTGTTTAGAAATGCTGCAGTGTTTCTGCCTACAGCAGCTTTCATTTTGGGGCTCTCGGGCACACCGTGGGGAGTCCGAGAGCTCCAAAGTGAAGCCGCTGCAGGCAGAAACACAACGTGGGTGTTTAGAAATGCCGCGGTGTTTCTGCTTACAGCAGCTTTCACTTTGGGGCTCTCGGGTGAAAGCCGCTGCAGGCAGAAACACAACGTGGGTGTTTAGAAATGCTGCGGTGTTTCTGCTTACAGCAGCTTTCACTTTGGGGCTCTCGGGCTCCCCCCGGGGAGCCTGAGAGCCCCAAAGTGAAAGCTGCTCTAGGCAGAAACACAACGCGGGTGTTTAGATATTCTGCAGTGTTTCTGCCTACAGCAGCTTTCACTTTGGGGCTCTCGGGCTCCCCCGGGAGCCCGAGAGCTCCAAAGTGAAAGCTGCTGAAGGCAGAAACACAACGGGATTGTGTTTCCATGCTGCGGTGTATAGAAATACAACATTTTTGGATTTGTAAATGCCACAGTATTTACAAATCCAAAAACGTTGTTATTCTGAATGCGGCAGCTTTCGCTGGGAGTCTCCTGGACTCCCTCAGGGTTGGGGGAGCCGAGGAGACTCCACGCGAAAGCTGTTGCTGTCAGAATAACAAAGTTGTTGTATTTTGTGATTGCCGTATTTTCCACGCCAATCACAAATACAACAACATTATATTTTTAATTGGTGCACCTCGGTTTTTTTCCTTTATTTTACGTTTTATGTGCTTCCCTGGGATTGGAGAGCACAGAAAACGTAAAATGAAAGTGAAGGCAGCCTCCTCAGCTCTGCTCAGGCTGCAGTAAGCAAAAGTTCCCTTTAGGGGGCTTTTGCTGCTTGTTTAGTGCCGCAAAGGCAGAGCCGAGGAGGCTGCCTGAAATCACAAAATGGATGCCCCCTAGTGCTTCCAATTTTAAAGTTTGAGCTTCATTTGCTCGAAACTTTCCATAGGGACTTAAAAAAAATATATATTTTAGATATTTGTTTTGTTAGTGCCCATTTTTGGCCAATAATATTTTCTGACCGAACCATTCCTTTAATGACACCATAGATATTCATGCCGGTGGAACTGCTATGCATTCCAATTGAATCAGCTTAAAATTGCCATCTGGTAAAAGTAGGCTGATTCTATAGTAATCCATTGTAAATGCTTTTGAAATCGTTAATTGCTGGAGGTATTTACACTTTTCTTCCAGTATAGTGGAAACTTGCACAGCAGAGGTGTTTTGCCTATGTTTTGCTCTCCACTTCTCTAATACATGGTCAAAATGTTGCAAATTGATTGGAAAGGACCGTTTGCCCTAAAGTGCCAACAGATATAATCCTCTCTATGCCATTCGCGTTTACAATGAAAATGACCCCTTTTGGCTTTCCAGTTCACTATCTGGGGTCCCTACCCCAATATAAGTCTTTCAAACACTCACAGTCCTCAGGGTTTAAATGTAAAGAAAATGTTTTCTGTTTTCTGTTGTCTTGATATTCTGCTTCCTTCCTTGGCTCCTGTTGAGGCCCCTTTCCCTGAGGATCCAGCTCTGAAACGTGTTATCTGCATTAACATCTGGGGTTGTGGCTGGATATCTTCAGTGTGAGCCCCAGGGCTTCCACCAGGCTGTTGATCAATTGGGCTTTTTGGCCGGTTATTAAAAGCTGGTGTGACATGGTGGTCAGCCCTACAAAGTTCAGCTTAGGCTGGCAATGCAAATACTCCTGATGCTGGAGTTTGGCTGGCTTCTTTAATTCCCAGACATGGACTCCTGGGTGTACTCACCAGCACACCGTCCTTATTTGCCTCTTCTCCAAATTTCAACAGTCTGGTACAATGGGGACCTCTTGTGCAACCCCTGCCCTTTCTCCCTCTTTTTTTCTACCATTCTCCTGTAGCTCTGTCACTTCAACATATGCTCCTACCTCCATCACTTCTCAACTCTAGTTCCACAGGCTGACGGCGTCACTGCTTGTATTCCTGCTCTCCTACAGTCACGTCATCACCTATCCCAATCCTTTCTTCCTCTTCTCCCTGATCTGCATCTGCTTTGGCTTCTGCTCCCTCCTGGTACCAGTTCTACTCAATGCTCTTTGCTTCCTTCCACTAGATGTTACTTCCAACCTACTCCAAATGAACTTCTTTTCCTCCAATGTTCTCATCCTTGTCTTCTTCCTTCATTCTTCCTTTTGTAACCTCTGCCCTGCTGCTGTTTCTATTCAACCGTTCCCTCCTTGTACTCTTTCTAATCACCACCTCCATCTTCCTACAGTTCTTTGTTAAAACTAAGCCTAAATAAACTGATCCATGGGTACTTTGAATCATTCTTTGCATGATTCGTCCTATACCGCAAGGATGCCATGGATATTCGGCATGTATGAAACCTAGATCGGATCAAGGTGGGCACTTTGGTCTCTCACAATGATTCATCATACAATCAGGAGCTTTCATGTTAAATCTCGGGTTTACTCTTTGGGTTGCTCAGCCAATCAAAGCCCTTTTGGGATGATTCATCAAGTTCATGCTGCAAAGCAGAGGGCTTTAATTCCCCTACACAAAGTTCAAACCTGCATACATGACCAAGCTTACTTCCTGGAGAGAGGACTGATGCTGATTGTTGACACTGATTCACATGCCCAGGGCATGCAGCATCACCAGCCCTCTGAGTTGGTCGGGGAGGCTACTGAGGCATTGGGTCAGCCCCAGGAAAAGGAGTGGCAGAGGAAGCAGGGCCCTTGCCATTAGAAGAGGCACCCAACACAGAGGCAATGGAGGCAGGGCCTTCAGTGGAAGCATTAATGGAAACAGGGACTCTTGTGTATCCCACCAATGCTACAGTGGCAGTGATGGAGAGGGAGTGTATGCAGGTGTAGCTGGCAGACACATTCATGTTCCTCATGTGGGTTGGAGGGTGCGTCTACATAAGAACACTGCAAGAACTCATGTCTTGGTGGGGGCCATTGAGATGGAAGAGCCATCATAGGTAGTAAACTCGACTACTGCAATGCCCTACTCACAGGCACCTCGACCAGGAACTTTCCCAAACTACAGCTACTCCAAAAACATGAACAGATGACATCACATGAGCTAGACACAAACCCCACTGGCTCCCTATCAAAGACTGCATCGAATGTAAAACTCTAACTCTCCTACCTCAACCACAAACTAGCAAGGAAATTCACCAAACGCCTGCTCCGCTGCACTTCTACCATCAAGGTGCTCACACCAAGATTCAAAAGCAAATGAGTGGGAGGGTCTAGTTTCACAATCGCTCACACCCTTTGGAACTCACTCCCTTCAACCACCAAAAATGAGCCCTCCTACCTAACATTCAGAAAACTCCTCAAAACCTGGCTATTTAACAAAAATGATTAATCTCTGCTGTATACTATGTCACATGATTATGCTACCTATTTTCTCATCTGTACTTATCTAGGTCAAGCACCCTGGCACACACGGGTTGAGCGCTACATTAATGTTATGATTAAAATAAATAAAGTGGGATCCACCCAGCAGACTCATGAGATGGAGCAGGTGGCCTGTCAGAAAAAGTCTCTGGGGTAGAACAAGTGTATGTATTTGTCACAGCAGGTGATGGGCCCACCTGAAAGGGTTAAGTTAGAAGAGGGGAACAAGAAGGTGGTGCAGAAAGAGTCTGGCCTTGAATCTGCTGATATGGAGGCGTTAAGGCATTTACCCAAGGAGTCCCATGGATTGAAGGCCTCTAGCCCTGCCAAAGCCCACATGGTCCTGGGCGTGGGAGCATTTTGCCCTGCTTCCAGGGAAGACTGTGCGAGCATAGTAGTGTGAAGCCTTTGATCTTTTGCTCAATGGGGGCAATGGGAAGAAGGGGAATGTGGCAGGAAGGCAAGGACCTCACCCTAGGGATGAAGGCCATGAGAAACCTCATTCTCCGGGGGGCGTAAAGAAATGTATCAAGCAAATGAATCTCATTTGACCACTCAGCACACTAGCGAGCAAGCTCCCATCCCACCCCATTCATGGTGAGAAAGGGGTTCCCATTATGACTCAGAGCCAATGTGAAGAACACATCATCAGGCAGGCCGTGCAAAAAAAAAAACCTTCACCTTGCTAGTCTCTCATAGTGGCAACTGCAACTACACACACCAGCAGGCCCCTATTGACAGCTCTGCAGCTAAATGTGGCTGGGGCGGCACACCAGTGGCAGTGCCCTCCTTTGGAAGAAACCCTTGGTTTGAGTCATGAGGCATGCAGACACTCATTGTGTGCACTGCAAAATACTTGTAAAACAGGGGATATGCACTACTTGGACGTTGCAGTCAACATGAAGACACCGTGCATGTGTAGCATCCTTCCTTCCTGTTGGTCTCTGTGTAGGGAGGAGGAAGTAAGGCAATCATGGGAGAAAGTATTGCCCCAAAGGGAGACTGTCCACTTATGAGAATGACAGCAGCCGGTAGGGGAGCTTGAAACCTTTGGTAGGAGGTACTTGCAGCACTCTGTGGGAAAGCCTGATAACTTGTGAGAGTAATTACTCCCTTTGGGAGAGCGCAAGAAATGTAGCATATGGCTACCGGCTGTGGGAGAGCCTGAGAACTTTAAGGGAAATCTGCCATTGAGAGAGTCCAAGAACTCTCAATGATGGCTGTGCCTTCTGAGAAAGCCTGAGAACTTTAGTGAGTGCATTAATGTGTGAGCGAATCCATGAAACGTAGGGGGTGTCTGCACACTGCAAATGAGCATGAAACCTTCATGGAGTGGCTGTGCACTTTAAAGCAAGCCCAAGAACTTAAAGAGGTGGCAGCACCATGTGAGAGAGCATGAGAACATTTGACAAGTGTTGCTTGGGATTGTGACAATTTTAGGATTCAAGAACACTACTAGTGCAATAGACAATGACATGTGTAAGTTAGCAATTGGTCAGGCCCTTCCAGCCACTACTACAGTTACCAGTTTCCAAGCCACATGTGCCAGGAAGAAAATACACTCTATTTTTCGGTGTCTCCCTTGTGCCAGGAACAAATCATCATCATCATCATCATCATCATCATCATCAAATCTGTTGGGTTAGCTATGGGTAGATACTGCTCAATATTGTTAGGCATTTAATTGACTGTTATTTTTTCTAAATGTCAATTGTTCAAAATGCAGCACTGTGAGACTACCCTTGTGGTTAGAGGCAATAGCCCAGTGACACCAAAACATCTGTCATACTGCACTTTTCTGCTGCGGGGGATGGGGAGTAAGTGATTAAACAGCAACTCGCCAAAGGACACTGTTGAGATGGACTACATGCTGTAGCAATACTGTACTACATAATCATCCATTCCCATGGGTGAAGTGTCCAGAAGATATCCATCATACACCTGTGAGGCAGACAGTCCGCTTTCTTTTCTTGTTGATGACCCATACATATTCAAGATGCTTGAGTGCTCCAACATCTCTTACTGTATGATGCACCCACACAATTCCCAAGAATGTCACCAGGTGTCAGTGATGACTTCCTGTTTATGCAGTCAGTCTTGAGTTTGACACTGCTGTTGTGTTTGGCAACATACAGGCTTGTTGATGTTTTCCCGTTGCCTGTGTCCTTGATCCAATTGATGTTGCAAGCACTGCAGCAAAGACTCCTTGCATTGTGTGTTCTCCTTGAGTTATTTGCTGCAATTCCTCCTCCTTAGACACGTTCAAATGAAAAGAGGCCACCTTCAAAAAAGGGTCCATAAAAGAAGCTCGCATGTGCTTAATTCTACCTTTAAGTCCAACCAACCAAGAGGCCTGCAGATTGGAAAGCAGATCCTTCAGCACCTGTAACTCCACAGCATCAATTGCAATGACGTGGGCCTTTTTCCATGTGAGTGAAGTTCAGCTTAAGGAGGAATACCACACAGAGAACATGAAACAATGATGCAATGTGATGTCTAACCGCTTGGTGGCCTCCCTGAAAGGTCATAGTTTGTAGCAGACATTCGACAGCAGCTGCCACTAGCACAGAGCCAAACATACCCCATTTAGAGCTATCATGTGACTGCAGCAGAAATCTGTGATGGTATTGCACTACCCACATAGCCTGCCCAACATGTGCAAAGGGGACTTCCAATGGGTGGTCACCGAAGCTGTGCAGTGGCAACTTGTGGAGCCACTGCAGTTGGAGCAGCACATTTATGTATTGGAAAACTCAGCTGAAATGGGAGCTGGTCTTCCTGGCCACAGCAACTATTTCTTTTATAGGCTGACAATTATTTATAAAGAGTGTCATCACGAATTTAAGGACATGTGCATAGCAAAATATATGCATTGTCCTGGCAATTCAAAAGGGCATTTAATCCATTGTCTGATACAACAAAACCCAAATGCAAATGTATGTGGTCTTAGCAACTGTGCTCACCCTCCTCTACCTTCTCCCAGATGTTAACTCCCCTGTGCCGTCTCCTCTGAAACAGATTCTTGCCCGGTGCCAAAATGCATAAGCCTTCTGTCTCGTACATTACTCTGGGACACCTCTTGGTACGAAGAGCAAAGGGGCAGAAGGTTTTTCACAATGAATACATGGACCAGTTGTCAGAACATTGACCACATGGCCATCAAACACCCTGCACTGCGATGGCCATGTAGTCATTGCTCTGTCCACTGATCCATATGTTCATTGTTAAAAGGATCGTTTTGTCCCAATGACCAGTGGCGGCTGGAGATTTATTTATTTTTTATTAGTGGAGGGACATAAATGTTTCCTCTAAAAGAATGTGTGGCACCGAGCTTAGTGAGGGAGCCCCAACCTAACAAAGTGGCTCACTCAAGACATGTTTTTAAATATTGGGTTAAAATGGTGCATTTTACAACATACATTTGGTGAAAAAGTGGGACCAAAGCCATACAATACACAATTGGCTCTGTAGGGTAAACCATTAATCCAATAGATGTCACCTACAATACACATGAGTATTTTCCAGCATATTTGTATACCCTTTCTCGCAATATTTGCCAGCATTGTCACTGTAAAACACACTTTAGGATGTTTGTGCCCATAATAAACTCCAGAATTTTGCCAGTGTAAGAATACATGTTCATGCTGGCTGTAACAAAACATGACAATTTTGCCACTGTAAGAACACACTCATGTTGCCGTACCCAAAGCTGTATTGCTTTTCTAAGAAGACATATTCATGCTGCATGTGCCAATATATGCCAGTACAGCCACTATAAGGACACATATGTTCACTGTCCCCAATACAGACATTATTGACACTGTAATAACACACACTTGCTATGACCAATAATGCCATACTGCCACTTTAAGATGGCATTTTCATGTTGGCTGTGCATTATATGCTAGCATTGCCACATAACTAGTAACTCTTGCAGCTGATGTTCAAAACAAAATCTCTGCTGGCACATCCCCTTTTCCTGCTCATCACTCTACAAACACCACCCCCACCCCCTGACCTGTACACACATGCACACTCTGATCACATGCACATACATGCACACACATTAGCAGATATGCACACAGACACACATACACACATTCACAAGCATTCAAACAAATGTGCGCACATGCACACACATACCTTGCTTGCAAGGTTGAATACACACACATGCATGCATGCACAACGATTTTTAAAAGCAAATCTTACCTGTTCCACCAGACCAAAGACCACTCCAGGATATTATGAGGCTGCTCTCCGGTAGTGCTCACCTTGCAGTGGCAGGAAGCAGTGGAAGGTGTCAATCAACACCTCTCCAGGAGCAAGGGCTATCAATCAATGTTTCTCCCTGTATCCTGATTCCTGCACAGCACATCTGTCAGTGTTTCTCCATCCCTCCCTGGCATAGGGATATGTAGGCGCAACCTGATGCCAGAATGGGCCTGTGGTACCGAGACATCATGCCCAATGGTCCATGCAAGACTGGGAAAGCAAACATCCCCAGCCTTGCATGGACTATTGTGCATGCTCTAGCTGGAGTACTTTGTACAAAGGAAAACCAGGTTTCCTGACCATACCAGCTGGCTCACTAGTGCTCTCTGAGCTATAGCATATGTGCTCAGATTTCAATAGGCTAGCCGTTGGGTGCTTCCATAGTACAATTCTGTTGACCATTATGGACAAGCCCCGCTGGCTTGTCATGCTTCCTGTATCCAAAGACAGCTGCGAGGCCTGTTTGAACTATTTATGCTATCATTGGCTATCATTGGCAAAAGTCTACCAACCAAAAATTATCATGGGGAATGGCTCACCAATATATGCCAGCTTTGCCACTGTAATATTTTCCTTCTTAAAGGGACAGTACTCTTTGCACAATGCAAATGTCGCTATGGTGTGCTATCTCTCTCTTTCTTTGGCCTTTGGCTGCGGGGTCTCTGCTCCATCCACCCCTATGAACCAGCTGCCCCTGCCAATAACTGCTGTAGTACCCACTCCACTGTAGCCATAACCTCATGAAACAATTCCAATGCTGCCTTCTAAGGTGCAAAACTGCAGCTGGGAACCTCCTAGTGGCGACAGGATGTTGCCATAAGCCAGGATTTTCCACACAAAGAGGAAGGGCAAGAAGTATATCACTATCATTATAGCTAGGCAAGCAATGAGCTGGTGCTGTGTGCCATATGGCTTCTGAAATGTGTGTCCATGTACACACTCTTACATAACATAGGCCTCATTAATTAAGGTATCACTGCCATGCATTGCAGAGGAATGAGGGATATGTTTTTCATGTACAGGCTTGCTGCATGAAGAAAACCCGTATTCCACACACTAAGCCTATAACACCTGAATGTGCAGCTCTTCACGGGCTGCGAGTCGCTGCTGTTACCTCTACACATGCTGTTCTGTTTCGCAGCATGGTCATTTAGCTGTCACAACTTTAAAATATCCATCCTCCTTTTTTATCTTTACAAACTATCGGACAGATAAGTAAAAGTCTGTAATATGATATTTTTCACATATTTATCAAGATGTATCTGTGTGAGTTAGCCCTAGCATCCACAGATGTTGATGTTGGATGCTAAGCGAAACATGTGTTGGAATTGACTCTTGTACTTGGATTCGAAGAAAACATTGGTGTTGAAGTATAATTACCAGTGGAACTGACTTCAGTACTTGGATTTCAAGAATAACATTTTGTCAAGCTCTAATCACTAATGGAGCATCTTGACAGAACCAGTCTCTGATGTTTTATGTTTGTTAAAATACAAGGTTATAAGGATACTATTGTGGGTTCATTTTGCATAACGTTTTGAAAGGCGCAACAGGATTTGGAATTGATTGGTGTTTTGTCTGTGATTAAGTCTAAACGGTTAGGGCTTTAACAAATCTGTGCAGCCTCTATTAGAATTATTAATATCAGTAACTATCGATAGGAATATTTAGTGTAAGGCACACATTTATGGAAGTTTTTGATTATTGAGCAGCACAAGAAAGACTACTTATAAGGAACCTGTCTAAGTCATGAGGATGTTGAATATATTCTCAAATCTAATATGGGAATGCGGTCTCTCTGAGAGGTAAGACATATTCCAGCCAGCTGGATGCTTAATATTTCCCTTATGTAAATCACTATGATCATATCCTCGGATGCTACTTATGGTAATCCGATCCTCATGTGTTCAAGATATAAATTAATCTCTTTTTGGTCCCTAATGTAGACAAAACATAGCCCAGTGGCAACAGATTGGTAGAGGAGACTGAAAGTCTCTGATTATGATGAGCAAACATTTATTTCTACAAGCAGGACATTTTCTTCAGATGAATACGTATATCTCTAAAGCTTGCATTTTTTAATATGCTGTCATGTAATTAGGCATTAGCTGTTGTAGTCACAAACACCTTCATCAGATGATAACAAGCAAAAGTGAGGGGAGAAAAACCACTCGGGGAGATTTGCTACCACGGTTGGCATGCAAGGAATGCACTTGGTGTAACGTTTTAGTTTATAGTTGCAAATCTACACCACAGACCGTTAGGTTTGCAGACAGAACAGTTAGGCATATTGCACTGTTTTCAAAGATGTTGCATTTGCATAGTTAAACAGCCCAGTCTTTTGTGTGTTCCCACACGTGGAAAGCGCTTTCTAAAAATGAGGCCCAATGAATTTGGCAATATGCATATTTTTTTTGTTGATAAAAGAAAAGGTCTCGGAGTGCAGGGTTTAAAAATGTAATAGAAGTATTAAGTTGCAGTGTATTCATTTCAAAGGTGCAATTGTATTCCTGAAAAAGTCTGCATCAAAAATTTACATTTTAAAATCTTGATTGCTTATTCTAAAGGCCCAATGCTACTTGACAGCAGTGGTTTCACCACTTAAACACAGTTGGAAACAAATCACAGTATGCTGCTATGCACAGTCAGGTGTCTATAATTACTAACACCTGCATGAAACTGGAGGCTGCATGATGGATATACTGTTTTGTTGGCTGATGGGCTAAGCTTCAAAGGTCACAATATTGTGAAATGAAACATATGTCTCCATTCAAACCTCTGTTCATTAAGTCGAGTGTCTTCACAAACTTGAGTTCCCGTGTTCTTCTGTGTTTTGAAATTGGGAGATCTCCCCTTCATTTCCAAGACTGATTGGTCTTGTGGTTTTGACTCCCTACTGTGTCCTGGTGTTTCCGTTTTATGCTACAGGGGTAGCATGACTCTGTAGGTTCATTCCTGTGTGCACTTTATGGCAGGTTTCAACTATGTATTTTTCTTGCAGGTATTTCTTTCCTTTGTATGAGGTACGCAATGTTGGATGATTTGCAGTTTTAAGTCACTTCACTCAGCCTTGTTCTGTTCTGTGCGGTGGTTATAGCAAATCCAGTGCAGATGTGTTGGCAGGTGTTGCATCTCCTTGTACCGCATGGGTACATTCTCGGACTCGTTTGTTCTTGATCCTTTGGAAATACACTTCTGGTCACAGACTCATAATTGCTAATATGGAATCAAAGGGAGAAGGGTTCAATGAACATTGCTTTCATTTCTTCATCTGTGCCGAGTATTGATTAATGCTGTTAATCTGTGTACACTGGGTAAAAGGTAAAAACTAGGGGTACTTGTTCAGCAGTGCTGCTTTATCTGTATTGTAGCAAGTGCTCTTTTGGAATTTGTAATGCAAAATCAAACTCCTTAATAATTTGTCTGGCTAATTGTTACTTTTGCAGACAGAATGTGTGAAGTGTGGCATGCTGCTTGTCCCTTCTTCTCGTAGTGGAGCATATGTGTTGGTACCAGGTTACCTGGTTGTAGATGACTGATATGTATGTGTGACTCAGGTGGAAACCTGTCCTGTGGAGGTATACATTCATGTCTGTGGGTTTCTTGCATGCACCTGGCCAGTCCTTCCCACAGAGATAGTGGCATCCAGAAAGTGTATGGTCCTCTTGGAATAGTCCATGGTGAAATAATATGGTGGCAGAAGCCATTGATTGATTCATGGAATTGTTTAAGAGAAACTATGCCTTCTGTCCAGAACATGAAAATGTTCTCAATGGATCGCAGGTATGTCAGTTGTGTCTGTGATTGTTGTTATAGAAACTCTTACTCGAGGTCTGCCATATACAGGGTTGCATATTGAGGCCCAATTATTGTGCCCATGGCCATTGCAGTATTTTTGTAAAATGTGTTGTCCATTAAAAAAATGTTATTGTGGGAGTCTGAATCTCATGCAGTATGTGATTGCTTTGATTGTGGTGTCTATCTTGTTGGTTCATTTTTGCAGGAACATCTGGCAAACAGCTATTTCATCTTCATGTGCACTGCTGGAGTAGAGTGAGGTGACAACCAAAGTTGACAAGACTGCATTAGGAAATAGACACCCGTTCTCTCAAATCTTTCTGATGAAATGTGTTGCGTCCTGTACAAAGCTTGTTGTGTCCTTTGCCAAAGGTTCCAAGACAGATTCTAGGGGACATATTCTCAAAAGCTAGCACAGATGATGCATGTTTTTATTTGCACTAGTTTTGCAGATGTGCAGGTTAACTTATTCTCTAATAATGTGCTACCAGCGCCCTTGCATATCTTAGTATCCATTATTGTGAAATGTAAAATAAATATATACATGTATTACATCCCTGTTTGAAGGGTAAGAATTCAGGTGGGATAACAGCAGTTCATATTGCTGCTTTTCCAATTAAAACAAAATAGATGACAGGGTCAGGAATTACCCTGTCATTATTGTGCTTCACCCTTGTTCCTGTTTAGAATGTGTTCAATTTCTGCACATTTCAAAGTGAATCCCATTTCAGAATTAAGGATGCTGTTTGAAATGGCAAACCATCATTAGACCACGTTCCCTGGGCTGCCTCTTAAGGAGACAACCCAGGAAACACTGTCTAGATAACCGGACCAGGAGAGGCATGGTCTGCAAATGCCCAAAAGGGGAAAGTCATGGGTGCCAGTGGGGGAGCAGGTAAGTGAGCAGAGGGGGGAGGGGTGAATGGGGGTACTTGAGGGACAGGAAACTATATTTAATGCAGATGGGGTAACTGAGGAGTGGGTTGTAAGGGCCAGGACAGTGTGGGGAGGTGGGATGGGAGGGGAAGTGTGGTAGAGTGGTACAAAAGAGGGTTTGGGGGTGAAACCCTGTGATGGAAAACAAATACAGCCCTTTGGAGGCTGCTCTGGGTTGGTAAAGAAATGACTGTCTTTTGGAGGAGCTGCCCCCATTGAGCAGGATTATGACATCAAACCCTATGAAATACTCAGAAACAGCTGCTTACTTACACAACCATGCAAAGGGGTGGGAAGGTATATCTAAATGTGTGCAACAGTAATGCTCACGCTCAAATACCTTTTGCAGATAGGGCACATCTTTTTATGACACAAATTATGAGATGAGTAAGCGGGATTCATCATTTGCTCCCAAATGTTTAGAACATGTTGCAAACTGCATCCAGAGATTGCTTCAGGGAATGTATTAATTCCAGAAATTAGTGGAGGTGGTATAGCAGTACGCTGGAAAAAGGATGAGGGAAAGGTGAAGCTGGAAATGACACCAAAAGGTTGAAGGAAGGAGACCAGAGAATGGAAGCTGAAGTTGGATAAGATATAAGGACGCTGTAGAGAGGAGGGCAGACAGAAACATCTTGGGTTGGAGAGGAGGAAAGTGCTTTGATGGAGGTGGTCAGCAGGGAAGAAGTGAAGATGGGAAAGGAGAGAAAGATTTTGGAGAGAAGAAGATGTATAGAAGGAGGTTGTGTGAAAATCATCCAAGGGAAGGACGAGAAGAAATAGGGGACCAACAAGGATGAGAAGAATAAGGAGGAAGAAGAGAAAGATCTGGAGTTGGAGAAGAACCAAAGGGTTGTAGGGTTGTAAGGTTGTAAAGTGGGAGTAGAGGAGGTTGGGGATGATCCAACAGGATGAATGAATGAAAAGGTTAGCCCGACAGATGCCAAAGCATACAGAAAGGAAAAACAGGTATGATCCAAGCCTGGCTGAAGAGACATGAATAGGAGAGGAGGAATGATCTGGTAGAGTAGGCAACAGAGGAGTACAGAAGAGTTCAGCAAAGAGGTAAGTAAGCAAGGATCCATATATGAATATGAACATGCTGCATCATCGAGGAGGAAGTTGAGTAGTGGGAGGTGGAGGCTGGCTCCTCACACAGAGAAAATAACCACTATACTGCACCCAGCCTCCCAACCAGTTTATTTGGCCTAGAGCCAAGGAGAACCTCTATGGCATGGCCTGGTGGCACTCAGCCTTCCTCTTGCTGCAGTCTAAGCCTTGTGTACTCAAGCACCATGCCTGAAGACCTATGGATAAATATTTCCTAAGAAACAGAGAAACCAGGCCAAAAAGCCACAGACTGTGACCAAGGAAACCCACAACCAAAAAAGGACAGAGTGACTTAAATCTCAGACTGAGTGACTGGAAGAGTTCTGGACAAACCACCAGATTGAGACACTGAGTTTCATCTGAAGAAATATTATTTTCACTCAGAGACATTTTGCTTCATTAGAATTCACAGAGAATCCATGCTGTGTGTGTGTGTTGCATTTTCCCAGGCCCAATATATCAGCAGACCCGTTATCTTCACTTACAGACTGTTTTGCTTATTGGACATGATGATGATGGAGAAGCCACCCTGTGCTTAGTTTAATTGTCTAGATAACTCAGGCGGAAGATCCTATAAACTACTGCTTTCCCTCAAGGCACCATGAGAATTCCCTTCAGTGGACTGGAGTGAAACTGATGCGCTAATACTTTTGTAGAAAATTGCCAATGGGCATCTGTTTGTTGGTGATCCCACTCAGATTTATGACAGTGCCCACCTGACTCTGTAAGGGCGCACCTGCCCCAGAAAGAGCTTCCTTAAGCAGTGTTGTTGCTCTCAAGGACTTGTAGCGTAATATTGAAACATCTTTGTTTGCTCCATGAATAATACACATCCATTTATGCTATAACTGGAGTGAGTGATTGATTTGTTATTTATTATGCGCATATACAAAAGTGTTTCAAGGTGCAACCAGGCAAGGAGGGGGAACAAAGAGAAGACAAGACAAACAATCTTACTATGCCTAGTGTCATTTAGATTGTGAAACTGCGCAACACAAAGTGCAGGGGAGAGGGTACAGGGGGAAGTGCAACCAGAGCACCAGGGCTCTGGGTTAAGTGCAAGAATGGCTGAGACTACAGGGAGCAACCCAGCCAGATAGAGCAAGGTAAGCCAGCTGGCAGTGCAAGGTGAGCGAGGCGGCAAGTGCAGGGGGACTGGTCGGGGGGTGGGAACTTGTGCCCTGTAAGACTCAGAGGACAGCAAGTAACCAGTCAGCAGATGGATGATGGACCAAGGGTAGGTTAGCATGGGAGAGGGGACGAGAAAGAGGAGGAGAAAAGGAAGGCTTTGAGGAGCTTCCGGAACTTAAAGAGATCTACCCCCATCGTCTACTTCGAGAAGCGGCTGACCTGCATAGAATAAGAGGTAGATGAGTGGAGGTCTCTATAAGGAAAGTATTTAGGAAGAGATAGTTGAAAATAGTGATGGCCACGGCCCCAGAAAGCTTTGTGGACGATGCAGAGGGTCTTGAACTTGATCCTTGCAGCCACAAGTAGCCAGCTGAGGGATTTTAGGGCCAGAGAGATGCAGTACCTGGGATTGACGCCAAGGATAAGTCGTGCAGTCCTGCAATGGATGAGTTGAAGAGGATGAAGAGTAGAGTTAGGCAGACTGAGAACGAGGCTCTTGCAGTAGTCCAGCCTAGAGAGAACCAGAGCTTTGGAGACAGTGAGGTTCTGGGGGAAGGTGAGAAAAGGGAGAATACCTCTGAGGCTAGAAATGGGCCTTCAAGGTCTATGATGTGGCGAGAGAAGGGGAGAGTGGAGTCGAAGAGGACCCCAAGGTTTTTTGCCTCACAAGAGGGTGAGGGTAGAGGGCACAAGGAGGGCAGCAAAAATGAGAGAGCAAATGTGGGAGCAGGGGTCCCAATGAGAAGGATCTCAGTCTTAATGGCATTAAGGCAGAGATTGTTAAAGGTGCACCATGCCTGAATAGCAGATAGACAGTCAGGGATGAGCGAGGAGGAGGTCAAGGGTAGCCTGAAAGAGAGCTATGTGTCATCTGCATAACACTGAAGGTTAGAGGAAAAGGTAGAGATCAGGAGGGCCAAAGGGGCCAGATAGACATTGAAGAAGCAGGGTGAGAGGATATAGCCCTGGAGAACACATGTGAAGGGAGAGGGGGTGGAGAAAAGGACCCAAGCTGAACCTGGGAGGGACAGTCCAAGAGGAAAGAGGTCAGTCATGCCAGGGGCTGATCCGTGATGCACAGGGTCTCACAGAGGCAATTAATCAGGATGATGTGGTTGACCGTGTCAAATGCAGAGGTATGGGCAAGGAGAATGACGACATAGGGAGAGCTGGAATCAATGTTAGAGAGCAGATATTCACTGGTGTTCAGGAGAGCAGTTTCCGCACCTCTGGCTGCTCTGAATCCAGACTGATGGTCATGGAGACAACCAACAGATTCAGTGTGGATGGTTAGCTGGGAGACAGCCAACTTCTCCAGGATTTTGCCCAGGAAAGGGGTGATAGAGATCAGGCAATAGATTGCTGGAATGAAGGGGGTACGGCAGAAGGCTTTTTAGTAGAGGGTGCACAAGGGAGTGCTTGAGAAGAGAGGGGAAAGAACCAGTGATGAAGGAAGGGTTACAGAAATCGGCCATGGCTGGAGTGAGAGAAACAATGTTGTCCTTAATTGTTCTAGGGAAACAGGGGTCACCTGTTTGGGTGAGACTTTCATAGAGCAGACTTGTCTAGAAACATCATCAGGTGTTACAGGAGAGAGGGAGGGATCAGAATCGTACCAAGAGTTGCACTTGGTTTCAGGCTTCAAGCCGATCCTCATGACAGGGGTAATGATATCCAGAGTGTTAGAGATAGAAAGGTGAAGGTAGGAAAGGACTGTGTCATAGTGAATAGTCTGCTCTCCATGACTTTTATGTTTGCATCGTTTTTCTCCATCCCAGCTCAAATTATGGTGATGACCTCTTACATTTTGGGCAATACTTTCAGTTGTTGGAAACGCAATTGGATTTCAGAATGTTAGGTCCTCTAGGAGTACAACAAGAGGGCTCTAGATGATGTTTGGAGGTGGATGGTCTAACTTTCTTAGACCAGATATCTTTTTTTGCAATTGTTTAGTTAGCCATTGCTATGTTACATCCCCTGCAGTCCTCAGATGGGCATATTGTCTGTGAATTGATGTGCGGCAGCAGGCATATCGAGTAGCTGATTAATTGAGTCATTGAAGTAGCCTCAGCATTGCGCACTAGAGAATCTGCCTGCAATGCAATACTGGCAGGGACAGGTGGTTTATATTTAACAACAGCATTGTGTATACATTTATTGCACAAATCCGAGGTAGGAGGGGATTCTTATTGCTGTTTTCACGACCCCCAGGATTGTGTTAGCTCTTTTTTACCAATAGTTCAAGAAAACTAGATCCTTATGTGCCAAACTGATTTCCCTTTACCTTGAGTGCTTCAAGAGTCCAATGAACTGAAGTGTAGTTAGTGCATCGAGCCCCGAGGTACCAGTATGCATGTGGTCATAGCGCAAGAGTGTTGCAGAGATTCCCACACACGCAACAGCCATTGGAATTAACGAAAAGATTGCTCACCTAAATTATTCACAACAAAAAATACTACGACAGCATCAAACACTAACCATGCATTTGGCCTTGTATAACGCTTTAAACAAAGAGGTTAAGGTACACAAAATTACTGGTCACGTACTTTTCTGGTTATTCCGTAGGACAAAACAGGAGCCTTTTTTGTTTGCCCACTTGCTCTTTGAGATGGTGGCAAGATGCAACAACAGGCAGATTGGGGTGAGTCCCTCTGATTAGCACTTCATGGTGCTTAAAACACTTGACCGATGCCAGTAGTTCTAATTTGCTTATGAGAAACAATAAGGGAAGAGCAGTCACCCAAACACCTTTTAAATGGTCTTTAGTGAACCGGGAGCTGACAAAATGGTGGCGTCTTCCACAGTTCCTAAGGCAGTTCACGGAAAATGAAGTCAGTTCTGGTCAAGAATCCCATTTGCATCTTTCTTTTTTCCTTTATTTTAATTTGTATTTGGTTACACAAGACCTTTACAAATACAACAACTAAATTAATCATCTTACTGTTCAATCAGTCTAAAAAGGAAATCACATTCCAAGAAAAGAAGAGGAAAAAAGAAACCCATTAATAATAAAATAAGGCTAATTAAAACAATGTTACAAATCATAACAAACCATTTCTTTCATTCATAATTTAACGTCAGCATTTGCATATACTAGAAAAATAATGTATACTGCCTTCCCTACCAAAAAGAGCAAGATAATACAGACAATATCTCCATCCCAAGAAGCCAACAATGTACACTGCAACTACTAACAACTCATAAGATCGCTTCTTTCCAAAACCTGAATCACTGCTGTAGTTAGTGCTGTGTTATGGCCCGAGATCATTCTATCCCAGAATATTTCCGAGGTTATACCCCCCTCACACTTCACAAATCTAGCAAATAGTATCAGTCTCGTTTTCCGAGTGCCCACGCACTCCACCAAAAGATGTTTAAAACTCTGTTTGTCTGGTATAGTGCAAGTACTGCATCATTTAATTGCTGCATCCTCCTGCCCCCTTTTGTCAAAAATGTCCCCAGTATGAACAAGGTTGAGGTGAATTCTCAGAATGTTCTTTCTAATTTTCCAGTCTTGGAACTTCACCAAATATCTTGGCAAAGTCCCCAGTTTCTTGTCTACCGCCAGGAAGCTGTTCAAGGGAGGTGCAGCCCGCATGTTCTCAATTGTAGCAATCCAGTCCGTTGTTTCAATGGCTTTTTCACTTTAAGTGGATTGAATATTAAGGTTTCAACAGTGGAATCAGCTTTTTCAGGATCACTCTTGTCTTTTGTTCTAAATAAGACATTGGGCCTCATTATAAGCATGGCGGTCCGGGAACTACAGTACCAGTAAGCATGCCGGTACCATAGTTCCCGGACCGCCATACTACGAGTTCTGCTTGCGGGTGCCTTTCTGCCTGCCAGATCATACCTGGCGGGCTGAAAGGCACCCGCGAGCACAACTCGTGGATGCACCGGCACTGTTAGGAATGGTGCCGGTGCATCCGAGCTCCCCATTCCCATTCAGCCAATGGGGATGAGGAGTCCCTTATTGCTGGCACCCGCGAATGGGCAATTACGGGGTCTTCCGACCTCGGCATGACCCAGTAATTGCCCATTCGTGGGTGCCGGTAAAATCACGGGTCCGGCGGCAGCCATGCCATTGTTACAGGCACGGCTACCACAAGACCAGTAATGTGGCCCAGTATCTTTGATTTACGATTTTCCAGATGAAACTTGATGACCTCGTATAGCGTGTCCTTCTGAGCCATAATATTGACTCTATAAAGAGAGAGCAGTCTCCATTCTGCCAAAGTTGTTAGTGATTTCAGCCCCAATTCAAACCTAAGGCAAGACATTGAAAGGCTCATTGGGATTCCAAGAACTCTTTTCCAAACTGAGCCCTCCAATTGTTGACATTTGGTGTCCCACAAATGGGGCTTTGCTTCTAAGTCATACTAAATTACTCTGACTACTTTGGCTATATAGAATTTTGTTAAAGGTAGAATTGAGAATTTGCAGATTTTGAAGAGAATCTTTTTCATCTGTGGAATTAACTTATCCATTTTGTTCTGTGCATCCTGTTCCACCTTGCATCTCGATGGGGAAGCATAAATTGTGTATCCCAGATACACCACTTCCTCAACTCTCTGGATGACTTCGTCATCCAGAACCCACTGTGTCAACTTGACCTGTTTGCAGGTATGTCTGAATGCTATCACCTTGGATTTCTTTGGGTTTATGGTGAGACTGTTTTCTTTAGCATACTCAGTTTGTGCAGAAGACGTTGTAGACCCACAGTTGTGTCGTCTACCAGTACTAAATCGTCAGCGTAGGCCAGCCAGTGAAACTTTGTCACATTGATTTTACGGCTCGCCAATGCCGAAGACTGTAGATATGGGGCCATGTCCACTACATATAGGTTAAAGAAGAATGGTGCTCCTAGACACCCATTTCTGACTCCCTTGTCTGCTCTAATCGGGTCAGATAGGTGCCCTTCCTCATCCAAGCAGACTCTCAATGTTGTATCTCTATGCAGCACTACTAACATAGATACCAAGGCTTCTGCCCCCCCCCCCAATTCCTAAATTTGGTCCAAAGGTGTTCCCTGATGACCTGGTCTAACGCCCTTGAGAAATCCACCCATGCCCCATATAGCTGACCTTCTCCCACCTTCCTGGTGTACTCACTGATCAGATTAAGAGCCAACCCGTTAAGCGCTGTGGACAGACCACTCCTAGACCACTCCTAAACCCTGTTTGAAATTTCGACAGAATTTTCTTCTCCTCTGACCATTTTTTCAGGTCTCTCAATAAGAGAGATCAAAAGAAGCAGTGCACAGCATGTTTGTTATTGACCCTGTCCTAATGCTGTTACTTTGGTTCTGTTCCGCGGAGTGCGTCAGTTTGGTGCCCAGAGGGGGACTGAACCGCTACATATATAAAAATCAGAGTTTTCAAGTGATCAAAAAGCCCACCATGCCATCTGGCGCCTCATTCACAAACCTTGAAATTCTCCAAAATGATACCCCTTAGTCAAAGAAATGGAGCTTAAGGTTCCATTAAAGTTGGGATTTCCTGGGCCAGTGCTGAAAAATCAAATTTCTAGCCAGCTGCCATGATAATGACTGGTAAAAAGAGAACTAGGAGACACCATTGTGGTTCTAAAAAACATCAGCTTTGGTCCCAAAGTCAAAAGGGGGAAGGAGCAAATGGCCCCTGGGACCGGACGGCATTGGTCCCTGTTGCAAAACCGGTCATTTGTAAGGCATACCTATCTATTTCGTTTTGTAATTCTTCATGAAAGAATAAACAGGTAATTTTGATAGAGCTGCTACTACAAGCAACATGACTAACATTCTCTCTTCAAAAGAAAATACATTTCAAACATAGTTCATGTGATAGCTTACAGATTACGTTTTGCAAATAATTACTAGTCATCATTATTTTATTATTTTTATTGTACAGAATCTTCTTCGCCCTGCCACATGCACAGGTTTCAAAGGGGACATTATTTCAGATCACAATGAAAGGTTATGCTCTAATAGCGGTCTAACTAGTGCAAGACAATAATATGTAATGGAATAGCGCATCCTAACATGGCGGCGCAGAGGCAAACCAATATCTTTTATTCATGGGGGAAATTATTCTGATTGTCCCAGACAGCTTTTCCATCAATCCTTTCTTTTCCAAAGCCAAGGTAACATAAACCCAAGTAATAAAGTGCTTTTAAGGGCCTCTCTTAGCATACGATATTGGTGTGCATGAAACTCGTGCCGCGGGCTGCTCTTGCCTGGTACTGCCTGATTTCAGGCCGGCTTTAATTGACCAAAAAAGTCAACAATATCAACATACACGCACCACATGATAAGCACATTGACTAATATTATGGGATAGGTTGGGTATATTTCACAAAAAACATCAAGAAACAATATAACTTTGGTAATATGCATAGGAGTGCAATATGGATTTTTAGTTTATAAATGCAAACGCGAGAACACAAAGATGGGAAAAAATGAATTGTGCGTCAGAGAGGGAAACCACTATTATTTTGAACCGCCTTTTGCGTGAAGGTCTAAAATATATATATATTTTTTAAAGAAACTGTTTATGGAGGACTGTAAAGTAGACAGCGGTGTAAAATAATACACTCTGCAACATCTCACCCCTAACACTTGGAAAGAGATATGTTGACAACAACTGCTGAAAGTGAATATCAAACTGCGATCTAACACCTGCTGGACCGTTACTGGAACAGGGCCCAAGTCAAAGAATGCCCGCAAAGCAGGTTGCTAAGAGGGACATCATAGAGGCCACAGACTCTCCACTTTCAGATGACCTCCTCCGACTCTGGACCCCCTGGAGCCAGGATACATGCACAATGTAGGGGCCAATTGACAACTCTGATTTCCATTGTAGCTCCCTTTTCTCTGATATTGTGAGCTATTAAAGTTGTGTATCAGGTTCACGCTCAGAGTAGGAGTCTCCTTCTTCAACTATTGTGATATAATAAAGCTGTGCAATGTCACTTCTTGTGAAATTATCAGCATGTCATGTGACGGGGGTCTCTTCCTGTGTTGAAATTAAAGAGTGGAAAGACAAAGGACAGGGATATCATTTTTGCTGCCGCATGAGTTTAGTGAAAAGACACTAAGAACGGATATAGACTGGCCTTAGAGACTATTAAAAGAAAATTAGAGGCAATGCACAGAACAGTGAATTAAAAAAGGAACAAGGGTCATATGCAACCAGTGGCCCAAATAGAGACAGGCTTGATAGGGTTACATGCCTGTCCCCTAATGGAATCCTAGAAATAAAGACACAGATATCAGGGTATGTAAATAAAATATTGTATTTAATTTAATGTGTGTATTATCTTTATGTTTCACTGCCACCTGCCTGGACTGATCCATTCTGTACGCCATGGGGCTGGATGGAATGTTAAAAAAAGAAGAAAAAAAGAACAGAACTCTCACCCGGGCAATGGAGCAAGGATTCAAAAAGTGGTTTTTGTTTTTAAAAAGAACTGTTGGGGAACGGTTATAAAAAAAAATGAGAGCAAATAAATAACCTAAACTAAACTAAACTAGAGAAGCAGCGAGAATAAATAGGTCCCTGGGGTGCATCACCCTCAAATTCTCCATTACCCCAGAACCTGAAGAAACTTCTGAACCAGGCCGTGTGTCGCCAGGCAATACAGCATATTTACTGTAGGCTTGGGCTGTGTGCCCAGAGCTGCCTGGGTGCCCATGGGGCCATCAATCGATCTATTGCTATCTTGTATAGTGCAAACCTTCACCAGAGGCATCATGGCCCTAGAAGACTAACAGACAGCAAAGCAGGATAAGAAATGTAAGCAAATGATTATGTCTTAAGACTAGCTTTAAAAAGACTAAAATCTTGAATTATCCAAAATGAGAATGGAAGGAAATTCCAGAGTTTAGGACCAGCCACAGAAAAAGCATGATCACCACAAAGCTCTAAATAATAACAAGGAACTCTAAGAAGAGCTGAACAGGCAGAATGCAAACAACGTGTCGGACAATATGGAGAAATTGTCTATTGCAGAGATAGACAGCCTTTACCATGGTACGCACAATGAATCATACAAAGCACTTTAAATTGGATACGCTCCACGACAGGAAGCCAATGAAGGCCTTGACGGGCTGAAGAAATTGACTGGCCATGCGGCATACCTGTAGCAAGGTGAAATGCTGCATTCTGCAGTACCTGTAAGTGATGTAAATAGTAATAGGGTTGAGCCAATTTGTAGCCTTGACTATTGCAAAGCCAATAATGGCATTACAATAGTCAAGGCTAACATTTATAGTGGCAGCAACGACAGCCGCATGAAATCTAGAGGGGATGTATTGAATTACTTTCTTTAGTTGTGTTAATTTTTTTAAAGTCTGTGCTACAGGTGGCACCGATCTGAGCATCAGGCGAGAGTGAGGCCATGATCTTAAATCTGCGATCTATCACCTGGTGGACCGTTACTGGAACAGGGCCCAAAGAGGCCAGGCAGAAAACCGGGGACCACAGAGAGGAAGAAGCGAAAGGCCAACCACCAGTACCTCTGTCTTATCCCTTTTGAGTTTAAGCCAATTTGAGCCCATCCACTTACCAACGGCTTCAAGGTAGACCCGAAGGCCAATGGCAGTTCCCTCACCCTGCAGGTCAAGCCTAAAGAGCAGGTGGGCGTCATTAGCATATGAGTAAAAACAGGAACCGTAGAAATGGAGGAGGCTGGCCAGAGGCCGAATATAGATATTAATAAGCAACAGGGAAGGAGATGATCCTTGTGGAACCCCACAAGTGAAAGGAAAAAAGGTTGTTTTTAAAAGAAACCGAGAGACTGATTAGGAACGAATTGAAAGGAATGAACAAAACCAATCTAATATAGAGCATGAGATAGCGGTCTCCCACATCCTGGCCCGGAGGGTGGCATGGTCGATGGTATCAAAAGCAGAGGAAAGATACAGCAATATTAGGCTAGCCACACCACGCTGTTCCCAGATGATAGTGAGGTCATCAATCACTGACACAAGGACCGATTCCGCTCCCATTTGATGGCAAAATCCTAATTGGAAAAGGTCCAAAGTATTTGGTATTTTATTTATTCGTAACATGCGCCAGGCCCAGAGGCATCAGGGCACGAGAGCTTACAGAACACAGTTGCAGATACATACAGATGAAGGTGGACATGGATAAACTGTAACACAGTTACAAGTATATACAGTATAAAATGAACTTGAATCAAAGTGTTACATAATCATACAACCTTGAGCCAATTAATACATCATAAGTTAAAAACAGGCACAATTTAGAATAAGACGATATGACAGGAGATCTCTAGCTGGACGCTGAGAACCCTAAAGGTCGTATCAAAGATAACAGGAAAGTAAATCAAGTCGGAGCGAAAAGAAATTATTTGATTTTCTGCTTGAAGGAGTGGAAGGAGGGCTCAGATATGATGGCAGTGGGGAGAGTGTTCCAGAGCTTAGAAGCCAAGACAGGGAAGCTCACACCCCCAGCTTTTTGAAGTTTGTATCTAGGCAGAGATAAGCTGTGTTTTTGGGCTATTCTTTGAGGCCGGGTAGATGTGTGTAGAGAAAGGCGGTTGGATAGGTAAAGGGGGGGCCTTGTTGGCCAGGCACTTGTGTGTCAAGGTGAGAGTTTTCAATGAGATTCTCTGCTTGACAGGGAGCCAATGTAGATTGGTTCTGAAGTCAGAAATATGTTGGTTTCTGGGAATATTTAATGCCATTCTGAGTAATTTGCAATTTGTTAAGGTTGGACTGGCTAGTCCCCAGGTAAAGGGCATTACAATAGTCTATCTTAGACATGATGAGAGTTCTGGCCAGAGTGATACTATTGGGGGTGGTAAGAAAAGGTCTGCAAGCTGAAATAGGTTTACAGGTGTATGCCAACGCTGATCTGACTGCATTAGTTTGTCTCGTCAAGGAAAGTGTAGAGTTGAGATAGATACCTAGTGTTTTAGTATACTTGGAGACCTTAATGACATTGCCTTGAATGATGAAGGACTGATAGGAGTGATCTAGTTTATTGAGGCGTTGAGTGGAACCAAGGATAAGGAGCTCCATCTTGTCATCATTGAAGCAAAGTTCATGTTGGGCCATCCAAGCCTGAATGACCAGATATACGTTGTTCACTGCTTTGGTGTCAACTGTGTGGTCACGCTTTATGGGGATTAGTATCTGGGTGTCATCCACATAATTTGTGTATGAGACACCCAGATAGTCAAGAACATCAAATAGTGGTTTAGTAAACACATTCTAAAGTGTGGGCGACAAACCCATATCTTCAAATAAACGGCCATCACGGCATATGCCTCAGTTAGCTTAATTCTATGTGACTGTCCCGTCTGCTCTGTCTAATCACTATCTGTTCCGTCCGTTCTCGTGTCCTTGTTTCTGCGCCCCGAGGCTCGCGAGCTACCGGCGCAATATAAATATTAAATAAATAAAATAAATAAATAAATAAACAGGAGCCTTGAAGGGACGCCACAGTGAATCGGAGCAGGTACAGCAGCGGCTGATGCACAATCTAGTATTTTGAGCATGAAAGTGACGGTGGTGATAGGTCTGTAGTTGGTTGATATACTCGGGTCTATGGATGGGTTTTTTAGGAGCGGGATAACCCAGGCGTCCTTAAAATAGTCCGGGACAATACCTGTTTTAAAGGAAGAGTTTATAAAGGCTGTGATAAAAGGAACTAGGTCATGAGCTGCTTCCTTAATAATGGGAGCATGGCATGAATCACCTTGGCAGTTAGATGGTTTGATTCTGTTGATAATATCTTCCACTTCAGCAATATTAAGTGGAAGGAAGGCAAAAGGTTTGAGATTAGGGGTGACCAAGGGAGAAGCCCTCAGTGGAGTGGTCCGACGATTATCCATCTGCAGACAGTTTTGTCTTTGATTTTGGATTGGAGAGATGACATTTTGTTCAGTAAATCTAGCTGAATATTTGCACACCATTTGCTATCTTTAATACAAGTATCCAGAGACGTTGCGGGTGATTCAAGCTCCTTTAGGATCTTGAATAATTCTTTATTATTTGAGTCTGCTTGCATGATGCAATTGTTATATGACTCCTTTTTGGCGTGGAAGATGGCTTCTTTGTAGTTGAGGGAGGCTAAGATAAGACCGTCCTTGTGAACATCCGAAGGATGACTTTTCCATCGAGTTTCAGTGCAACGTGTTGCTTTGCGGAGCACTCTTAGTTGAGGTGTAAACCAGGAGTTGAGATGCGCGTGTGGTTTAGGCTTCCTGAGTTTAATAGGGGCAATTAAGTTTAAAGCTGAGAGCATGGCGTGATTGTATGTGTCCGCTAGGATTGTTGGATCGGAGCAAGAATGTGTGACTTTGTTGAGGGTAGGGAGTATAAGAGGCAGTAATTTCTCTCTATTTATGTCCCTTTTATTTCTGGTGGGGATGGCCGACGCAATAGTTAGAGGTGGGCAAAGGGCCACTTCAATGTTGAAGGTAATGATATGGTGATCCGACCATAAGCAAGGTGTGTTAGAGAGTAAGCTAGTGTTGCAATTAGCGTCAGATAACCAATCAAGTGTCCTGGATATGATGTGTGAATCCAAGGTCAGTTAAAGTATTAGCAAGGTCAATAGCAGTGAGATCATTTGGGTCAAGGTATCTCAGGTTGATGTCCCCTAGGAGAATGATTTGCGAGTTGGTTTTAGATTTATCTAGTAATAAGGAAGAGATCTCATCAGCAAAGGATGATCCCGGGTTGGGTGGTCTATAGATAAGGTGTAAGGTAGCAGTTATGTTAGGGGTTAGGGGATAGTGGTAACTTGACCAAGAGTAATTCAGCAGACTCAATATTGACATTGGGTAAAGCTCTCAAGCCAAGTGAATTTGTGTGAATGAAGGCAACTCCACCCCCTCTAGATTGAGCGGTGTTGCGATCACATCGAGTAATGGAGTAATCTGGAGGTATAGCCAGGGACAGTGAGGGGCCAGAAGCTGCATGTAGGCATGTCTCAGATATTGCAATGAAGTCAAGTTCTTGAGTCGTGATAAGATCAGCAATGTCTAGTGCATGGGCGGAAAGAGATTTAGCGTTGATAAGAGCGCACTTGATCTGTGTAACTTTGGCTAATGAGGCTGAAGTGTTGAGATTAGTGTTAGGAGTGGAGGTGCAAGGTACTTGAGGGTTAAGGCTAGGAGAGGGAGGTTTGGACAAAGTGCGATATTTGTTGACAGTGCAACCGCTAAAGCGACAAAATCTTGATCCTAATCTCTTGTTTCTGATGTGAAGGGAACAAGGTTGATTAGGTGTAGGTTTCTTTGCAAAATGTGGCAACCATAGAGCAGGAGCGTTAAGGTACTGGTTAGTGGGAACATTGCTATTGTTATACCCGTTAACATCTAGCAGAGGGAGTCCCAGGGTGTAGCTGTATGGAAGAAGTAACTGATAGGGTGGATAATTTGCGACAGCACTATCGGTGAGATGTGTCAGCATGAAAAAAGGCAAAGTAGGTAGGAGTGAATAGGCGAGTTGTGCTTGGGATGCATAGATAAGTAACCAAGCAGTGATGGTGAGGAGCGGGAGCATAAGTTTAAAATAATGCAGTAGGTTACACAAAAGCATGTTCAACAGTGGATGTGGCGCGTTGAGGGCCGGATAGTTAGCCAATTGGTAATGTATACAAGTAGGGAAGGAGAACTGCTAGGTAAGGTAGGCACATACAGGTCAACAAACTTAAAGGTGCTGATAGGATAAGCAGGCACAATCAACCAGGAGAGCAAATTAAGCACAGGTAGTGTCCACTAACGTGCCAATAGTTCAGTAATTAACAGTGACCGGGATGCAGTGAGAAACAGTCTAGTAGAGGTGACTAACTATACCGGTATGCATCTATACATGTAGCATTTAACCAAATCAGAGCAGCTGAGGTTGCTGTAGGTGCAAGCAGGATAATTACCACAGAAGAAGTTGTCCCCAGACAGATAGTGGTACTGGTAATGCAATTACATTAAAAGTGTGAACGAGGCAGTGGGGGGGGGGGTTTGGCACCTTCAACAACATAGTGCTGGTACATCGATGAAGATGGGGCAGCACGCAGACCAGGGAGGAGGAGGCAGAGCTTACATCTACCTGATTCGCATGGGAGGTACGCTCCTACAAGGCGAGTAGCTAAGACCAGACCAAAGGCAAGGTACAAATCATAAACCGCAGTCACACCAAACAGATGAAGCACAACTTGCCAGCTGAGGTAGGGGCATCATTAACATTATATGCTTTGGTTGATAGAAACGAAGTAAACAATGAGCTGAGCAGTCCTGGGCCGAGATTAAGCACAGTGGGGTAGAAGTTTAAAAAGTACAGCAGCGCAGGCGTAATATGATAAGGACGGCACAGTGGGAGGTGATCACAGGACTACAAATCGAGCGTAATAGAGTCCGTACAAATATGAAGATGGCATCTGATAAGGAGGACACAGTGGGAGGTGATCACAGGACTACAAATCGAGCGTAACAGAGTACATACACATATGAAGATGGCAGTAAACAGACACATGCGGCATTATGAGCATGAAATGATCAGAGCACCGGCAGGTCAAGTGATCAAGTAGCAAGATAGTGCTTACCAGGCAGCTAAGTATCTGTCATCAGGAGGTTACAAAGACAAATATTCATGGTGCAAAATGCACAGAGTTCCTGGCCTCTGTCGACTCTGGACAGGAGGCTGCCTTTTTGGGTAGCCTTAGTGGGTGGGCCGGCGTTCGCCTGCCAGCGAAAGGGATTGTTTGGGAGTGTTCTATGTGGCTGACCCTCTGTAGGGTTGTGGTGCAGTAACTCTACTACCTCTACTTGTGAAAGGAGGAGCACTGTGATAAAAACCTCACTTCCACGCGGAGCGTCGCGGAGTGTTTGGGAGTGTTTGGGAGTGTTTGGGAGTGTTTGGGAGTGTTTGGGAGAGTTCGGTGAGAGTCCGGTTAGAGTCCGGTGCACTTTTCGTACTCTCAAATTTTTCAGCAATGGACCTGGCAAAGCTTTACACACCCAGCACTAGCCTGCGGTCCCCCGTTTCCAGAGCAAGGTTACGGAGGTTCCTCTCTGCCCCCGAACAATCAGACTGCCACATATTCAGTCATCTGACATTATCAGCAGCAGCGGATCAGCGTGCCATTGCAATGGATTCCAGAGACTCCAGTGACTCCATTGATCAAACGGTACGTGAATATGCTGAAGGAGGGGACGGGGGATCTTCCATTTCTCAAGCTGAAATCTTGTTTAACACTCAAAATGGGTGTGACTGTTTTAGTGAGCCGGTATTCCAACGGCAAGTTGGCCCCTCGAAGAGTTATGCTAACTCTAAGCCTGAGTCCGGTAGAGGACGTCAGTTGTCAGTTCCGGAATCTTTAACCGCGGACACTAATGCACTCGTAACCACCCCCCCCTGTCCTACTGTACCTTTGTCCGTGCCCCCTCTGGGAGACACCGTTCGTTGGCCGGCTGGTCCTCCGCTTGCTCTGCCCGCCGGCACAGCCTCGGCGCTGTCGGCGGGTTGTCGTGGGCGGGCCCGGGGGGGCTCGGGAGAACCCGGCGGGTGCCGGTGCGCGTGCGCGACTGTGGCGCTCCAAGACAGCTCGGCGTTGTTGTGTGTCGGGGGGGAGGAGGTTGTGGAGAGACAAATGACACACCCTGGTGAGGTCCTTAACCTCCTGACTGACAATTGTGATGATATCCATTATGAGCACATATGGAACGCAAACACCTCAATTACTATGCAAACGACACATCTCGCCCCATCTGTCAAACTCGACCGGGCGATTGCCAGTAACGACATTAATGATTTATACAAAATGCTGTCTAAGCCAATTACCGCTCCCCCTCCTTCACTTAGAGTGTTAGCCTGGAGAGTCATCCAGAAAGGCAATAAAGACAAGAACACAACTAATCCAGTAAAAAATAAAAAGGTTAATCCATATCTGCGAGAAAATTGTCTAAGCTTAGTGAACCTGAATCAAGTTACCGGAGTCACGGATTCTTGGCCTAAAAATGAGGACCTAATTGGCTCATCGAGGATTCCTCAAACTGAAAACCCTACATACGATAATTGGAATCCTGAGCCTGATATTTTTATTGTGGAACCGGATCATCCGTCTCAACCGTCTCAGGAGGCCGCGCTCCCAGATCACAACCCTCAAAGTGAAATACGGCAAGAAAGACGAAATTCACTATTCCTGGCAGATAAGCTACTCAAAGACCTCAAAACCCTAAATGCAAAGATGACTCCTTCATCATCTACGAAGATCGAAAAACAAATAAATGGTCACGTTGTAAACACAAAAGACCCCGTATGCCATAAAGAAAGCGACAGTGTAAGTTGCGACAACTTAGAGGACACAAGAGCAGTGCCTCGAAGCTTGCAACAAAATATTTATCGCCCCAATAAAAGGCGAAGAGTAACGTCAAGCGCAGCCCCTATTCCCTGCTCACAGAAGCGTTTAAAAGTAGGTGATTGTACTCAAAGAAAACAATGCTCAACACAAAGTAAAGTCATTGAGCAGAATGTACAAGGAAACTTGAAATCGATTTCTACACCATCTGACTCAATTGATTCTAGTGATGATTCCTCCTCCGACTCAGAGTATAAAAGCTTGACAAAAGGCCCTTATAAACAGAGACTTCCAACCCATAGCAAAAATAGACTAAACAGCCCAAAGGATAGAAGCGGCCTACAAACTGAATGCTTTGATTTGGTCGAACAAGTGATAAATCAGTTGAGACCTAATATCATCTCTGCGCTAACAATTACAGTCGCCCCACTGATAAAACTATATGAGCATCTGAGCGAAAGTCTGAGAGATCAAATCTCGCTCCTGGGATCTGTAAACGCAAAATTAATAAACATGGATACGGAGCAGAAATTAATGAAAAACCAAATAGTAAATAACACCTGTAACAATGATGCCTTTGTTGAGCAAATTAAAGAGCAATTAAAAAATAGTGCTGATGATAAACGCCTCCTAGCTGAACTAGCAAGGGAGGCAATATTGATTTTAAAAAATCAGCAAACGACAAACGGAGAAAATTGTGTGCTACGAGTCGTGGATGGAGTCGCTTTGGGTAACGTGGAAAAAAGAAATACTATCCATCGACCACCAAACAAAAAAACAAAAATGAGTTCAAGAATGGAAACAGCCCATGAAATCGATTCAACTCTTCCAGCAACTGTGAACACTGAGCTGTCAGGTGTCGAGGTTGTAAACAGCAAGGAAAAAAATCTTGTAAACCCAATAGTGACGCTCTCAGATGCGAACGTTATTGATCTTGAAGTGATCGAGGATCCGATTGACCCGATCGTGCCTGGTGCTGTCGTAAGTCTCGAGATCCAAACGGGAACGACAGCACCTGATGATAACAGCAATCAGCGACAAATGCACGAACATGCCGAGAAAAACGAAACATTTGCCATTTTTGATAAAACGAGAAGAGAAAGCTCATTCAAAGAAGCTGCAATCAAAACAACTATCACAAAACAGATCAAGAAATCAAAGAACATGCCAAATAAAAGGAAAGCAAACAATAAAAACGTGAACAATTTTCTAAGAAATATCAAATCCTTGAATGTGACAATCCAAACGGATTCAAATAAATCACCATCAATAGATAAGATCCCTGTGCAGAGAATTCAGTCAACCAAATTAAGAGGAGCGGAGATGATTGAAGAAACCCAAGCTCCGGTACATGAATGTGACGACGAGGATGACAAGCAAATGATAGAAGAACTTGCCAACTTATCAACTTACGAATCTACTGATGATGACTTAGCACTTATTCAAGAAAGTGCAAGTGAACAAAATCTGTCGACAGGGTCACCTACCAGTAACGAAGATCAAAGTAGTCCACCTGATAAAATAAAATCATCAAGAATATGTACAATCGAAGTGACACCTGAAAAAAGAAAAAAACGTATAATGCAGTCTCAGACTTTGGATGATATAACACATACAAGAAAAAGGCGTATGACCCTAGACGAAAGATGGGCACCAGGAAACCTACATTTCAATGAGAAATCTGACTGCGTCCAGATTAAACAACAAATTGTAAAAACAATCACGCGAGAATTACGTCCTGAAAAAGAAGTGAGTATGAAATCGATACTATCAACGAAGGAACGAGATCAAATACGTCATGAAGAGTCACAAAACTCCTGGAGAAATGACAAAAGAGTATCGTTCGATAAACAAAATCCGTTGACGAAAAAAAAACAGGATATAACATCTAATTTTTGCATTCTCTTGGAGAGAAAGTTCTCATCGAACGATGGCCTGATTCTAAACAGATATAACGTGCTCCAACTCCTGAATCATCTTCCTCGACTTCGTTCTGTAGCAACAAATGACATCAAAACGGTCGAATTCATTCACGAAGACACTACTGACCGTGTGCTATTGCACATTTATTCTCGTGCAATTAGAGACGTAATCGTTGAGTACTCATTGGACCTTGATGACCTAGGTTTTGCGATATCTGAGCCGTGGGGGGAGTATCCCCACTCTAAATCTAAAATCATTAAACCCGAAACTTCTAAAAAACCTGCAGAACTTAAGGACCAAAGTTTTACTAAATCTCTTCAAACCCTGAAAAAAAACTTAAATGCTAGTGAATTTGAAGAAAAACCAGACGTTTCCCGAGAAGACGGAGACACTAGTCAATATAAAAAACAAATTAAAATCACATTTGATTGTACCGAGAACGAAAATTACCCACAAAGTTCGACTGTGAACAAGTCTGAGAGTAAAGTGGACGAAACCTGTTGGAATTGGGTAGCTAAGTCCTTAAATCCCAAAGCCTATCAATAATGCCAGCAAAAAATTACATCTTCGCCTTTACAGGTTGGTATATGGAACACAAGAGGTTTTGTGCACCTGTTTAACAACAGTTTGGGGGGCCTTGAATCTCTACATATTATCTGCCTGCAAGAAACATGGCTTCTGAATGAACCAGTTGTGGAAGGTTATGAAATCGCCTGGAATTCAGCGATTAGACAGCCAAAAGGAAGACCAATGGCAGGGACTCGTAAAACAGAATCTAGGTCTAGGTCTTCGAATACTGAAGAGCTCAAATGTGACCCCATATATTCAATATGTGAACGTTGCCTTAAACTGGAACCTTGCGACCAAAGAATCACTCCATATAATAAACCTATACTGGCAACATGAAGCCACTAACGAATGGGAGTACCTAGATGCAATAGGAGACCTGCTTGATTCTATTCTGTCAAAGGAGGATAATGCTAGAATTATACTGTGCGGCGACCACAATATGGAATTTCTTAAAATTCAGAAAGCGCTAAAACGAACAGCGACGCCATGGTTGAGGCCTCGACAAAAAAAAGTCAGTCTAATTCAAGCATGGGAAGAGGAGATGGAAGTAAGACGCATGATAATGCTAAACGGCTGTACGAATGGTGACATACCTCCGAAGGCGACATGGAGAAATACCAATCCAGAATCAATCCTCGACTACTTTTATGTCTCAGAAAATTTAATCGCTGATACCGAATCACTGAAGGTAATTAATATGCAAAACAGCGATCACGACATGGTAGGAATTACGCTCCGATGTATAAAAAAGCTTTCTCAAAAAACATGGATTCAAGAAGTGACTAGTACTCCAGGCAGAAATCGGTTAAGAATAAATGAACATCAGATTACCTCAATGACAAAAGCACTAACAAGGGATCCAATAACAAACCTGGATCAAATTGAATATCCAACCTTACTACAGGCCTTTACTGAAACTTCTGGTAACAACAGACTAAATAACTTTAAGAGGTTACATGTTTATGACCAAAAGGTAGTGGCTAAAAAACATGAATTGAGGCAAAAAATTAGGAGGCTGCAAATACATTGTGATGCGAACTATCCCGACGATAAAAAAGAGCTGCAGAAATCATATAAAAACTGGTTACGAACACATAAGAACATGATGTTACAGAATGATGCTGAAAAAATGCTCTTAATTCTTAGTAGCAATAATGGACGGATGTTCTGGGATGCGATAAACAACTTGGCTACACCCCAACACGCTATTCAGATTAACATGGTGAATGAAGAGACATGGTTTGAACACTTTACAAACCTATTCACCAAAAATACAGATTGCCACTATGCAGATCCAAAGCCATCTGAAGCATGGGAGTTCACTATTGAAAAGGAGGACATTCTTGATAATATTAAACGGTTGAGTTCATCCAGAGCCCCCAGCCCTGATGGCCTCACAAATTACTCTTTGAAATTACATCCTGATGCATGGGCTGAGTTTTGTTTTACATTATTCAAAAACATCATTGAAGAAAAAAGAATCCCTACATCGTGGAAAAGAGCCATTATTATTCCCATTTTCAAGAAAGGACTGCGAACAGATCCTAAAAACTATCGACCTATCGCCCTCATGGACGTTGTTGGAAAGATCTTTGCAACTCAATTATTAGTAAAATTGACACAGTGGATAAAGGCTGCAGGTCTAGCTGACCATCGCCAAACTGGCTTCTCAAAAGGAGTTGGTTGTGGGCTGAATATCATGATCATCAACCTAATGAAAATGGAGGCGATTCGATCAAAATCAAAAGTTTATATGGCCTTTGTGGACCTGGCGCATGCCTTCGACGGAATTGATCAAGAGTTATTATGGTCCAAACTCAGCAAATGGGGTTGTCCCTGGAGTTTGCTTGCTGCGATTAAACAACTATATACCGATACCACTATTACAGTTAGACTAGACGCACAAGGTTCGTTAACTGATCAAATTAAAACATCACGAGGAGTCAAGCAGGGCTGTCCCCTTGGTGCAACCTTGTTCAACGCCTTTATCTCAGATATTGGAAGGGCTTTCGAAACAGTTAGATCCTTCGCACCAAAACTGAATGGAACAAAAATTGATTACATTTTATATGCTGATGACATTGTGCTTATGGACCTCACTCCGATTGGGTTACAGAGGAAATTACTAGCTCTTAAAGAGTACACTGACGCAAATGGTCTTGAGATAAATCCAACTAAATCCGAGGTATTGATATTGCAAAATCTAGTTGGAGCAAATAACAAAGGAAAATTCAACTGGAAATTGGAGAACCAACCTATACTCCTTGTAAAGGAAATTCAATATCTCGGCGTAACCATAAATTCCAGTATACAGGATGCAAACATGATCAAGAAAATTCGGCGGAAATGTAACTCATTAACAGCACAAGGAGTGGTACTAAATAAAAAGTACGGGAAGTTCACCTTGAAACCGGTCATCGCATTCTACAACTTAAAGGTCATTCCGGCCTTGATTTTTGGTGTAGAAGCTATGTTTGGATGTCCAGCAGAGACTTGGTCTTGGTGTGAGAATTCCTTCTGGGGAAAGGTACTATCGCTGCCGAGGGGGACACCGACTGCTTGTATTCGTTACGAACTTGGCCTAACCTCAATCAATGCAAAGGTGATGTGGAACATGCTGTCAATCTACAGGAAGGTTTTGGGAGCAGATGACTTACCGCAATATAGAATCCTACGAAGAGATGAAGGATCATCTAAAGCATCTGTTCTGCAAATGTGGAAACAATCTTGCAGGAACATTCTTACCCAGCTACAAACCGATCAAGTTACACTTTTACAGAACCCGGATGCTGTTAAAAAAAAACTGTGGGAGCAAGATTGGTGTGAAAATCAAGACAAAAGAGCAACACACAGATGCATGAATGAAAACGCAACGGAAGAAAGGGCTTATAACACCTTGCCAAAATACCTCCAATTATTCCCATGCTTCAAAAGAAGATCTTACTACCTTAAATTTCGGTTGAACCTGTACAAAACCAAAACAATCCTACAGATACAAAGTAAAGTCAAAGACGCCGCGGATGATTGTAGATTCTGTAAAAAAAAAAAAGAAACGCTGAAACATTTAGTCCTCTTTTGTGAAAATTTAAGAGGTCTAAGAACGGCTTTCCTGGGTCTTGAAATCCACAAGAGGCCGACCTTGGATGGTGAAGATTGGTGGAATGTGTTCTCTGTAGGCTCAGACCTTAAACTTGTTATTGCTCTAACACTTTTTTTAGAGAAATTGGAACTGCAAATGATACAGTCACCTGTCATGTAGCATATACAGCTATCAGAACCACCTGAAGGAATACAGTCCATCTCCGTAGAGACTCTCGAACAATTGAGCTACTAATTTAATGTCAGTACGGGTCGTATAAGATATAATCTGATGTCAGTTGATTAATCCCACATGTGAGCCGTTTTTATAAGTTGTTTTTGCTCAACTTGTGTTACGGTTTTTAATGTTGTTTTAATGTGTTCTGCTTCTCTCTTGTTCTGTTCTTTTTTTTCTCTCCTTTTCTTCCTTTTCCTTCTATTGTTAATTGAAGCTGAAGGTCTGAGTTTGAAATGTATTCTTAAATTCACTTATTTTTAAAAGTTCGTAATGAACTAAATAAAAAAAAAAAAAAAAAAAAAAAGGGATTGGTAGATGAAGATTCTGTGGGCCAATCACGGCAAGTCAAACCTGAAGAGGGAAGTGATTTCAAAAGTAAAATTATGAGCGGCCATCTTTAAGTTGCATCTGCCTCGTGGAACCTAATGGAGGCAAAGATGCAAATGCGATTTCCACGGCATCAGTTGTAATCTTTTAAAGAACGCTGTCTCAATGCAGCTTGAAGCGAATTACCATGTACAAAGCAGAATTCGAATATGTTCATGATGGAAAACGACCCATAAAGGTGCGGCGGCCTGGGCATAAAGGGAATACATCCCTGGCCTCACCTGAGGTGGAGGTAGCAATGCTCCAGCAGTGGCAGGGGGCCCTGCCCCTCTCGAAATCCAGATGCAGTGAATGGTATTTGAAGCTTCAAGCAAAGACGTTAGTTGAGGTGTAACCAGGGCCTCAAGTGGCTTCTTAAGAAACAGAAGAAGGGAGATAGGCTGGTAATTTAAAGGAAGAGATGCATCGAGGGATGATTTTTTAGAAGTGGGGCCACCAATGCATGTTTTAGAGAATCCAAAATCTGTCCAGATACAAGAGAATGGTTAATTGGCACAAAAATAATCTGGGCAATACGAACAATTATCGGCTTGAGACAGCAAAGTGTAATAGTATGAAAAGGAGAGGCAGATTTAAGGCACAGAGTTGCCCGCGTGACTACCAAGCAGTCTGTAAGCTGAACAATTTTAAAGATAGGCAAATCTTGACTCCTCGGCGGGGTGAAGGAAAAGGAATAGAAATGACTCCAGGACGGTCGGTACAAACAATATTAGACCTAACAGTCATGGCCATGGCGGCTGTATGCTCACCAGGGGGCCTGACTAAATAGGACCTTCCCCAAAATGCCCCTGGCAGCATGTGTGGTTCTGTCAAGGGTGAAGATCAAACAGTTGCTCAGTTGGACCTGCGTGGGAATGGACCAAACCAGACAAACCGGCCGTGCCCCCTGTGAGATGGGCCTTACATCAAAGTCCTCCCTGACGCATATGACAAGCAGCCTGGGAGATGAGGGAACAGGGAAGCCCCTGCAGGGTAGAGCAGTGAAGAGATGAGCAGGAAGCCTGCTTCACCCTATAGGGTGGAGCAGTGGAAAATCCCAGGCTGCCTCGTTGGGCAGCCCAGGTACAGAAAAGTTCCAGGCTTACAGAGCGAAGCAGCCCGAGAGAAGCAGGGAACCGCGGTCAGCCCCATGCATCAGTCTGGTGGAATGCAGAATGGGTAGGGCCACAAGGCTAGAGCCAGCACAGCAGGCATGTCAGTGACAACAGCAACATCCACATAGTAACAGGGACTCCGCCTGAAGGTAAAATGGCAGTGTGGTTGTGGCTGTATTCACGGGCAGCCCACCACGAGGCTGCCCAGACAATGAAATTGTCAATGGGTCACATTGATTACCTCAGCAGTTATCACTTCAGGCCCCAACCCGGTCATGGGGGCTGCCTATGGGCAGTTTCAGTGGTGGCTGGTGAATTATTTATTTGGAGGGGAGTCAATAGTTCCCACAAATCTGCCAGAGCAACCAAGCATAGCAAGGGAGCCTGAACCAACTAACAGGGTATGGTGGATTCTCTACATTAGAAAATATTTTGAACAATGGGTTAACATTTTTAAAAAAAGACAGCTAGTTTGCAATTGGTTTTGTAGGGCAACTCATAAACAAATCCAGTTCATGCAATTTACCAACAGTGCACATGAGCATTTCTCAATGCATTTTCGTGATGCCTTTGCCCACAATATATGCCAGTATAAAAACACATTCATGCTGACTGTGTCTATGCATTGCCTTGCTGGCTGCAGCAATATATACCATTATTCTCAAATAAGAATGTACTCATATTTGCTTTGCACATTTCATTAGTGATACTATAAGAAATCATGCCACGCCCGGTACTGCCAATATATGTCAATATCCCCAGGTAAGAACATGCCACTGTTGGTTTTGCCATTACAAATGCTATGCCATAGCTAATAAAAAGATATGAGAAAAAATATAAAGACGTATCCAAACTGGCTGCACCAAAATGCCATTATATCCACATAATAAGGCAACATGGTTGTATAATTGTAGCTACCCAGTACAAAAAATGCATTGCTAAAGAAATAGCTAGGCTGGCTGCAACAAAATGCCACTGTAGCCACTTAATAACATTTATCATGATTGATTTATCAGAAGCTCATGATGCTTCAATCCCCCCAAAATCCCTCCCAAAAGTAGTAGCTCAGCACGTCACGAATGCACAACTGTGTGAGTGAGTGCATGTGCAAGTGTCAGGAAAGGTGGGATAATCCCTAGGGCTGATGTGAGTAATTGCATGTGTGAGTGTCAGGGAATGAGGGTGACTGAGACTGAGTGCGTGTGTGAGGGGGTGCATGTGTCTACATCTTACTTGATCTCTCTCCTGCCTTTGATACGGTCAACCATGCCATCCTGCTCAATCATCTCCATGATAACCTGGGCCTCACCAGGCAGGCCTTGGTATGGCTGACTTCTTTCCTCTCTGACCGGCCCTCCCAGGTTCAACTTGGGTCCTTCCTTTCCTCTGTCTCTATCTCTACTTGTGGTGTTCCCCAGGGGTCTAACCTCTCTCCCTGGCTGTTTAACAATACCTGGCACTTCTTGCCCACCGCATTGCAGCACTCTGCCCCAACTCGCAATGCAATTCGGACAATACTCAGCTCATTTTCAGGCTACCCTCAGTCACCTCTTCTCCCTCTCTCATCTCTAACTGTCTGTTTGCCATCCAGGAGTGGTGTGCTGCCAACAATCTCTGCCTTAATGCAGTAAGACTGAGATTCTCCTCATCAGCACACCCGCCCCCTCCTTCCCTGTCTCTCTCTGGTCGGCCTCTCTTGGACCCCCTCCTGCGCCCAACTGTGAGGCCAAAAACCTTGGGGTTATATTTGACTCCACACTCTCCTTCTCTCCTCACATCTCTGATGTCTCTAAGAAGTCACAATACCAGCTACACCTCATCAGAGGTATTCTTCTTTTCCTCTCCTTTCCCTAAATGCTCACTGTCTCCAGAGCTCTGGTTCTCTTTAGGCTGGACTACGGCAACAGCCTTCTTCTAAATCTGCCTGCCTCTACTCTCCGCCCTCTGCAACTTATTCAGAACAGGACTGCAAGACTTGTTCTTGGCCTCAAGCCCATGGATTGTATCTCTCCAGGACTGAAATCCCTGCACTGGCTCCCAGTGGCTGCGAGGATTAAGTTCAAAACCCTCTGCATTGTCCACAAGGCCTTGTGGGGCTTGGGGCCTCAATACCTTCAACTCTCTCTTCCTAAATATCTTCCTTCTGGAGGTCTTCGCTCTTCCGCCTCCAACTCCCTCAGGGTCAGTCGCTTCTCCAAGCAACGAGTTGCCGGTGATCTCTCTCTTCGGGTAGGGCCTCCCTCTGGAACAGCCTCCCAGCCTCACTGAAACTTGAGGACAACCATCTCCGGTTGGAAGCACCTCAAAACCTTTCTCTTTGCTTCTGCTTTTTTCACCTCCTCTACCCTGCTGAACCCCTGGCTGAAACTGCACTGGTTACCTGGCCACCCGCTGATCTCGGGCCCAGTTCCCCTCGACCACCAGTCGCACACCTGCACTGCCTTCCTGGCAGCCCCTGCACTCTGGACTGTCGCTGTATCACTTCAGTCCCTCTACCAGCACTTGACACCGGATGTCTGCACTTACCCTTGCATTTGCCACCAGCTGGCCATACTTACTATGTTATTAGTCTATTATCCCATGTACTGCACTCTCCCCTCCCCCTCTCCCTTGCACTTTCCCCCTTCCCATGAACTTGCACGATCTAAATGACACTTGGCCTAGTATGATCGTTATTTGTCTTCCCTCTGTTCCCCTTCCCGCGCCTTGAAACCCTTGTGTATAGGCGCGTTATAAATGCTATATCATATCATATCATGTGTGAATGTCAGGGCAGGTAGGGGACTGAACCTGAGTGTGTGTGTGTGCATGTGTTAGTGCCAGGACAGGTGGAGGGCTGAGGCTGAGTGTGTGCCTGAGTGCATGTGTGAGTGCAAGGGCATGTTGGAACTAAGGGTAAAGTGCGTTCTGGGAGTGTCAGGGCAGTGGGGACTGAGGGTGTGTGTGTGTGTGTGTGTGGGTAGGTGGGACCTGGAGGAATGAGGACGAGTGCATGTGTGAGTGAGAGTCAGAGTGGGTGAGTGCCTGAAGAGGGGAAACAGGCCAGTGTTTTGACATACATAAACCTAATTTCAATAAATTGATGTCTGTTTGAAATATCCCTTTCTCCTAGATGTGAAAGCACTATTTCCAATAGACCACAATTTCAGACCAACATGTTATAGGAGCCACACTGAGAACAGGATGATGAATGGAACGGGACTTGCTTATATCCATTTTATATATTTATTATTATCCCTAAAGAAGGCAAAGAATCCTTGTCGTCTTTAGGGATAATAATGCATACAAAATGAATGCGGGCAAGTGCCTTGTCAGTAATGCAAGGTGAAGCCTTTGTTAATTAGTCTGACCGTGACAAACAGGTTGGGCTACTTAAAAAAAAGCATTGTCAGTCCGAATCTGATAAAGAAGTGACCTCACAGTGAAAAATGGACAACCTCACCAGCACCTCAATCCTTCTGAGCAGCAGAGAGCCAGGCCTTCAGTCTGTCTTCTTTGTCTTCCTACACTGTTCACTTGTGTTCCCTAGACAAATTCTCTATATTTGGGAAAGGGACATGAAACCAAACAAGCTTGGTCTTGCTTTCCCTTTCCAAAGTTCCTGCACGTGGGTGGGGTCTGGGTCTTGTCCTTATCTTGTCAGGAGAGCTGAGGAAGGAGGGTCAAGGCAGAGCAGGTGGGACTGAGTTTTGACCCCTCCCTCAGATGCCAGCCCCCTAACCTATCTCCAGCACAGATTGGGGTGGGTCCTGCACTTTCTGACCCCACACCTGCCTGTATAAGGGACAGGAAGCAAAGACAAAAGTATGCTGTGGGGGAATTTCTTTCTTAACTCCCCCAGGCATCCTTTAAAGCCTGTCTTACAGGGCATTAGTTAGTTGCTCACACCCAAACTGCCCTGTGCATTTGCAGCAGGGATGGCTCATTAGAGTGTTCCTCACTTCTCATTTTTAGTGCAGCCTCCATGCCCATGAGTGACAAGATGTTGTTATTCATGGACAAGGTGGGGGTGGCATTTTCGGTGGGGCACCGCCCCTCCTGCTCCTATAAACCTGCCTCTATTGGATAGGTTTGCTGCACAGGGAACGCGCTGTGAATTCACATAGTGGACGGGGCAAACCCAAAGAAGGAATGCACTGTAGGGGCAAGGCCCATATTCCATCAAGGGGAAGATTACCACCCATCATCCATCAGGACATCCCAATAAAGTGCTGGAAAGGGATAGCTGACTGCAGCAGTCACCTCTGTCTGACATAATATTTGAAATAATTTATTATATGTTGTTTGTATTATATATATATATATATATATATATATATATATATATATATATATATATATATATATATAGTGTAAGTATAGATAGTTTTGTTGTTTATGTATAGTGTATGAGTTAAGTGGGAGAATAATTAGGAGACATGTTAAGTAGGTTTATGGTAATAGGTTTATAGTGTTCAGTATATGTATAGAGGGGGTTAGGAACCTGAAGTGAGGTAGTGGAGGAAGGTGGCTGCCTGCCAGAGTCCATCAAGGGTTTGGGAACACCCTCCGGGGCATCCTCTTACTGTGGATGGACAGTTACTGTGGGTGGTGCCAGGTGTAGAACAGGGGTCTGCTTCATCAGTCCGAGCCTATGGGTCTCCCTGAGAAGGGTGGGCTTACAAGGCAGATCCCTTTTTAAAGAACTCATGCCAGGGGACCTAGGAATTAGGGGATACAAATGTTTGATAAGATAGGTTTATGTGGTGTAAATAAATAGGGGACCTCATTGGGATCTAAATAAAAGCCACCTTGGTGTCTGTGTCCGACAAATGTATAAGGTAAGATCTCAGGGCGTAGCCCATCTCCTATTAACAGCGATTTTATTTTGAAGGTGCTGCGCCCCTCCCTATCCACATGGCATTTGGGGTTAGGGATGGGTTGTCCCATGGGGACTGTCCCTAGCCTGAGGCGAGGGAGTTGTACACACATATCCCTGTTTGGGCTGGAAAACAGGAGCTACACATAGGTCTAAATATATGGCACCAATGGGGTAAATCCCTAACCACTAGGAAGGAGGGAAAGATGGATGTATCCAACATCACTTAGGTAGCAAGAATGGCAGCATGACTACCACCATCTGTCCCCTTGAAAGTGGCGGGTGACTTATGATGCATACTATGCTGGGTTTATGGTTAGTGGGGAACAAGGGGGATGATATGGGGTCTCCATTGCCTTTGCCGGTACCAGCTCCATCACCTTCTTACCTCAAAAGCAGGATTTTGTCAGGTTTGTGCTGTGGATTGAGGCTTCTCCAGCCAACCTTGAGGCTGTCAATCCATTTCCTCACTTTGGGGAAGACAAAATATTTTGCAGGCATTACAAAGGCAAAATGTAGGAAATAGATTGTGATGCTGATTATAAAAGACTGCGTTTAGAAAGAGTATAGGAAAAAGAACAAATGTAGATTTATTGATTTGGATAGGGATGCAATCCTGTTGTGGCGCATTATGCAGGGCGTCTGAGCCCATGGGGCCATGTTTGGGCCTGCAGCTGATGCTGCTGTGTTGAGTGTGACCACTAACTCTTTAGAGTATTGAACTTAATGTTGTACTGTATTTTTATTTTTACAGATTAACCGATGCTTCAGTGGGATTAGTAAGTAGATATTTGCCTGATTGCATGACTTTTAGAATGTTCTGTATGTGGCACTAGTTTTATGTCCTTTATATGCTTTGGTATTAGATAATTGTAGAGGAGCAGCTGAATAACTCTGTAGGAAGTCCCACCCCCCCTCCCACCTGTATTTTGGAGGCTAGAGATTGTGCCATGCTTGACACCAGCAGTTGTGACCATTCAACAGCGAATCTTTGAGAAAAGGTATCCATTAAGAAAACCCTATTAGATGTACTCTCAAATGGCAATCCAATGGAAGAAATCCCTGAAGGAATATGAAAAAGAGCAAGAAAAGGAGTTGGTGATGTCACAAGTAGCGAGTGTGACAAGCCGAGAATGCTGGCTGAAGAAGATGTGTGACTATTATAGAAGCAGATGACGAAATAAAGAGTCGAGTAAACTTTAATATGCAAAGAAAATAGTGCACGTGTGAAGAGCACTGCAGAAAATGCAAGCTGTTCAATCATTGTATAGATGCAGCAACGCAAGTAGATCAAGTAATCTTAAACGCTGGCTATAAGTAGTGAATACCTTGCAGGCAGAGCCGCCATTATACAGAAGCTGGACGTCGGTGTCACACATTTAGTAATCCCAGACCCATGGAAAGAAAAATCAAAAGCTGTGTCGCAGTAAGAATTAGCTGGGATCGTGAAAATGAATGGCAAAGCTGCCTGGCCTGGTGTCAAAGCTGAAGCAACCAAGACTGTTTATCTATTCTTGAAGGCGGTGAACGGGAGATGCTGAAACATCTAAACCTCGGGGTCATCTTCAATTCCACACTCTCCTTCTCTCCTCACATCTCTGACGTCTCTAAGAAGTCACACTACCAATTGCACCTACTCAGAGGTATTCTTCTTTTCCTCTCCTTCCCCCAGAAGCTCACCGTCTCCAGAGCCCTGGTTCTCTCTAGGCTGGACTATTGTAACAGCCTCTATCTAAATCTGTCTGCCTCTACTCTCCGCCCTCTGCAACTTATCCAGAACAGGACTGCAAGACTTATCCTTGGCCTCAAGCCCAGGGATCATATATCTCCAGGACTGAAATCTCTGCACTGGCTCCCAGTGGCTGTGAGGATTAAGTTCAAAACCCTCTGTATTGTCCACAAGGCCTTCTGGGGCCAGGGGCCTCAATACCTTCAACTCTCTCTTCCCAAATATCTTCCTTCTCAAGCTCTTCGCTCATCCGCCTCCAACTCCCTCAGGGTCAGTCGCTTCTCCAAGCAATGAGTTGGTGGGAGATCTCTCTCTTCAGCAGGGGCATCCCTCTGGAACAGCCTTCCTGCCAACTGTGAGGCCAAAAACCTTGGGGTTATATTTGACTCCACACTCTCCTTCTCTCCTCACATCTCTGATGTCTCTAAGAAGTCACACTACCAGCTACACCTCATCAGAGGTATTCTTCTTTTCCTCTCCTTTCCCTAAATGCTTACTGTCTCCAGAGCTCTGGTTCTCTTTAGGCTAGACTACGGCAACAACCTCCTTCTAAATCTGCCTGCCTCTACTCTCCGCCCTCTGCAACTTATTCAGAACAGGACTGCAAGACTTGTTCTTGGCCTCAAGCCCATGGAGCGTATCTCTCCAGGTCTGAAATCCCTGCACTGGCTCCCAGTGGCTGTGAGGATTAAGTTCAAAACCCTCTGCTTTGGTCACAAGACTTTGTGGGGCCTGGGGCCTCAATACCTTCAACTCTCTCTTCCCAAATATCTTTCTTCTCAAGCTCTTCGCTCATCCGCCTCCAACTCCCTCAGGGTCAGTCGCTTCTCCAAGCAACGAGTTGGTGGTAGATCTCTCTCTTCAGCAGGGGTCTCCCTCTGGAACAGCCTTCCTGCCTCCCTAAAATTTGAGGAGAACCATCTATGGTTCCGGAAGCACCTCAAAACCTTCCTCTTTGCCTCTGCTTTCTCTCCCTCTCTCCCCTGCTGAATTCCTGGCCAAAACTGCACTGGTTACCTGGCCACCCTTTCCGATCTCGGGCCCAAGCCCCTCCAGTTGCGCACCTGCACTGCCTCCCAGGCAACCCCGAGACTGTTTTCTGAATCCCTACAGTCCCCGTACCAGCACTTATATCTGCACTTACCTTGCACTTTCCACCATCTGGCTGTTTTTATTATCTTATTATTCTACTATCCCATGTACTGCACTTTCCCCTCTGCCCTCCCCCACGCACTTTTCCCTTTCCCCCTTCCCATGCACTTGCGCGATCTGAATGACGCCTGGCGGAGTAAGATCGTTGTCTGTCCTCCCTTTGTTCCCCCTCCCTTGCCTTGTCGCGCCTTGAGACACTTGTGTATAGGCGCATTATAAATGCCATATCATATCATATCATATACCTTGTTAAAGTACAAAGTTGTATTCATTTAAGACAATTAAATGCAGCAAAATTGTCCAAATTGTGGTCTCTTGTCTCTTGAGCCAAGGATGGAACTAGATTTGGGGGAGGAAGTATACAATGACGACAGTGCGTGCCCACACTCCCTTATATTGAAAGAGACAAGAATATATTGCAGGGCCAAGTTCAAAGACACTCTTCATGGCAGAAGGCATGGGTGATGAGAGATGTTGGGCTAATTGGGTGCGGAGGTACAGTCAAGTCCACCTCCTGGCACCTGAGGGATGAGTTTACGTGCTGATAAGTGAACCGAATTTTATAGACATGGCACAAGCATGCCAACCAATTGTAGAGGGCCATATAATGAAGGGCCTTATAGTTTGAGAGACAATGATATACCTTGTATTTAATAAAATTGAAGATGACTTGCACTGGAGGTTGCCACAAGATGTCCACCTGACAGTAGCAATCCAATCACAACCCAACCTCTTATCGAGAGTATACCTAGATGTTCCCCTTGAAAGTATCACAATCCCTCGTAGGTTTCTCATATTTGCCACGTAGTATGACATCACATATGACACATTTTTACTATATAACTTAGATTTTTTCTGAAATGAATGAGAGCTCGAGCGAAAGTCCGTTGATGTCAGTTGTAAATCCCTGTTTTAGACAATTGATATTAAAACAAACAACTTTGCCATCTTCCAGAGTTGGTTCGATTATTTGGTGTCAGAATTATTCTGCATACCATCCATTGCATACGTGTTAACAAAAGGGCTCTAAAAGCTCATAATACTTCATGTCATTTAGGTTAGTAATTTTCATGTTCGTTGTGGGCTTGTGGAGATGGGAAGATGTCTCATGGCAAGAGAGTCTAGGCATTTATACTTGATTGTATATCCTGTTGCTCATATGAGGAAGGCTGGGCTGTTATTGGTTGTATTTGTGTTCTACATTTGGGTACTGGTTTGGCTGTTTTATTGTAATTCCTGGCCCAATTAGGGCCTGGCTAGGGTGGGTTGCACTGCTCACCCACTGAGGAAAAGTCAGCTAGTAAATACTGCCACAGGCAGCAGGGTATGAAAAAATATGTTATTTAAAATGTGCAAGTGTAAATGTGTTTGTTAATATCACTTTTGTGTTTCTCCCCATTCATGGACTGGAGAACTACATTCAGCCCCTCCTTGATCCTCATGGAATGCTAGCAGTATTTGAACGGACAAGCCTTGCCTGTCCATGGAATGGACTGGGAAGTGATATCATTTTTTAAGAGATAATCATTCAAAAGAATTGTTTGAGAGGGGAGCAGTGGGAAAGCAAGTTGAGAGAACAGAAAGCAGAGAAAGAGGTGCCCAGGGGAGCTGTGGCCTTGTGCATCCCCCTGCACTCCCAGGACTTGAGAGTCCAGGCAGCATATGCCTGGGGTAGCCTTTGGCTGCATGCCCAGTGCAGCCCGGACGCCCACAGCGCCTGTGAGCATGTTGGTCCACCAAGGCTGGGTGGATCTAGATGATCGTAGCCTGGGAACCAAAGTGGTCTATGCAGCATCATGGGCTGTTATTATTGACGATCTAAGAATCTTATTTTACTTTATTTTTTCTCAAATTCTACTCTCCTATGATTGGTGCAAATCGCTTGTTTTTAGGGTCTGATAGTTAGTCGAATTATTAATATCATTCTATAGTATCAACCTAAAACCTATATTATCACATCTAATAGGAAACACATCACTTTGATACACTAATATGTTCACAACACCAAATAAATGTGCACTACTGTTTCTACAATCGGCTTCTTTACTGTTTCAAGTAAAAGTATCTCATCTCAATTTTACTCCATTTTGTACTATGTCGTGCATCCTTTTTGAGCCTAGCCACAGGAATCCCTTAAAAAATACTCTGTTCCGGAGTGTGATATGAGCCCTTCTTTCTCCTGAGAATAGGAAAAAAAGGTATCTTTCCTTAATCAAATCCTGTTACATTCCACGTAGACACATGCAATACGATCCCTCACCTTTTATTTTCTACTTTCGATACATCTATTTACGTCTTTTGTTCAGTTCGAGCCCCTCGATATTGACTCTTCCCGAATCGACCACTACACCTTCAGTCTGCGGGCGCCCATGGGGACCGGACTGGAATTTCTTCAAAGGTGCACCTGCTGACTGTCTTGTCTTACACATGTTTTTTCCCGCTCTCCATAGGAAAATCTGCGGTCTTCCGGCTGATAGTGGAAGACGTCAAGAATCCGAAACTCTGGATCTTGGACCAACCTCTGCTACCAAAATGTGCAGTACCACCTGGAGCATACTAAGTGATGGATGGGATTACCACAATAACTGATATATGCCCTAAATTCCCAGACAGACTCAAAGAATATGGCAATATGCTACTTTATTATCAATTCAATAAAGTAGGGAAATCTGGCAAGCATAACAAGTCACAGCTCATTCACTCTAAAAGCATTTCTGTAACACAAAAGAGTTTACAGCTCGATGTATGTCAGCTATGATGTCATCCTATCTGGCAAACAGTACAAAACTATCAGGCAGACAAGATTGGTTGAGGGAACATATATACCTATAGCTTATTTAGGTGTTAGGGACATCATTGGCTGCCCCTTATCAAGTAGGCACACCTTGAGCTACCTTTAACTTCACATAATACAGATAATAGTAGCATAATAACAGCAGATTGGCTTCTACAACAATGTATTGTCCATCATCACATCAGCCATCCTGATTGGTTGGCACTCTCCACCAACCTTGGACATTTGGCTTGTTAGCAGCATGTAAGCAATGCAAAACCCTTGTGCGTGGAACAACGTTAGACCACTGGCCACTTGGCTAATTAGCCTACCATATCTCTGCAGTTAGGCCCTAAGCAAAGGCTTCTTCTTTGTAGTTGACCTTGCTGATTGTTCTCTTCCTCAGAATGTTAAAGGGAGTGAAGGTACATTGCTATCTTCATCTGGAGCACTCATGATTAAGCCTTGTTTTCTGGACTTGCACCACATGCGAGGAGACCATGATGTTGTCCTTCTATCCTTCTATTTAGTGCTATTTGATTCAATTATTTTGGGTGCTATTACTCTCTTCGGCCTCTGGAGACTTGTTTGTTCCATTTTGCATATGCTTTCTGCATCTTTAATTGTCCAATTACTTGGCATTTGCAAGTGTTCTCTCCTTTACTTAATCTAAGAGAAATATGTCCTACGTACATGGCTTATCCTCTTCGGCTTCTTTCATGCCCTGCAGTTGCTTCTTGCTGCGGCATCCTTGATCCTGAGCCAAACAAATATCCTTTGTTCTTGCACAATTCTGCATTCCAGCCCCTTTCAACGCTGCAGCCTTGGTTTTTCTCCTTGAGTCTTCTAGCTTACTATTCAGCAAAACTGACGTCCATTTTCTGAACATGGCTGCTTTACGCGCATTATAGTTCCTACATTTAACAAGCTTCTATATGTTTCATCTACCTTTCATTTCTGTGTACATGCATCTACTGCGTCTCTTCTCACTTACCTTCTCCGCATATATGATTTCTTTGTATTTGCATATTACTTCAGTTACATCTTCATTCTTTAAGTACGTGTATATCGTTTCAGTGCACCCGCATCTCTTCTTGACAGGATTTCACGTTACACCTGTCAGATTTTACTTATAGTTCTTCTGTGTCCAGTGGTGTTTGCAGACTTCCTGCTACCACATCAGTTTGATGGTACATTTGGTATGGTTGTCTCAGCGCATAACGTCTTTCATATCTTCGATGCGGCATTGGGCTAGTACCAGGTGTCATGCACAGTTTGTCCAGTATGACGGAGATGAGAGGGTGGCCTCCATAATTGACGTGTACATCTGCTTCTCTACATTCCAGTGTGAAATTAAGTATGAATTGCCCCAACCATAAAAGTCTAATTGTTCCCAATGCGGGACAATTCAAAACAATGTGCTCTCTATCTTGTACCACAGCTTGATCTTTACACAGAGCACAGCCAGTTCCAATCTCCCTATTCCGATATCTTACCCGAAAGATCTCACCATTTGGGAGTAAGTTCAATCTGTATCTTACGGAGTGGCTAGCCCAGTAACAGTTCAGGAATTTTTCCAGATATTTCGGGATACTTCCTTGAGGCTTATCCAGCGGTAATAAATAGAGTTTAAACTGTCTCATCATCGTTATTGTGATAATCCAATCACTCCTTAATAAAACCTTCTTGGCTTCATTCGGGTGCATTTTGAGGCCCCCCGCAGATAACTCCAGGCTACTCAAGATCCTATCTGCTCTTTTCCTAAAGTTTGTCACAGCACTATGTGCGGAGGACTGAAGAATACCTGCCAGATCCTCATATAAAGTGTTCTTACATCTAACAATAGCCTACTATACAGCAAGATGATCCTCCAATATAATAGGCAACTCAGCAAGGTTAGGCCCAACTCAAACCTAAGTGAGGCCGTAAGCACACAGTCCACTAAACCCAACCCATTCTTCCATACCCTTGAATTGATCTTATCTTATGGGAGCAAATGCGATTTAATGATGATCTCAGAAACATAAACCACCTTCATTTTGTAGTAGGTCAACAGCAGGCAGACAGAAAATCTGCAATATTGGGATCTAATCCTTTTCATCTGCTAACACGCTTGGGAGGCCTTCATTAATCAACGGGTCATAAGGTTATTCATGTTATTATCCGCCTGCAATTTGAAGCCTAAATAAGTTATCAATACAGTTGGGATTCGATGTTGCTCCCCAATACACCAACTATGCCCCATTTTGCTTTTTTTGTATGTAAATCTGTGTTGGATTTCTTACCTTTGATGCATAACTCATTCATCATTGAATATTCCCTAATGGCGTCAAGTTGTCTTTGAAGGCCCACCTGGGTCCTATCCATGAGGATGACGTCATTTGCGTGCGTTAAGTACGGGGTTGTCACAGAAGATATCGTGGGGGTGCATACAACATGAAAAAAGAACATGTAGCACTTTCACTTTAGACAGGTAAAAGACAGCATTACCAATAGAAGCTCAGTTTATGCTGCACATAACAATATAGCCCTTTTTGTGTTGGCACATTTTGATGGGGCAAAGTATCTGCTACACAGACAGAGAAAGATAGCGAGAGAAAGCGATGGACAGAGAAAGAGAGAGGGAGAGAGAGAAAGAGAGAGAGGAAGAGGGAGAGAGAGAGAGAAAGAGAGACAGGGGGGGGGGGCAGGAATGGCAGACACCAGACTATTTGGCTGGCATGGCAACCAGTAACGCTAGTGGCATGAAACGGAAAAAGTGCAATTGTGACTTTCTGCAGTGTAAACCAATTTGCAGCGGCTTTGCATTCATTGGGCCAGTACCAAGCTGTTTTTCAAATCATGTCCTTTAATCTGTTTTGGAGTGCAGTGAATCCTCCTTTGTTCCTACTCAGTCCTGTATGTGCATCCAGCTACTCTGTTCCCAGCACAGCACCACAGGAAAGCTCACACTAGCTCTGTGAGGCTTTGTCTATTTCATCCCTCCAGCCCATTACCCGCACTAAATTCTTTGGCCATAAATGTACTGCCCCCATCCTGAGAAGGCTGTTCAGATGAGCTCTGTCAACTCACACTGCTGTCCCAGAAAACTTTCCAGATGGCGATCATGACCCTCACACGATTGTTACGTTTTCACACTTGTTTTGGGTCTCTCTATAAAGGAATTTAGGCTTGCTTCAAGCAAATAATCCCAAATTCCATGAGACACAGACAAACAAAAAGTGTACAAATAGAACAATGGAGTCGGTAGTGATGCAGACACACGCCCAGGCGAGATTCTTTATGTGCCTACAGTCTCTGTACAGCTGGTAGGGTTATTGTGCTGTGGGAAGTCCAATACCACCCCACTCCATGCCTCCACATCACTCCACACCATACATCCACACCACCAATGGACAGAATCACCACACTCCATCACAAACCACCCCTTCTCCACACCACCACCCCACCCCACTCCACACATCCACACCACCACACAGATCCATATCACCACCACACTACATCACCACTCGACACCACCGTGTCCCTACACTGCAAGACCTCTACACCTCCACACTGCTACAATCCTACACCTCAGTACACACCACCAGTCAATGCCACATCCCTGCACCTCCACACCACTATAGCATCATAAACCTACATCACCACACCTCGCACCAGTACACACACCACCACATCACAACACCACACCACACAACAATGCCACCACTCTACACAACTCTTCACCACCGATATACACATCTGTTCCATACTACCATTCCTCCAAGCACCACCATTTCCGCACCTCTGTACCTCTACTCCAAACCAACACATCACCGCTATAGACCCCCACTCCCACAACCCTAGACATCCACTCCCTACATCACCACAATCACTCCATACAGAAGCCCACACCACTGCCATATGACTCCATACCACCACCACACCACTAAAAACATCTACCATGCCACTGTGACTTGCACACCACTGCACAGCACCACTATACTCCACCACTCCACTCTACCACTCTGCTCCACCACTCCACTCCACATCACCTCTACAGTCCCACAACACACCACCACCCCACACCAGCACTTTACATCACCACCCCTTTAGACTACCACTCTACATCAGCGCTTTACATCACCACTCTACACTATCATGTCCACAGGCCTAGTATGTTAGTCACTTGTTTTGTTTCTTCCCTCCCTTTCTGCACCCCTCTCCCCCAACTTTTGTTAATCTCTGGCTCTACCAGAAACGTAGTCAGGCCAAGTACAGTAGTCGCTTGTCTGATTCCATTTGCTTCCCACTCTCCCTCTCCCTTCCTTATCTATGTCTTAGCTCTTGCACTATCTGAAATGGGCCAGGCCGATTACAATAGATAATTTCACATTCTTATTGTTCATGGCCTGTGAGAATGTCATTGGTTCCTCATTACGACCCTGGCGGAATCCGAAAAACGATGGCGGAAATGCAATACCGCCATCGAATACCGCTCGGTGCGACTATGACCCGTCACCGCAAAGTACGAAGCCATTAGCGACACCGTAGTGAACGCCAACGCTAACTGCACCAAGTACGCGCGCGCGCGCCATGCCAAACCGTAAATACCACCATGGCGCAAGGGTACGCGAATTCCGACCCTAGCGGACATGTACCTAACGCCATCAAGCATGGCGGAAAGCACCAATCCGCCATGGTGAGAAGTACGGCATCGCGAATCAACCGTAAACGGCCCCACTGAGTGCCTGTACACCGCTCCCTGCCCACAAAGTACAACTCCCCGTAGGTGCAACGAAGTCACAATGCAACCAGTGAAATGTACAAGTCACCCATGCATGCCAACGAACAAAAGAAACACAACAGGGGCCAATGGGAGCTGCAGGGCACAGATGGCACGAATACAGAAGCCATTCCAATGGACATGACCACAGTCCCCCCCCCCGAAACGCACGCAAACACAGGCACCTGTGACCAGCAATATTCCGAAAATCACAACATGCCACCAGTCCACCTGGCTGACCGGCATCTGTTACACAAAACCCATTCCCCCGCCCCTGAGCATGACAACATGCAAACAGTCACATTGGCAGCCCCCATCCCTGACCTCACTGGGCTCCGTAGGCAAACGCGCCCAGCACAGTACCACGCGACTAAACTCCGAAGCTGGAACCCAATGCAGATCTCCTCACAATACATCGCTCCCCAAATAGGAATATGCCACATCACTCGCAAAGAAGAACGCTACACGGCCCATATCAGAATAGAAATTTAATGCACAACTAAATCACCAAGCCCATACAGCCATTAGTCCATGAACTCCAAAACACATATCACCATTGTGGGCTGCATCCGCAAGGAATGACCAGCTACTACTTGTGTGACGCCCTGTTCCATCATGGTACACAGAGCCACATTCACGTACGAAAAGGCAACATGGAAGCGCACAGACCCGCAGGGCCGTCCCAATGGGGAGGCACTAGTCCAGCTGAAAGGCCGAAATGTTGCTCCGAGCCACTAGTACTGCATAAGGGCATGTGGCCCATTGTCGATCGTCCCATAAGATCGTAATGCTGCTCCACTGATTAACACGAAGCAGCAGGTGTCGGGAGTAAACGCCATCTGCAGGAGTGGCATACAGATGGCAGTGGCAAAAGGGGAGGAGATACCTGTCAACCAAAAGAAAAGAAAAAGAACAGAATGGCCATCAGAACTACATTCGAACAACTCACTTCAATGATCACACTAAATCCACAGTCATATGCATGCTAGCCCACTCCAAAGGATCATCACCACCCCGAAACCACTTGCGACTCATAACTATCTATATCGAGGTGTAAACACCATCACAAACGAGTGTACCTGTGCATGCGTCTGTCAGAACAGATTCCATCAGATGGGAATGTTAACGTGCATGGACACAAGTGTCTGAAGGCGCGTCGAGACAGGGAGGGCTCAACAAGGCCAGATAGACGAAGGTCCCACTATGGCAGCCCTGCATCACATAGCGCAGGGGAGGCGGATAGATTCCAAGAAGCCCTGTACATGGCAAACCCTGTATCAAATCACCTGCCCATGCATCCATTCATCATTCCCTCATCCTGTTATAAAAACGCCTGAATATTTACTCACATAACATTCGAACTTTCCATTGAGTCTGTGCGTTATGCAGCCTGCAAAATCCACAGTGCCCCAGCCCGTAATTCCAGTGTTGTGAAGTTACATGTATTTGGGAACGTCCGGCCTCATCGGCCACGTCACTATTGCGCATCCAAAACTATTCATATCAATCATTGCTTCCTCGCCATGGCCCCTGTCTCAAGGACATCGAACAAAAGAACGTTATATTTGCAGTCAGACCTGTGGGCATCTCCCCGGCGCTAGCTGAAAACAGAAAGCGCCGGCCTTCGAATTCCTCATTTGCAACATCACGTCGAAGAGGCATCTGTGGCCGTTTGAAATCACTAATTAATCCATCGAGTGCGGCTGTGTGTGAAAATGGCAACTGCTTTCACCCACGAATGGGACGCCCCACCCGTCGTTGCAACTCGGTACGGTGATGCATGAGGGCCCACCGTTACTCGAGTACTACGTCCCACTGACCCATCACAAGTCTGTTCGCGACTGCAAAGATTGTATGTGAAACAATGGGACCATAGCCGAATGTACATATCAACAAATGTTACACGGCCATCGGGTACAAATACATGGATGCAAGAGCAAGATGCCATGCGTCACATTGCAGCGTTGTGTGCGGGACGTGCTCGGCCAAAGGGGAGAGCAGCTTGCACAGGTGGAATGAATCACCACAGGTGGAGGCCATACAGCCTGAAAACACATAAATTGCACACCCAGTCTCCTCCCACAACCACACCCACTCCGAAATGCTACCGGCAGGACTCGCGATGTTGGCCCTGGGGGACCTGATAGCACTGCAAGTGCTCCAACTCCAAGAAGAAGACGAACACCAACTACAACCGGCCGCACGGAGGAGACGCAGGAGGAGGAGGAGGGCAAGGCAGGGCCAGCAAGGGCCGCCAGCACAGCCACTACCACCACGCAGGCAGCCCGCAATCCCACGCCTCCGAGCACATCCGTTCAACCTCACTGATGAGCAGATCCACACCCTCTACCGTTTGGACCGGGACACCATAGCCGCCATCGTGGACATGACACAGGCTGACCTTGTCAGCATGATAGATAGCCCAACCGCCATCCCACCCCTACTGAAGGTGGTGTCTGTACTACACTTCCTGGCCACAGGCACCTACCAGCACACAGTCGGACAGTTGCATGGCATTTCACAGCCACTGTTCTCACGGACACTATTGCAAGTGCTCGATGCCCTCCTGCAGCACGCAGACGACTACATCTCTCTACCATGCTCGGAGCAGGAAATTACCAACACAAAAGTGGGATTCCATGCACTTGCCGGCATACCGGGTTGCATTGGTGCCATCGACTGCACCCATGTGGAATTGGTCGTTCCACATGCCATGGAGGCCCAGTACCGCAACCGAAAACAATTTCATTCCCTGAATGTACAAATGGTGTGTGACTCCAACAGGATCATTACACATTGTTGTGCCAGATTCCCTGGATCAACCCATGATTCTATGGTCTTGAGGAACTCTACTATACCACGCTACATGGAGCGACACGCAGGGAACAGATCCTGGCTACTCGGTGAGTCTCATTTCATGCATGATGATGTGGGGTATGTGATGCGGCAATGAACTGCCAGGAGGGGGGGGGGTGCGTACGTAGCAATGGCATTCCACATCCTGCGTTTCTCGTCCACATACAGGTGATGCTGGGTATCCACTGAAGAGATGGCTCCTCACACCAGTCCGGAACCCACGGGACCAGCATGAGGAGGACTACAACCATGCCCACTCACGTACCCGTGTAGTCATTGAACAGGCATTCGGCCTACTGAAGACTCGTTTCCGCTGCCTCAGCAGGTCTGGCGGGGCACTCCTGTACCGCCATGAGAAGGTTGCAAAGATGGTCATGGCATGTGTCATGCTCCACAACATGTGCGTACGTAGAAATGTGCCCATGCCCCCTGACGCTGAACTGCAAGCACCTGATGATGGTCATGATGAGGGTGGGGATGTGGCAGCACCTCAAGGAGTCTGAGAGGCACCGGAGGGCCGTGACATTCGTCAGCATCTCATTGATGCATGCTTCTAGCACTCACGCCTGGTGGCTGATACATGGACACGGGACTCGTGGCACTGTGTGTGTCTGGTACATGCACAATATGGACTGTACGCCTATGATGGCCTAGTACACAAAGATCATTGTCCACACATCTCATTGGTTGATCGTGCACTGTTTATGGCATATGTGATATCATGTAGAACACCCTATCGACCCGCCACCCAAGTGAGCCCAACACACCCCCTCCACCCTCCTACCTCCCCCCCGAACACCAGTGTCCAAAGAAGCTCATTGTCAGTGGGCTGTCGCTATTGCAAGCCCCCTCTGCGGGTATCAGGGGCACCCCTGCCTGTGGAGCGCAGGTTCCTCCCAGATCTACGTTGGGGGCTGCCCTGGACGGAACTTGCAACGGATGATGTCTCTGCCTGCTCACGTTCATGCATGTCCCTAAGGGTTTGTGAGAGCTCAGTGAGCACACGGCGCACTGCGGCAAGTTCGGCACATACGTCTTTGGACGTCGCATGCAGTTCCCCCCTGAGGCTCTCGGTGCTTCTCTCCATTTGGACTCTCAGGCTCTCGGTGCTACTCTCCATTTGGACTCTCAGGCTCTCGGTGCTACTCTCCATTTGGACTCTCAGGCTCTCGGTGCTACTCTCCATTTGTGCCCTGAGTGTCTCAGTTGATGTTTCTATGTCTGCCTTAGTGCCCCCACATTCATCGGCATGGTCCTTGAGGAGCGTGGCCAGTTGCTGCTGTTGCACGATTAACTGGTCGAGGGACTGTTGCCTCTGCTGGGCCATGGCCATTTGCGGGGGTGTCACAGAGGGGCTGTTGACCTCATGTTGCCTTGCCACAGGGCTTGGGGGGGATGGCCAGTTGTCGTCTTGTGGGTGCCCCTGCGTGGTATCCTCATGTTGTACGGGATGGGACAGACAGGGGGAATGGGACAGGTCATGGATGGATCTGACTTCGACATCCCCGTCTTCTGTGTCGGAGCATGCTGCCATCAATGGGGTGTCACCTATGGTGCTGCTGCCACCAGAGGCAGTGCCTTCTGTGGCATCCGTTGGGGGGACCTGTGGTGGTGGTGTTGTGGACATGCTGGCTGCTGGGGTGCCTGTTGATGTTCCCCCCTCTGTGCTGCCACCTGATTTGTGCTGCTGCCGTGTCTTGATGCGTGCAGCTGAGGTGGAGGGTCTTTGGCCGTCGGTCTTGGCCCTCTTTGCAGGTGTGCTGGTAGGGGTGTCCTGATGCTCGTCGTTTGGATCGGAGCCTGTGGTGGAGTAAAGGAGGGCGAGGGTTATTAATGGGTCTGTGGGTATTGGAATGGCATTGTATCACATGCATTGGGGTGGTACATGAGGGTGATTTGGGTCGGTGCCTTGGAGGTGCTTTTATTTGTGTGTGGGGTGAGGGTGCAGTTGTTTGGCAGCCTGCAGTTAGGGTGTGCCTGCTGGACGTGTGGTGGGTGTTTTAGGGGTTTTTAATTATTTATGTATTTATTGTGGGTTTTAACGTGCGCTATCAGGCCGATGTGTGTGGACGTTCTCCTGGACATGTGTTTCTGTTGCACTATGTGGACACATGGTACTTCACATGATTGGACATTGTGGATTTAGCATTGTTTTATCTGGGCCACCTACCTGATTCTTCTGATGTCTGCACTCCTTTCTCCATCCCTCCGACTCCCTCTATGCTCTCCATTCCGATGGTGGAGGCACAGATTTCTTCCCAGGGGGTCAACTTGATGGGTGATTCAGGACCTCCCCCGGTGGCTGTGGCAATGTTGCGGTTGGCAGAGAGTATGCTGCGGACGCGTATCCGCAGGTCGTCCCACCACTTTCTGCATTGCTGTGGGTTGCGGGGTGCGGTCCCCACCGCGCTTACCCGCTGTGCCACCAGAGCCCATATGGCCTTCTTGTTGGCAAGTGCCGTCCTGGTCATTTGCGTGGAGAAGACGGCGGCGGCATTCTCCTGGAGGGTCTCTGTTAGCACGGTGAGTTCCTCACGGGAGAAGTGGACCTGCCGCTTGCGGTCGCACGCTTTCTTCGCTACTTTTCCCATTTTTCTTGGTTTCGCTAGGATGGATGACGGGTTGGGGTGTGTCTCAGGGTAGTGATTTTAGTGGTTGTGTGGTTTTAGTGGTTTTATGGGTGCACGGCGGGATGTTTCCCGTTCCGGGCCCATGTTTTAACTTCCGTTTCCGTATATTTCCGGTCACCGTACTTTCCGGTAGGCGCACTCTGCGGTGCCCGCTGTGATGGGTGGCGGTATTGCACCTAGGGCGCCGTACGGCGGCGGTGTGGGCCGTTTTGGGGTCATTTCCGCCATCGCGGACTTTGCACTTCCGCCATGGCGTGGTGCTCGTGCCCGATGGGTCGGAATGGGCCGCACTTTGCTCCATCGTGCAATGGCGGAAACGCTATTTACGCTGTGGCGGTCCGGTCAGTCACTTTCCGCCAGGGTCGTAATGAGGGCCATTGTATTTTCGCTTGTTCCCTCCCTTGTCTTGAAGCGCTTTGAAACACATTGTTTATAGGCGCTATATAAATAAACTATCATATCATATCACTCCAAACTACCACTCCACACTACCACTCCACACCACACCTACACCCACCCCACCATTACACACACTCATATCACTATCACAACTATGCTCTCCTACACCTCCACGCCCCTATGCCTCCACACCCCTATGCCTCTAAACTGCCAACCTTCACACCCCCAACCACCACACTATACACCACACCACCACTCTACACCAACACTATATGCTGCCAATTCACACCACACTATCACTCCAAACAACCACTCCACACCCACTTCACAACGCACCCCACCACCACAACCCTTGCGCCCCAACATCCTATTCTGCAGCACACTTCACACCACCACTCTACACCATTCCACACCCACACACCTTTTCACCATTCCATGCCACCACTCCACTGCATGTCACAACAAAACTCCATGCCACTGCTCAATGCCATCACTCCATGCCACACCACCACCACAACACTACCACTCCACAACGCAATCCCACCTCCATATGCCCACACCCCCAATCAATGCCACCTCCACGCCTCTACACCTCGACAGCCACTACACCTCCACTTCATATTACCACTCATGAATCTAAATTGCAATAAACAGTTGGAACACCATTGCTTTGTCAATGTTAATTTATTATGTGGAGAGGCTGCAAAAAAAATAAGTTAATCCCCAGATTGTGCTGCCCTCACAGAGCAAATATATGCTTTGCCATGTGTGGCCATCCGTTGTGTTGCTCGCTGTCCCTTTCCACAATGCCTCGGCTCTGCAAGTAGCTAAATCTCCAGAAAAGACCTAAACGCATATAAGCCCAAGAGTCTGCCGCCCACTCCAACTAATGCATCCAGAATAGCAGCACGTTAACTCTTACACTACGCAATCCCACAATTTACTCTACAATGCGTGTAACTTTTCTTTGTAGCAGGAATCTAGAATCTGATCGTTTTCGGTGAGGGATCAGCATTGACTACCACGCATGTAAAAATACTGGCAATGCGTTTCTTCCACGGTTATTCTCTCTACAAACTTCACTAATTAAACTGGAGGCAGAGAGCATGGACACTGAAACAAGTGGGCTATTTTTCAAAACGTGCTGATGTTTTTAAAATCATTGATGATATTAATGCCTGTATGTCCTAAGGGCTGCTTTAAGTTAGCCATATAAATTCAGCAACCTACCGAATACTGTGTAAAACAGTACACAACTGTCATTTTCTCATTCATTTCTTTCATGAAACAAAAGGCTGCCTATTTCCTCGAGACGACCTGCTGTGACGTTTTATGCCTGGTGCTGTTTTTTTTATTTATTTTTTCTCCTGCTATAAAGCAGTACCATCTTTAGCCTGTAGATTATGATACGTATAAAGCGCCAAAGAAATGAACCTTGGGCAAGAACAACAACATGCAAATGAAGTGAAATTGAATTACCACCCAGTGGAAATTATATCGGGTGGGTGCCTAATGAATCAGGAAACGCTTTCATTGTGAACTACGTTATTAGCTCAAGCTGAGATGGACCATCAACATAATGGAAAACCCGGGAGATACAAATTTAAATATTTACAGAGCTTGAAATATGGCTGGCCTGCATGGAAAGGGACATAGGAAATCATGCGATTTCTACCCTTAAATCTTGGTAGGAAATTAGGAGAACAAACGCCACACAAAATAAATGGGGAAGGGCAACATGATGGTTACATTCTAACATTCTTAAGACAACTGTACAGATAAATGAGTGTTTAAGGCCCTTTCTCGCCTCTTGTAGTGCTTTCTAACCCTTTCTTTCTACGGGATACCTCGGGGTTCCATTCTGCCACCTCAACTGTTTACAGGGTAATTCATAGAAATTCGCACAAAAGTGGTGCACGCGGCTGGCGCACAGTGTCCACGTGCGATACATTGCGCCAGCCGCGTGCGAAAAAATCCTTTTCATCGCACAGCGTATTCATGGATTTTAGCCTCCGAAACCAGCCGTGGCGCAGCGACTCTGCAGCAGCGGCAGTTACGCCCCCAAGAACGCCCTCACGCAAGGAAAAGCCTTCAAAATCCCCAAATCATCGCAAAGGGCTGCGCTAACCCTGGACCAGTTCACAGGGCTGCCAAACAGCAAACGCCAAGCGGGAACGTGTATTTCAGTGGTTCGCGGTATGTTTCACACGCGATTGTCCTGGGTACGTGTACATCAGGGGTGCATGGGAAGTAACACACACGATTCCATCAGGGCACATGTATTCCAGGGGTGCGCGGGAAGTATCACAAGCAAAAACAGCAGGGTACGTGTATTCCAGGGGTGCGCGGGAAGTATCACATGCAAAAGCAGCAGGGTACGTGTATTTCAGGGGTGCGCGGGAAGTATCACACGTGATTCCATCAGGGTATGTGTATTCCAGGGGTGCGCGGGAAGTATCCCACGCAAAAGCAGCAGGGTACGTGTATTCCAGGGGTGCGCGGGAAGTATCACACGCAAAAGCAGCAGGGTACGTGTATTTCAGGGGTGCGCAGGAAGTATCACACGCGATTACATCAGGGTACGTGTATTCCAGGGGTGCGCGGGGAGCACCACACGTGAATTGCATGTGTGGGTCCTCCCAGGTGTTCCCTCTACACCCTCCATGGCCCCTGCAGGTGGCCCACACCACAGGGGCCTACCCTGCACATGTCCGTCAGGCACCCCATCCACCATTGCCATGCACCCCAGCCAACCCACATGTCACCTTGCACTACTGCCCACCAACGCATGTCCCCCTGCACCCCCAGCCACCAGGGGCACCCTCTACCAGGCCCCCACTCATGTCGCCTATCACCTCCACCCCCCAGCATCCAGGGGCAGCCTCCACCAGGCCCCCACTCATGTCCCCCTGCACCCCTAACTCCGGCATCCAGGGGCAGCCTCCACCAGGCCCCCACTCATGTCTCCCTGCACCCCCACCCCACAGCAGTGCAGGGGCAGCTTCCACCAGGCCCCCACTCATGTCTCCCACCACCCCCACCGCCCAGCATCCAGGGGCACCCTCCACCAGGCCCCCACTCATGTCTCCAATTACCCCCACCCCCCAGCAGTGCAGGGGCAGCCTCCACCAGGCCCCCACTCATGTCTCCCACCACCCCCACCCCCCAGCAGTGCAGGGGCAGCCTCCACCAGGCCCCCACACATGTCTACCACCACCCCCACCCCCCAGCATCCAGGGGCACCCTCCAACAGGCCCCCACACATGTCTCCCACTACCCCCACCCCCCAGCAGTGCAGGGGCAGCCTCCACCAGGCCCCCACTCATGTCTCCCTGCACCCCCAACCCCAGCAGTGCAGGGGCAGCCTCCACCAGGCCCCCACTCATGTCTCCCATCACCCCCACCCCCCAGCAGTGCAGGGGCAGCCTCCACCAGGCCCCCACTCATGTCTCCCACCGCCCCCACCCCCCAGCATCCAGGGGCACCCTCCACCAGGCCCCCACTCATGTCTCGCATCACCCCCACCCCCCAGCAGTCCAGGGGCAGCCTCCACCAGGTCCCCACTCATGTCTCTCATCACCCCCACCCCCCAGCAGTGCAGGGCACCCTCCACCAGGCCCCCACACATGTCCCCCACCACTCCCACCCCCCAGCAGTGCAGGGGTAGCCTCCACCAGGCCCCCACTCATGTCTACCACCACCCCCACCCCCCAGCATCCAGGGGCAGCCTCCACCAGGCCACCACTCATGTCTCCCATCACCCCCACCCCCCAGCAGTGCAGGGCACCCTCCACCAGGCCCCCACACATGTCTCCCACCACCCCCACCCCCCAGCAGTGCAGGGGCAGCTTCCACCAGGCCCCCACTCATGTATACCACCACCCCCACCCCCCAGCATCCAGGGACAGTCTCCCCCACACATGTCTCCCACCGCCCCCACCCCCCAGCAGTGCAGGGGCAGCTTCCACCAGGCCCCCACTCATGTATACCACCACCCCCACCCCCCAGAATCCAGGGACAGTCTCCACCAGGCCCCCACTCATGTCTCCCATCGGCAGCCTCCACCAGGCCCCCACTCATGTCCAACTCATGTCTCCCTGCACCCCCCAGCATCCAGCAGTGCAGGGGCAGCCTCCACCAGGTCCCCACTCATGTCTCTCATCACCCCCACCCCCCAGCAGTGCAGGGCACCCTCCACCAGGCCCCCACACATGTCCCCCACCACTCCCACCCCCCAGCAGTGCAGGGCAGCCTCCACCAGGCCCCCACTCATGTCTCCCACCACCCCACCCCTCAGCATCCAGGGGCACCCTCTACCAGGCCCCCACACATGTCTCCCTGCACCCCTACCCCCCAGCAGTGCAGGGGCAGCCTCCACCAGGCCCCCACTCATGTCCAACTCATGTCTCCCTGCACCCCCACACCCCAGCAGTGCAGGGGCAGCCTCCACCAGGCCCCCACTCATGTCTACCCCCACCCCCCAGCATTGCAGGGGCAGCCTCCACCAGGCCCCCACTCATGTCTACCACCACCCCCACCCCCCAGCAGTGCAGGGGCAGCCTCCACCAGGCCCCCACTCATGTCTCCCACTACCCCCACCCCCCAGCAGTGAAGGGGCACCCTCCACCAGGCCCCCACACATGTCTCCCACTACCCCCACCCCCCAGCAGTGCAGGGGCAGCCTCCACCAGGCCCCCACTCATGTCTCCCTGCACCCCCAACCCCAGAGTGCAGGGGCAGCCTCCACCAGGCCCCCACTCATGTCTCCCATCACCCCCACCCCCCAGCAGTGCAGGGGCAGCCTCCACCAGGCCCCCACTCATGTCTCCCACCACCCCCACCCCCCAGCATCCAGGGGCACCCTCCACCAGGCCCCCACTCATGTCTCCCATCACCCCCACCCCCCAGCAGTGCAGGGCACCCTCCATCAGGCCCCCACACATGTCTCCCACCAATCCCACCCCCCAGCATCCAGGGGCAGCCTCCACCAGGCCCCCACTCATGTCCAACTCATGTCTCCCTGCACCCCCACCCCCGAGCAGTGCAGGGGCAGCCTCCACCAGGCCCCCACTCATGTCCCCCTGCACCCCCATCCCCAGCATCCAGGGGCACCCTCCACCAGGCCCCCACTCATGTCCAACTCACGTCTCCCACCACCCCCACCCCCAGCAGTGCAGGGGCAGCCTCCACCAGGCCCCCACTCATGTCTCCCTGCACCCCCACCCCCAGCAGTGCAGGGGCACCCTCCACCAGGCCCCCACTCATGTCTCCCTGCACCCCCACCCCCAGCAGTGCAGGGGCACCCTCCACCAGGCCCCCACTCATGTCCCCCTGCACCCCCACCCCCCAGCATCCAGGGGCACCCTCCACCAGACCCCCACTCATGTTTCCCACCACCCCCACCCTCCAGCATCCAGGGGCACCCTCCACCAGGCCCCCACTCATGTACAACTCATGTCTCCCACCACCCCCACCCCCCAGCATCCAGGGGCAGCCTCCACCAGGCCCCCACTCATGTCCAACTCATGTCTCCCACCACCCCCAGCATTGCAGGGGCAGCCTCCACCAGGCCCCCACTCATGTCTCCCATCACCCCCACCCCCCAGCAGTGCAGGGCACCCTCCACCAGGCCCCCACACATGTCTCCCACCACCCCCACCCCCAAGCATCCAGGGGCAGCCTCCACCAGGCCCCCACTCATGTCCAACTCATGTCTCCCTGCACCCCCACCCCCCAGCAGTGCAGGGGCAGCCTCCACCAGGCCCCTCTCTCATGTCCCCCTGGACCCCCAAGCCCCAGCATCCAGGGGCACCCTCCACCAGGCCCCCACCAATGTCTCCCTGCACCCCCACCCCCAGCAGTGCAGGGGCAGCCTCCACCAGGCCCCCACTCATGTCCCCCTGCACCCCCACCCCCCAGCATCCAGGGGCACCCTCCACCAGGCCCCCACACATGTCCCCCTGCACCCTCAGCATCCAGGGGCAGCCTCAACCAGGCCCCCACTCATGTCTCCCACCACCCCCACCCCCCAGCATCCAAGGGCACCCTCCACCAGGCCCACACACATGTCTCCCTGCACCCCCACCCCCCAACAGTGCAGGGGCAGCCTCCACCAGGCCCCCACTCATGTCCAACTCATGTCTCCCTGCACCCCCACACCCAGCAGTGCAGGGGCAGCCTCCACCAGGCCCCCACTCATGTCTACCACCACCCCCACCCCCCAGCAGTGCAGGGGCAGCCTCCACCAGGCCCCCACTCATGTCTACCACCACCCGAACCCCCCAGTATCCAGGGGCAGCCTCCACCAGGCCCCCACTCATGTCTCCCACTACCCCCACCCCCCAGCAGTGCAGGGGCAGCCTCCACCAGGCCCCCACACATGTCTCCCTGCACCCCCAACCCCAGCAGTGCAGGGGCAGCCTCCACCAGGCCCCCACTCATGTCTCCCATCACCCCCACCCCCCAGCAGTGCAGGGGCAGCCTCCACCAGGCCCCCACTCATGTCTCCCACCACCCCCACCCCTCAGCAGTGCAGGGCACCCTCCACCAGGCCCCCACACATGTTTCCCACTACACCCAACCCCCAGCAGTGCAGGGGCAGCCTCCACCAGGCCCCCACTCATGTCTACCACCACCCCCACCCCCAGCATCCAGGGGCACCCTCCACCAGGCCCCTACTCATGTCCAACTCATGTCTCCCTGCACCCCCACCCCCCAGCAGTGCAGGGGCGCCCTCCACCAGGCCCCCACACATGTCTCCCACTAGGGGCAGCTTCCACCAGGCCCCCACTCATGTCTCCCTGCACCTCCAAACCCCAGCATCCAGGGGCACCCTCCACCAGGCCCCCACACATGTCCCCCTGCACCCTCAGCATCCAGGGGCAGCCTCAACCAGGCCCCCACTCATGTCTCCCACCACCCCCACCCCCCAGCATCCAAGGGCACCCTCCACCAGGCCCACACACATGTCTCCCTGCACCCCCACCCCCCAACAGTGCAGGGGCAGCCTCCACCAGGCCCCCACTCATGTCCAACTCATGTCTCCCTGCACCCCCACACCCAGCAGTGCAGGGGCAGCCTCCACCAGGCCCCCACTCATGTCTACCACCACCCCCACCCCCCAGCAGTGCAGGGGCAGCCTCCACCAGGCCCCCACTCATGTCTACCACCACCCGAACCCCCCAGTATCCAGGGGCAGCCTCCACCAGGCCCCCACTCATGTCTCCCACTACCCCCACCCCCCAGCAGTGCAGGGGCAGCCTCCACCAGGCCCCCACACATGTCTCCCTGCACCCCCAACCCCAGCAGTGCAGGGGCAGCCTCCACCAGGCCCCCACTCATGTCTCCCATCACCCCCACCCCCCAGCAGTGCAGGGGCAGCCTCCACCAGGCCCCCACTCATGTCTCCCATCACCCCCACCCCTCAGCAGTGCAGGGCACCCTCCACCAGGCCCCCACACATGTTTCCCACTACACCCAACCCCCAGCAGTGCAGGGGCAGCCTCCACCAGGCCCCCACTCATGTCTACCACCACCCCCACCCCCAGCATCCAGGGGCACCCTCCACCAGGCCCCTACTCATGTCCAACTCATGTCTCCCTGCACCCCCACCCCCCAGCAGTGCAGGGGCGCCCTCCACCAGGCCCCCACACATGTCTCCCACTAGGGGCAGCTTCCACCAGGCCCCCACTCATGTCTCCCTGCACCTCCAAACCCCAGCATCCAGGGGCACCCTCCACCAGGCCCTCACTCATGTCCCCCAGCCAACATGTCACCACCATGTAGGTCCCTGGCCCTTATGGGCATCCACCCACTTAGAAATGGCAAAAACATGATAGAACCCCAATTGTAAGTTTGGAAATGAACACATGTCCCTCACATACACCCAATGGGTGTCAGTGAATGTCAAAACCCATATCATGATATGCATGAAACCGATGAGATGATACTACACATTGAACTTTGAAGAAAAAATATGTATTAAAAGCAACATAAATTGAATCAAAAATAAACAAACAATAATGGAAATTTAAAAAAAAAAACAGCAGGTCCGTGAAATAATGCAAAACCACAAATCATAATGCAAAGGAAAGGTGTCCAAAGTCACAGTCCACAAAAGTAAATCCATTGGAAAATTAAAATCGAAAACCATTGCTCCATGGGGAAATCATAGAAAAAATTGAAAATCCAAAAGTCAACTATATACAGATAAACAATCCAGGGTCCATGATCCCAACCGAAGAAATGAAACCTATCTAATAACACTACCTAAAAAAAAAACTATATATAAAAATGTGGCCCATTGTCCAAAAGGTCCAAAGAAAATGCAAAACCAAAGGAAACCTAACACTAACTACAGAACTATTTACAAGGGCAGTGGGCTAGTCCGACGGCTCACTTCGGGATGTTCCGGGCCAGGGCATCATCGAACTCCTGCTCAATGTCCCGGAGGCGGTCCTCCTCCATGGCCCCGAGGGTCCGCAGGGCCGTCCACATGTTCACCCCAAACTCCCTGCGGATTGCCTGGAGCCACTCGGCCCGCCTCAGGGCCCTCTGCATGGAGTTCTCCGCCCTGACCATCGTGAGCCGTGCCTCTTCCGCCCGCTGCCGCTCCGCATCTATGGCGTGGCCCAACCGCTGCCACATGGAAGACACTTCCCGTCCTGGGTCCTCCTGCCCTCCGGCCGATGCCTGCCCCTCCGATGTTGAAGGCCCCGAGCCATCATGGCTCCCACCACGTTGCTGCTGCTGCTGGCCTCTGCCCGTGCACTGCCTCCTGCTGCCTGCACATCCTCCGCTGGCTGGGGTGCAGTCGTTGATGTGGCCACCCCTGCTGGACGTCCGACTCCCGACTGTGGCAGGGATGCCTCCTCCGCCAGCCTGGCCGCACCATCAGAGGCAGCTCCACAGGGCACCCAGGTGACTGATGGGTGGGAACATGGCACGGAGGACGACTGGCGCATAGGGGGTTCAGTTGAGGAGGGGGTCTGAGCAAGCCCCATCAGACGTGCAGTCTCCTCATGAAAAGACTGTAGGTCACCTCGCATGGCCCGTTGACGCAACGCCACACCAGTCAGGACAGGCTCAACCCGGATAGCCACGTCCGCAGGCAGAGGAAGGCCAGTTGTCGTGAGCTCATCCCCTGCCTGAAAACGGGTCTGGACGTAGGCATCCCTGCTGGTGCAAGATGATGCAGTGACAGGATCAGGGACAGGATTGCACACAGGCACCTCCGCGGCGACCTGTGCTGCCTCCTATCCCTGGTCCTGCACTGCACCACTAGCACCAGTGGAATCCCCACCTCCAGACCCTGTCTCTGTTGCTTGCACGGCCTCCTCCTCCACCAAACCCCCCACCAACCTGGATGACTCCGTGCCATCTTCCCCCGTTGGGCCCTGTGGGGTCCCAGCTGCCCCTTCTGCTGCCGAGGAGTCCAACTCCGACCTCCGCCTCTTGGACCTCCCCCCGGCAACTGCAGCCTGGGATGCGGCACCGGACTCCTCACTCCCCGACGAGATCACAACCTGGGAGGGGAGCAGGGCCTTACGTCTCCGGCTGGCGGTGCGATCCCCGCCGCTGTGCTCCACAGCACCTTCTCCGCCCTCTTCATCAGTTGACGCTGCAGACAGGGAGAAATAAAACACAGGCATCAGGGCACTGTACAATGGACACATACACACATGACAGTTGCACATGAGTGGCATTGGCAAACCTCAGACATAGCATCACAATTGGCAACACACATGTCATTTCAGCTTGCACACATGAGCCATACCACAGCCACATCGCAACTGCCAGCACCATCCATACACATACAACAGCATGAGCAGGCAAAGGTGAGCCAGACATCGCATGCAACACAGGGAGTGCACTACGCATGCACACACACCACCACACTTGCATGCATGTGTACACCTCAGCCAACTGTCGCAGAGTTCCGATGGGCATCCATGTCACATCTGCCAATCAGGCTTCCACATCCCGCTGTCACATGCATCCATGTTGCATCACTGTTGCACCCTTGTCAAATACACACACATGCACATGTACACAGTGCTGATACATGCAGCTGAAAACAACATACATGCGTGACATCACGAACATGCCTACTTACATACACATTCATCCAAACATGTGTGCCCACACAACTGCATTTGGCATGCAGGCCTACACACACAAGCACCATCCATGTCTCACACATGACAGCCCTCGCATATGTTAGCCTCATGGCCCTGTACACCCCCACCCATACTCGGCCCCATACAAACAGATGTGCAACCGGCACACTACTGGCACATCACCACACGCACAACTTACAATCATGATGCATGTAAACTTACCGCTCGACTCCAGACGGGTCTGCCTCTCAAGGACCTGGACGTGGAGCGCTGGGGATATGCGTTCCAGGACCCTCATCTGATCTTCCGACAAGTGGCCCCGGCGCCCCTTAGCATCCGCTGCCTTCAAGAGGCGTCGGGCCTTGTTCAGGGTCCTGGACCTGAAGTCCTCCCAGCGCTTCTTGACATGTTGGAAGTCGCGGACTGCCACCCCCTCCACGTTGATGGCAGTCACGATGTCCGTCCAGATCCGAGTCCGTCCTTCCTTGTCGGCGCGCACACTTCCGAAGAGGGCATCATACTGCCCCAGGACTTGCTCCACCAGGACACCAACTTCAGTGGCAGTGAAGCTGGTGCCCCTCTGCCTCTCTGGCCGGGGGTTGTCAGTGGTGCCAGATGTTGCAGTGCCCAACATGACAACCCCAGAGGCAGGAGTGGGTGGGCAACTGGGTCCTGGGGCTGGGCTGTGGAGCGATGGAATCCCAGTCGGGAGTCTTCGGTTCCAGCAGGGCTGGTCACAGCAACAGCACCCCTGGCTGATGTGCAGGCAGCAAATGGCAGGGCACGTGGGCAGCAGGCAGTCAGGCAGCAGCAGATGGCAGGAGGGAGCGTGCTCAGGGCTCTGGGGGGCAGTAAATCGGCTTTCTGGGCAGGAGCGTGGTCTTCCGTGTGCTTACGCGTGGCCAGCTTCATACGGAGTGATTTGGCACATGAAAATCCTGCACGTCTGCGTGTAATTTGAGGAAAGGCCCTTAGCGCGTAAGCGCGTCTGCACGCATACGCGATTTCATTGGCCCAAAGGCCCCCATGCGCAGCTATGACATCACGCGAATGGCCGTAGAGAATGGCGCGCGTAAAAAAAAAGATACACGTCCGAGTGTCAAAGCGTGGAATTGGTGGAAATGGCCTCATCGCGTATGCGCGTCTGTGACGTGTGTATAAAAGGTACGTGTAGAACGCCATTTCCTTGTACGTGCTTTTCATGGAGAGTGAGTGGGTGAAATCTGTACTTCTTGTCGGTTCACACGCGATTTACTTCACGGCGTTTCAAGTTCGTACTCCCTGTTACCTCTGACAGCTTTTTCTCTTTTCCTCTTTTTCCTGGGCCTGTTTCCTCAAACAGCGTTCCCTTCTACTGTTGTCCTGTCTCCTCAGACAGCGTACAATTCTTCTTTTGGCGGGGGTGTTGCCAACGCGCACACGCGCATATTTTTCATGCTTTTGTTCCTGGCAGACGGTGAGTCGCGCACGTATTTAACATCTGTGCTTGCCCCGTGTGTCGCATACCCCTTCAGAGGTCATTCTAGGCTGCGTGTGACACGCATACGTTCATTCTTGTGTTTCTGGGTACCACAGCATAGTGCAGGTTTATTTTTCCACACACGTGGTCTAGGAGGGGTTGCGTGCACCTTACTTCCCTTTTTTGGGGTGCCTGTGCGTTGCGTGACCCGTCATCTTTCCCCAGGGGTGACATACAGCCTTGCTAGAGCACTAGGGTACGATTACCATCTGGTACCCAACCCCTTTGACCCCCAATTGCCCAGGACAATAGTTCACATCGACTCCCATACGCACAATAACATCAGTGCCATGGCTGGCAGGCGAACAAGCCGTAAGGGTGGCAAAGGTGGCCGAGCCCCAAGTGGTGGCCGTGGTGGATCCGGTAGGGGACATAGCTGAGACTTGCAGGGTGCCCCTAGCCCCCCATGTGTGGAGGAGCAGTCAGGGACACCCATGCCCCCCCCCTGGTTGAGGGTAATGTGGCTGACACCATCCATGCTTAGCCCTTGTTGGACCAGCCCACTGTGGAACCAGACCTAGCACAGGGTGACTCCATGGCTGACTTCCAGGTCAGCAGGTCTAGGCCACGTGCGCCGGTGCACGTTGGTGTCATCAGGCCACGTGGATCAGGGGCAGCTAGGTCATCTGCTGCGCCGCGTAGGCAGGCTGGGGAGGCTGCAGGGGCAGCTGCGGCTCCATCCACCCCACCTCTCACACACCCAGCCAGGACAGTGTCATTCCAATTCAATCATGATGACATTCCCCCTGACACCATCACACTTGAGCTAATGCCTGCACCAACTCCCATGCTGAGTGTGCAATCCCACACTCCTAGTACAGAGTCCAACGGGGCTCCTGCCCCTAGTGTCCAGAGCGGCGTAGGACACTCAGGATCCCCACCACCTTCCAAGCGGAAGAGGAAGAGTGCTCGTCCAGTAGAGGCTGATGCCCCAGACACGGCTACACAGTCCGGCCCGTCAAGGAAGCCCAGCTTCAATGAGGCCGAACTGAATGCACTTGTAGAGTATGTGTCCGCACATGACCGCGAAATTGTGATTGTTGCAGGATCCAAGACCACACCTGCACAACGTCAGGCACACTGGCAGACCATCGCGGACATCATAAGTGCCCTTGGAATCGTGAGGCACACAGCTACTGAATGCTACAAGCACTGGAATGGCCTGAAGCACAGGGCAAAGAATAAGCTGGCCTCAGGTCATGCCGCAACTAGTGACTGGAGGTGGGTCTCCAGCAGAGGACATAGAACTCACTCCACATGAGCAGGTTGCTGGGATCTACGTCACGGAGGAACAGATCCAAGGTGTGGGAGAACTGGCAGATTACGAGGTATTGTCCGGTGAGTGCACATGCATGCATGTGTGTGTCATCCATGTGCATGGTGTGTGTGGGAGGGCTTCTGTTTGGGTGCCAGGTGAGGGTGTGTGTGCCTGAGTGGTTTGGGTCACCCATGTGCCTCATCCAATACATTCTGTGCACCAGCATTTGGGTATAGCAGTATCCCTTCTGCCAACATTAGACATCCAGCACAACACCACGCCAGTTGCCCTTGAAGTGTCATCTTGCCACAACATTGTTGCTTATTTTTCTCTGTTTATTCAGGCAGATTGTTTGCATACCACCACTTTTACTAGGCATTTCTCAGTCCTATTGTCACATGTCTGACATGGCTATGGTACAGTGGACTGGCTTTGTTTCCTGGACATGATTTGTTTAGACATGTCCCTGTGCTATAGGACCATTTTGGACTGGCAGCTCCAGGTTAAACATTTGAACCATTTCAATGAAAAAATCAATTTCATGAGCAAACTGGACTGAATGAACAATTGGTGCCCTCCTCTCCCTCTTCACTTTATGGCTAGGGTACATGCCATCTGTGTGATGGCATGTGTATTTGACCTGCCAATCACTGGCCAATGTGTGATGCCACTGCTAGGCAGCATGCAGCAAATGTGTTCATCTTCCATCTTGGTGTCATCAATGTGTGCCATCTGCCTACCCTTCACACGCAGTGACGGTGCATGCATGGGAGGGTTTTAGTCATGTGGGACATGTGTCAATCAAGTACTGTTTCTGTAGCCTCTCAGCCCTAATTGTGTGCCATAGTGCTAATGCCTGTTTCCATTTGTTTTCTTTTATGTCTTTGCAGGGCATGACTCACTTGATACTGCTGGGGTTGTGGAGATGGTGCAGACCCAGGAGGGGTCTGAGGCCCGACCGACCACCAGTGAGGGACGTGGTGTGGTGGTGGGTGAGAACCCACAACTGCTGCAGGTCGTGCTGTCAAGGGGTGTCTCTGGCTGCGCCTCCCCCGAGCTGTATTCAAGTGTCGATTCGGATGATGAGACCTATGTGCCGTCGTAGGTGAGTGTTCCTGGGAGGGATTCTGTTCTGTCCGACCCACCTGCACCAGGGTTAGAACCCTCAATGGGGATGTCAGTGTTGGCAGGTACGCCTTTGGTGGTTACGGATGCAGGCTCACACTCTGCAACATCTGATCCTGTTCCTGGGCCAGCAGATAAGAGGGGGAATGCAGTCCTGCAGCCTCAGGCAGTGCCGACACAACAAGGCGCAGTTCGCCTTGCCCCAGACAGGTGTGGTGCCCGCCGACGTGGTGGCCGTACGTCACCTGGCAATACCGCATGGGAGCAATCCATATACGTTATGGCAACCCAACAGGCAGCATCATCAGAGATGATGGCTCAGGCCATGGATAGGGTGGCCACTTCCATTGTCCCCCCCGAAAGGCTTATGGAGCGACTACAGCAGGCAGCAGACTCCATCTGCCAGTCACACAGGGAGGACATGTTGGCGTCCGACAGGTACAGGCGGGCGGCACTGGCGACTCTGCGGGAAGCCATTTCCATAGAGTCCCAGGGCTACAGGGAAGCCCTGAGGGTGGAACTCCTTCACCTCAGGACGACTCTTGTTGAGCTTGAGGCTTCAACAAACAGAAGGACAGAACAGCAGCTGGAGCATCTCACACGTACGGTCTCAGCTAAAATGCAGGCAACTAGGGCGGAGGTCCGGGCATCCCGTGAGTTGTTGCATGGGGACCTACGCACAATTATCCTCCAGAACGAGACCTACCACACCCGCATGCTTGCTGCCATGGAGGAACAGACTAGGGCTTTGCGTGGGCTGCCTCCCATAGTCCCACCACCTCCTGATGCAGCTGCAGAGGGTGAGGAGGGCGACAGCAGTGATTCTCCCACAATAGGGTAGCCGTGTAGGCCATGAGCCCATGGAGGTGTTTCTTTTTTCGCAAGATCCACACAGGTGGGTTTTGGTGTGCACCCTGTCCTCGGACCTCCTGGGTGGCCTACCCCACCCCCCCGGGCCCATTAATGGGCATTTTTTTTTTCATTTTTTTTTTTTTGGACAGTGTGTTGCCTTGTGTGGCTCCCGTGGGCATACGCTGTATTGTGGCTGGGCACATGCAGGCTTGCCATGAATTTGGTTCAGATGCTTGGGTTTGTGTGACACACACCCCTCCTGCTTCCCGTTTCCATGGGCTTGCAAAGGGTGTGCCCAAGTGACATTGACGTAATGGTGACGTTGGACTCCCATTCGATGTGTGGGCAGTCTGTAGTCAATACTGTGTATACATTCATAGTGCATATTGTTGTTGTATTGTACACTGCATGGTGTATTAATATGTACCTCTGCATCCATCTCATCCTCCGAATTTGCAGGTCCATTTCTCATGTCTTCACAAGGCGGTCCACCTTGGAACGGAGTCCATGTTGTAAGCAGTGCACCTACACTCTTGCGTGGCGCTAACACTGTATACTTGGAAGTGTTCGAAGTGCTAGCATCATCAGGTAGTGAGGCTAGCACATTTTTAAGTCTGTAATGTCATGCTTAAGGTAGGTTGGAGGTTGTGTAGGTGATTGGTATTCTTGGTAAGTATTTGGTAATGTGTGTTGTAGGTCCTGCATTACTGTGAGCATTTCATGTGTGGCCATGTTTCCATTAGGGACACTGTAGCTGGTGACACTTGGGGCATGTTGTGGGGATTCATTTGTTTGCTCTCACATTGCATGACATGCCATGGTCTGTTGTGTGGCCGTGCCAGGGAGGGGTTGGGTGACATGGCACTGTTCTCATGTAGAATTTTGCAAGTGGGTATTCATTTCTGCAACATGGAAGTGTGCCTTTTGATGACACTGCATTGGTGGTGTTTGTGTAGGTAGGGATGCACACATTGTGACACTTCCACATGAACAATCTCATGCTGCTATGGTTCTGACAGTTGACTGTCCCTTTGTTCGTCATAATTGTCAGGTCGAGTCATCATTGCTTATCAGATGGTATGTGCCAGGGCTGTGTGCACTCCACAGGGGTGGGATTTCTATGTGAAGTAATTAGCCACCAGCTGCGTACGGGCTGCCTCACGCCGTGCCCTTTCCCCTCCCATGCGCAGCGGGCGTGCATGTGGTTGGGGATATGGGGGCACCACCATGTCCACAGCCAGGCCCCGGCGTGTTGCAACATTGTGCAGGACACATGCTACCACTATGATCCTGCACACTACTGGGGGCGCATATAACAGCTGCCCGCCAGAACGGTCAAGGGAGTGAAAGCGTGACTTGAGCACTCCTAATGTGCGCTCCACTATGCCCCAGGTTGCAATATGGGCTTTGTTGTATCTTACCTCGGAAGGCGTGATGGGGTTCTGAATTGGCATCATCATGTGGGTGCTCAGAGGGTAGGCACTGTCCCCTGGTGAGGAGGTGATGGGTATCATTAGTGGGGTAGTGATATAACTCTGCATCTGACATGCATGCATGTGCAGTGGCATTCATACTCACCAAGCAGCCATGTATCGCCATGCCGCCCAGCTTCTAGGTCCGGGCTTAGGGTAGACATTCGGTAAATGAAGCTGTCGTGGGTGGACCCTGGATAGTTGGCATATACTGAGGTGATGATTCCCTTGGCATTACATACTACCTGCACGTTGATGGAATGCCAGTGCTTGCGGTTCCTATAGATGTGCTCAGATGCCCTGGGGGGACGTAGTGCCACATGGGTGCAGTCAATAGCACCTAGCACTTTGGGGAATTGTGCCACACCGTAGAAATCGAGGGCAGCAGCCTGCCTTTCTGCAGGTGTCCTGGGCAGGTATATGTGCCTACGGACTGATGGGCGTGCAGTGATGATGTTTAAGACCTGGTGTAGGCAGCGAGACTGAGTGGCCTGTGACACCCCACCCACTATGGCACTTGTCCGCTGAAATGATCCTGTGGCCAAGAAGTGCAGTACATTGAGGACCTTCTCCAGGGGGCTGAGTGCTTGGGAGCACAGGGTGGGTGATGTGAGGTCATCCTCCCACTCACTGACCAGGTCCAGTATTATGTGTGGTGGAAACCTGTACCTCCCATATACCTGGTCATCAGGCATCCCAAAAAGGCTTGTTCTGGGAGTGAAAATTCAGGCCCTCACTATCCTCCTCCTCCTCCTTTGTTAACCCACGGCCACTGCTGCTAGGAGCGGTATATTCATCCTGGCGTCTGAGCTTGTTTGTTGTTTGCGCGCACTTTTATGCTGTGCGGGTCGACGTACGCCTGCTTCATGCTGGCGTACGTGTTTCAGGATTGGACCATTTATTTTTCGGCACGTTGTAGGAGAACGTGTGAATCTTCCCGCCCACCCCAGGAATACACGTAACACGCTCTCCCAGGCCCAGTCGCGAGTAAATATTCCCGCCCACCCCTGGAATACACGTACCCCACTCTCACAGGCCCAGTCGCGTGTGGAAGTTCACGCGCACCCCGAAATACACATACCCAGGGCAATCACGTGTGGAACTTCCCGCGAACCCCGTTATACACGTAGCCTGCTGGTATTGCGTGTGGAAGTTCACGCAGACCCATAATACACGTACCCTGATGGTATCGCATGGGAGACTACCCGCGCACCCCATAAATACACGTACCCAGGCAAATCGCACAGCTAGGGGGTGGGGGTGCAGGGGGACATGAGTGGGGGCCTGGTGGAGGGTGCCCCTGGATGCTGGGGGGTGGGGGTGGTGGGAGACATGAGTGGGGGCCTGGTGGAGGCTGCCCCTGCACTGCTGGGGGGTGGGGGTACAGGGAGACATGAGTTGGACATGAGTGGGGGCCTGGTGGAGGGTGCCCCTGGATGCTGGGGGGTAGGGGTGATGGGAGACATGAGTGGGGGCCTGGTGGAGGCTGCCCCTGCACTGCTGGGGGTGGGGGTGATGGGAGACATGAGTGGAGGCCTGGTGGAGGCTGCCCCTGCACTGCTGTGGGGTGGGGGTGGTGGGAGACATGTGTGGGGGCCTGGTGGAGGGTGCCCTGCACTGCTGGGGGGTGGGGGTGGTGGGAGACATGTGTGGGGGCCTGGTGGAGGGTGCTCTGCACTGCTGGGGGTGGGGGTGATGGGAGACATGAGTGGGGGCCTGGTGGAGGCTGCCCCTGCACTGCTGGGGGGTGGGGGTGGTGGGAGACATGTGTGGGGGCCTGGTGGAGGGTGCCCTGTACTGCTGGGGGGTAGGGGTGGTGGGAGACATGTGTGGGGGCCTGGTGGAGGGTGCCCTGCACTGCTGGGGGTGGGGGTGATGGGAGATATGAGTGGGGGCCTGGTGGAGGCTGCCCTTGCACTGCTGGGTGGTGGGGGTGGTGGGAGACATGTGTGGGGGCCTGGTGGAGGGTGCACAGCACTGCTGGGGGGTGGGGGTGGTGGGAGACATGTGTGGGGGCCTGGTGGAGGGTGCCCTGCACTGCTGGGGGGTAGGGGTGGTGGGAGACATGAGTTGGACATGAGTGGGGGTCTGGTGGAGGGTGCCCCTGGATGCTGGGGGGTGGGGGTGGTGGGAGACATGAGTTGGACATGAGTGAGGGCCTGGTGGAGGGTGCCCTGCACTGCTGGGGGTGGGGGTGATGTGAGACATGAATGGGGGCCTGGTGGAGGCTGCCCCTGCACTGCTGGGGGGTGGGGGTGGTGGGAAAGATGTGTGGGGGCCTGGTGGAGGGTACCCTGCACTGCTGGGGGGTGGGGGTGATGGGAGACATGAGTGGGGGCCTGGTGGAGGCTGCCCCTGCACTGCTGGGGGGTGGGGGTGATGGGAGACATGAGTGGGGGCCTGGTGGAGGCTGCCCCTGTACTGCTGGGGGGTGGGGGTGCAGGGAGACATGAGTTGGACATGAGTGGGGGCCTGGTGGAGGGTGCCCCTGGATGCTGGGGGGTGGGGGTGGTGGGAGACATATGTGGGGGCCTGGTGGAGGGTGCCCTGCACTGCTGGGGGGTGGGGTGATGGGAGACATGAGTAGGGGCCTAGTGGAGGCTGCCCCTGCACTGCTGGGGGGTGGGGGTGCAGGGAGACATGAGTTGGACATGAGTGGGGGCCTGGTGGAGGGTGCCCCTGGATGCTGGGGGGTGGGGGTGGTGGGAGACATGAGTGGGGGGCTGGTGGAGGCTGCCCCTCCACTGCTGGGGGGGTGGGGATGATGGGAGACATGAGTGGGGGCCTGGTGGAGGCTGCCCCTGCACTGCTGGGGGTGGGGGTGATGGGAGACATGAGTGGGGGCCTGGTGGAGGCTGCCCCTGCACTGCTGGGGGGTGGGGGTGGTGGGAGACATGTGTGGGGGCCTGGTGGAGGGTGCCCTGCATTGCTGGGGAGTGGGGGTGGTGGGAGACATGTGTGGGGGCCTGGTGGAGGGTGCCCTGCACTGCTGGGGACAGGGGTGATGGGAGACATGAGTGGGGGCCTGGTGGAGGCTGCCCCAGCACTGCTGGGGGGTGGGGGGGTGGGAGACATGTGTGGGGGCCTGGTGGAGGGTGCCCTGCACTGCTGGGGGTGGGGGTGGTGGGTGACATGTGTGGGGGCCTGGTGGAGGGTGCCCTGCACTGCTGGGGGGTGGCGGTGATGGGAGACATGAGTGGGGGCCTGTTGGAGGATGCCCCTGCACTGCTGAGGGGTGGGGGTGGTGGGAGACATGTGTGGGGGCTTGGTGGAGGGTGCACTGCACTGCTGGGGTGTGGGGGTGGTGGGAGACATGTGTGGGGGCCTGGTGGAGGGTGCCCTGCACTGCTGGGGGGTGGGGGTGGTGGGAGAGATGTGTGGGGGCCTGGTGGAGGGTGCCCTGCACTGCTGGGGGGTGGGGTGGTGGGAGACATGAGTGGGGGCCTGGTGGAGGCTGCCCCTGCAATGCTGGGGGGTGGGGGTGGCGGGATACATGTGTGGGGGCCTGGTGGAGGGTGCCCTGCACTGCTGGGGGGTGGGGGTGATGGGAGACATGAGTGGGGGCCTGGTGGAGGCTGCCCCTGCACTGCTGGGGGCTGGGGGTGATGGGAGACATGAGTGGGGGCCTGGTGGAGGCTGCCCCAGCACTGCTGGGGGGTGGGGGGGTGGGAGACATGTGTAGGGGCCTGGTGGAGGGTGCCCTGCACTGCTGGGGGTGGGGGTGGTGGGTGACATGTGTGGGGGCCTGGTGGAGGGTGCCCTGCACTGCTGAGGGGTGGGGGTGGTGGGAGACATGTGTGGGGGCCTGGTGGAGGGTGCACTGCACTGCTGGGGTGTGGGGGTGGTGGGAGACATGTGTGGGGGCCTGGTGGAGGGTGCCCTGCACTGCTGGGGGGTGGGGGTGGTGGGAGAGATGTGTGGGGGCCTGGTGGAGGGTGCCCTGCACTGCTGGGGGGTGGGGTGGTGGGAGACATGAGTGGGGGCCTGGTGGAGGCTGCCCCTGCAATGCTGGGGGGTGGGGGTGGTGGGATACATGTGTGGGGGCCTGGTGGAGGGTGCCCTGCACTGCTGGGGGGTGGGGGTGATGGGAGACATGAGTGGGGGCCTGGTGGAGGCTGCCCCTGCACTGCTGGGGGCTGGGGGTGATGGGAGACATGAGTGGGGGCCTGGTGGAGGCTGCCCCTGCACTACTGGGGGGTGGGGGTGCAGGGAGACATGAATTGGACATGAGTGGGGGCCTGGTGGAGGGTGCCCCTAGATGCTGGGGGGTGGGAGTGGTGGGAGACATGTGTGGGGGCCTGGTGGAGGGTGCCCTGCATTGCTGGGGGGTGGGGGTGATGGGAGACATGATTGGGGGCCTGGTGGAGGCTGCCCCTGCACTGCTGGTGGGTGGGGGTGCAGGGAGACATGAGTTGGACATGAGTGGGGGCCTGGTGGAGGGTGCCCCTGGATGCTGGGGGGTGGGGGTGGTGGGAGACATGAGTGGGGGCCTGGTGGAGGCTGCCACTGCACTTCTGGGGGGTGGGGGTGATGGGAGACATGGGTGGGGGCCTGGTGGAGGCTGCCCCTGCACTGCTGGGGGTGGGGGTGATGGGAGACATGAGTGGGGGCCTGGTGGAGGCTGCCCCTGCACTGCTGGGGGGTGGGGGTAGTGGGAGACATGTGTGGGGGCCTGGTGGAGGGCGCCCTGCACTACTGGGGGCTGGGGGTGGTGGGGGACATGTGTGGGGGCCTGGTGGAGGGTGCCCTACACTGCAGGGGGTGGGGGTGATGGGAGACATGAGTGGGGGCCTGGTGGAGGCTGCCCCTGCACTGCTGGGGGGTGGGGGTGGTGGGAGACATGTGTGGGGGCCTGGTGGAGGGTGCCCTGCACTGCTGGGGGGTGGGGGTGGTGGGAGACATGTGTGGGGGCCTGGCGGAGGGTGCACTGCACTGCTGGGGGGTGGGGGTGGTGGGACACATGAGTTGGACATGAGTGGGGGCCTGTCAGAGAATGCCCCTGGATGCTGGGGGGTTGGGGTGGTGGGAGACATGAGTGGGGGCCTGGTGGAGGCCTGGTGGAGGGTGCCCTGCACTGCTGGGGGGTGGGGGTGATGGGAGACATAAGTGGGGGCCTAGTGGAGGCTGCCCCTGCACTGCTGGGGGGTGGGGGTGGTGGGAGACATGTGTGGGGGCCTGGTGGAGGGTGCCCTGCACTGCCGGGGGGTGGGGGTGATGGGAGACATGAGTGGGGGCCTGGTGGAGGCTGCCCCTGCACTGCTGGGGGGTGGGGGTGATGGGAGACATGAGTGAGGGCCTGGTGGAGGCTGCCCCTGCACTGCTGGGGGGTGGGGGTGCAGGGAGACATGAGTTGGACATGAGTGGGGGCCTGGTGGAGGGTGGCCCTGGATGCTGGGGGGTGGGGGTGGTGGGAGACATGAGTGGGGGCCTGGTGGAGGCTGCCCCTGCACTGCTGGGGGGGTGGGGGTGATGAGAGACATGAGTGGGGGCCTGGTGGAGGCTGCCCCTGCACTGCTGGGGGTGGGGGTGATGGGAGACATGAGTGGGGGCCTGGTGGAGGCTGCCCCTGCACTGCTGGGGGTGGGGGTGGTGGGAGACATGTGTGGGGGCCTGGTGGAGGGTGCCCTGCACTGCTGGGGGTTGGGGGTGGTGGGAGACATGTGTGGGGGCCTGGTGGAGGCTGCCCCTGCACTGCTGGGGGGTGGGGGTGATGGGAGACATGAGTTGGACATGAGTGGAGGCCTGGTGGAGGGTGCCCCTGCACTGCTGGGGGTGGGGGTGATGGGAGACATGAGTGGGGGCCTGGTGGAGGCTGCCCCTGCACTGCTGGGGGTGGGGTTGATGGGAGACATGAGTGGGGGCCTGGTGGAGGCTGCCCCTGCACTGCTGGAGGGTGAGGGTGATGGGAGACATGAGTGGGGGCCTGGTGGAGGCTGCCCCTGCACTGCTGGGGGGTGGGGGTGCAGGGAGACATGAGTTGGACATGAGTGGGGGCCTGGTGGGGGGTGCCCCTGGATGCTGGGGGGTGGGGGTGGTGGGAGACATGAGTGGGGGCCTGGTGGAGGCTGCCACTGCACTTCTGGGGGGTGGGGGTGATAGGAGACATGAGTGGGGGCCTGGTGGAGGGCGCCCTGCACTGCTGGGGGTTGGGGTGGTGGGGGACATGTGTGGGGGCCTGGTGGAGGCTGCCCCTGTACTGCTGGGGGGTGGGGGTGCAGGGAGACATGAGTTGGACATGAGTGGGGGCCTGGTGGAGGGTGCCCCTGGATGCTGGGGGCTGGGGGTGGTGGGAGACATGAGTGGGGGCCTGGTGGAGGGTGCCCTGCACTGCTGGGGGGTGGGGTGATGGGAGACATGAGTAGGGGCCTAGTGGAGGCTGCCCCTGCACTGCTGGGGGGTGGGGGTGCAGGGAGACATGAGTTGGACATGAGTGGGGGCCTAGTGGAGGGTGCCCCTGGATGCTGGGGGGTGGGGGTGGTGGGAGACATGAGTGGGGGGCTGGTGGAGGCTGCCCCTGCACTGCTGGGGGGGTGGGGATGATGGGAGACATGAGTGGGGGCCTGGTGGAGGCTGCCCCTGCACTGCTGGGGGTGGGGGTGATGGGAGACATGAGTGGGGGCCTGGTGGAGGCTCCCCCTGCACTGCTGGGGGGTGGGGGTGGTGGGAGACATGTGTGGGGGCCTGGTGGAGGGTGCCCTGCATTGCTGGGGAGTGGGGGTGGTGGGAGACATGTGTGGGGGCCTGGTGGAGGGTGCCCTGCACTGCTGGGGGTGGGGGTGATGGGAGACATGAGTGGGGGCCTGGTGGAGGCTGCCCCAGCACTGCTGGGGGGTGGGGGTCGTGGGAGACATGTGTGGGGGCCTGGTGGAGGGTGCCCTGCACTGCTGGGGGTGGGGGTGGTGGGTGACATGTGTGGGGGCCTGGTGGAGGGTGCCCTGCACTGCTGGGGGGTGGCGGTGATGGGAGACATGAGTGGGGGCCTGGTGGAGGATGCCCCTGCACTGCTGAGGGGTGGGGGTGGTGGGAGACATGTGTGGGGGCCTGGTGGAGGGTGCCCTGCACTGCTGGGGGGTGGGGGTGGTGGGAGACATGTGTGGGGGCCTGGTGGAGGGTGCCCTGCACTGCTGGGGGTGGGGGTGATGGGAGAGATGTGTGGGGGCCTGGTGGAGGGTGCCCTGCACTGCTGGGGGGTGGGGTGGTGGGAGACATGAGTGGGGGCCTGGTGGAGGCTGCCCCTGCAATGCTGGGGGGTGGGGGTGGTGGGATACATGTGTGGGGGCCTGGTGGAGGGTGCCCTGCACTGCTGGGGGGTGGGGGTGATGGGAGACATGAGTGGGGGCCTGGTGGAGGCTGCCCCTGCACTGCTGGGGGCTGGGGGTGATGGGAGACATGAGTGGGGGCCTGGTGGAGGCTGCCCCTGCACTACTGGGGGGTGGGGGTGCAGGGAGACATGAATTGGACATGAGTGGGGGCCTGGTGGAGGGTGCCCCTAGATGCTGGGGGGTGGGAGTGGTGGGAGACATGTGTGGGGGCCTGGTGGAGGGTGCCCTGCATTGCTGGGGGGTGGGGGTGATGGGAGACATGAGTGGGGGCCTGGTGGAGGCTGCCCCTGCACTGCTGGTGGGTGGGGGTGCAGGGAGACATGAGTTGGACATGAGTGGGGGCCTGGTGGAGGGTGCCCCTGGATGCTGGGGGGTGGGGGTGGTGGGAGACATGAGTGGGGGCCTGGTGGAGGCTGCCACTGCACTTCTGGGGTGTGGGGGTGATGGGAGACATGAGTGGGGGCCTGGTGGAGGCTGCCCCTGTACTGCTGGGGGTGGGGGTGATGGGAGACATGAGTGGGGGCCTGGTGGAGGCTGCCCCTGCACTGCTGGGGGGTGGGGGTGGTGGGAGACATGTGTGGGGGCCTGGTGGAGGGCGCCCTGCACTACTGGGGGCTGGGGGTGGTGGGGGACATGTGTGGGGGCCTGGTGGAGGGTGCCCTGCACTGCAGGGGGTGGGGGTGATGGGAGACATGAGTGGGGGCCTGGTGGAGGCTGCCCCTGCACTGCTGGGGGGTGGGGGTGGTGGGAGACATGTGTGGGGGCCTGGTGGAGGGTGCCCTGCACTGCTGGGGGGTGCGGGTGGTGGGAGACATGTGTGGGGGCCTGGCGGAGGGTGCACTGCACTGCTGGGGGGTGGGGGTGGTGGGACACATGAGTTGGACATGAGTGGGGGCCTGTCAGAGAATGCCCCTGGATGCTGGGGGGTTGGGGTGGTGGGAGACATGAGTGGGGGCCTGGTGGAGGCCTGGTGGAGGGTGCCCTGCACTGCTGGGGGGTGGGGGTGATGGGAGACATAAGTGGGGGCCTGGTGGAGGCTGCCCCTGCACTGCTGGGGGGTGGGGGTGGTGGGAGACATGTGTGGGAGCCTGGTGGAGGGTGCCCTGCACTGCCGGGGGGTGGGGGTGATGGGAGACATGAGTGGGGGCCTGGTGGAGGCTGCCCCTGCACTGCTGGGGGGTGGGGGTGATGGGAGACATGAGTGGGGGCCTGGTGGAGGCTGCCCCTGCACTGCTGGGGGGTGGGGGTGCAGGGAGACATGAGTTGGACATGAGTGGGGGCCTGGTGGAGGGTGGCCCTGGATGCTGGGGGGTGGGGGTGGTGGGAGACATGAGTGGGGGCCTTGTGGAGGCTGCCGCTGCACTGCTGGGGGGGTGGGGGTGATGGGAGACATGAGTGGGGGCCTGGTGGAGGCTGCCCCTGCACTGCTGGGGGTGGGGGTGGTGGGAGACATGTGTGGGGGCCTGGTGGAGGGTGCCCTGCACTGCTGGGGGTTGGGGGTGGTGGGAGACATGTGTGGGGGCCTGGTGGAGGCTGCCCCTGCACTGCTGGGGGGTGGGGGTGATGGGAGACATGAGTTGGACATGAGTGGGGGCCTGGTGGAGGGTGCCCCTGCACTGCTGGGGGTGGGGGTGATGGGAGACATGAGTGGGGGCCTGGTGGAGGGTGGCCCTGGATGCTGGGGGGTGGGGGTGGTGGGAGACATGAGTGGGGGCCTTGTGGAGGCTGCCGCTGCACTGCTGGGGGGGTGGGGGTGATGAGAGACATGAGTGGGGGCCTGGTGGAGGCTGCCCCTGCACTGCTGGGGGTGGGGGTGATGGGAGACATGAGTGGGGACCTGGTGGAGGCTGCCCCTGCACTGCTGGGGGTGGGGGTGGTGGGTGACATGTGTGGGGGCCTGGTGGAGGGTGCCCTGCACTGCTGGGGGGTGGCGGTGATGGGAGACATGAGTGGGGGCCTGGCGGAGGATGCCCCTGCACTGCTGAGGGGTGGGGGTGGTGGGAGACATGTGTGGGGGCCTGGTGGAGGGTGCCCTGCACTGCTGGGGGGTGGGGGTGGTGGGAGACATGTGTGGGGGCCTGGTGGAGGGTGCCCTGCACTGCTGGGGGGTGGGGGTGATGGGAGAGATGTGTGGGGGGCTGGTGGAGGGTGCCCTGCACTGCTGGGGGGTGGGGTGGTGGGAGACATGAGTGGGGGCCTGGTGGAGGCTGCCCCTGCAATGCTGGGGGGTGGGGGTGGTGGGATACATGTGTGGGGGCCTGGTGGAGGGTGCCCTGCACTGCTGGGGGGTGGGGGTGATGGGAGACATGAGTGGGGGCCTGGTGGAGGCTGCCCCTGCACTGCTGGGTGCTGGGGGTGATGGGAGACATGAGTGGGGGCCTGGTGGAGGCTGCCCCTGCACTACTGGGGGGTGGGGGTGCAGGGAGACATGAATTGGACATGAGTGGGGGCCTGGTGGAGGGTGCCCCTAGATGCTGGGGGGTGGGAGTGGTGGGAGACATGTGTGGGGGCCTGGTGGAGGGTGCCCTGCATTGCTGGGGGGTGGGGGTGATGGGAGACATGAGTGGGGGCCTGGTGGAGGCTGCCCCTGCACTGCTGGTGGGTGGGGGTGCAGGGAGACATGAGTTGGACATGAGTGGGGGCCTGGTGGAGGGTGCCCCTGGATGCTGGGGGGTGGGGGTGGTGGGAGACATGAGTGGGGGCCTGGTGGAGGCTGCCACTGCACTTCTGGGGTGTGGGGGTGATGGGAGACATGAGTGGGGGCCTGGTGGAGGCTGCCCCTGCACTGCTGGGGGTGGGGGTGATGGGAGACATGAGTGGGGGCCTGGTGGAGGCTGCCCCTGCACTGCTGGGGGGTGGGGGTGGTGGGAGACATGTGTGGGGGCCTGGTGGAGGGCGCCCTGCACTACTGGGGGCTGGGGGTGGTGGGGGACATGTGTGGGGGCCTGGTGGAGGGTGCCCTGCACTGCAGGGGGTGGGGGTGATGGGAGACATGAGTGGGGGCCTGGTGGAGGCTGCCCCTGCACTGCTGGGGGGTGGGGGTGGTGGGAGACATGTGTGGGGGCCTGGTGGAGGGTGCCCTGCACTGCTGGGGGGTGGGGGTGGTGGGAGACATGTGTGGGGGCCTGGCGGAGGGTGCACTGCACTGCTGGGGGGTGGGGGTGGTGGGACACATGAGTTGGACATGAGTGGGGGCCTGTCAGAGAATGCCCCTGGATGCTGGGGGGTTGGGGTGGTGGGAGACATGAGTGGGGGCCTGGTGGAGGCCTGGTGGAGGGTGCCCTGCACTGCTGGGGGGTGGGGGTGATGGGAGACATAAGTGGGGGCCTGGTGGAGGCTGCCCCTGCACTGCTGGGGGGTGGGGGTGGTGGGAGACATGTGTGGGGGCCTGGTGGAGGGTGCCCTGCACTGCCGGGGGGTGGGGGTGATGGGAGACATGAGTGGGGGCCTGGTGGAGGCTGCCCCTGCACTGCTGGGGGGTGGGGGTGATGGGAGACATGAGTGGGGGCCTGGTGGAGGCTGCCCCTGCACTGCTGGGGGGTGGGGGTGCAGGGAGACATGAGTTGGACATGAGTGGGGGCCTGGTGGAGGGTGGCCCTGGATGCTGGGGGGTGGGGGTGGTGGGAGACATGAGTGGGGGCCTTGTGGAGGCTGCCGCTGCACTGCTGGGGGGGTGGGGGTGATGAGAGACATGAGTGGGGGCCTGGTGGAGGCTGCCCCTGCACTGCTGGGGGTGGGGGTGATGGGAGACATGAGTGGGGGCCTGGTGGAGGCTGCCCCTGCACTGCTGGGGGTGGGGGTGGTGGGAGACATGTGTGGGGGCCTGGTGGAGGGTGCCCTGCACTGCTGGGGGTTGGGGGTGGTGGGAGACATGTGTGGGGGCCTGGTGGAGGCTGCCCCTGCACTGCTGGGGGGTGGGGGTGATGGGAGACATGAGTTGGACATGAGTGGGGGCCTGGTGGAGGGTGCCCCTGCACTGCTGGGGGTGGGGGTGATGGGAGACATGAGTGGGGGCCTGGTGGAGGCTGCCCCTGCACTGCTGGGGGTGGGGTTGATGGGAGACATGAGTGGGGGCCTGGTGGAGGCTGCCCCTGCACTGCTGGAGGGTGGGGGTGATGGGAGACATGAGTGGGGGCCTGGTGGAGGCTGCCCCTGCACTGCTGAGGGGTGGGGGTGCAGGGAGACATGAGTTGGACATGAGTGGGGGCCTGGTGGAGGGTGCCCCTGGATGCTGGGGTGTGGGGGTGGTGGGAGACATGAGTTCGGGCCTGGTGGAGGCTGCCACTGCACTTCTGGGGGGTGGGGGTGATAGGAGACATGAGTGGGGGCCTGGTGGAGGGCGCCCTGCACTGCTGGGGGGTGGGGGTGGTGGGGGACATGTGTGGGGGCCTGGTGGAGGGTGCCCTGCACTGCAGGGGGTGGGGGTGATGGGAGACATGAGTGGGGGCCTGGTGGAGGCTGCCCCTGCACTGCTGGGGGGTGGGGGTGGTGGGAGACATGTGTGGGGGCCTGGTGGAGGGTGCCCTGCACTGCTGGGGGATGGGGGTGGTGGGAGACATGTGTGGGGGACTGGTGGAGGGTGCCCTGCACAGCTGGGTGTGGGGGTGATGGAAGACATTAGTGGGGGCCTGGTGGAGGCTGCCCCTGCACTGCTGGGGAGTGGGGGTGGTGGGAGACATGTGTGGGGGCCTGGTGGAGGCTGCCCTGCACTGCTGGGGGGTGGGGGTGGTGGGAGACATGTGTGGGGGCCTGGTGGAGGGTGCCCTGCACTGCTGGGGGTGGGGGCGATGGGATACATGAGTGGGGGCCTGGTGGAGTCTGCCCCTGCACTGCTGGGGGGTGGGGGTGGTGGGAGACATGTGTGGGGGCCTGGTGGAGGGTGCCCTACACTGCTGGGGGGTAGGGGTGGTGGGAGACATGTGTGGGGGCCTGGTGGAGGGTGCCCTGCACTGCTGGGGGGTGGGGGTGATGGGAGACATGAGTGGGGGCCTGGTGGAGGCTGACCCTTGCACTGCTGGGTGGTGGGGGTGGTGGGAGACATGTGTGGGGGCCTGGTGGAGGGTGCCCTGCACTGCTGGGGGGTGGGGGTGGTGGGAGACATGTGTGGGGGCCTGGTGGAGGGTGCCCTGCACTGCTGGGGGGTAGGGGTGGTGGGAGACATGAGTTGGACATGAGTGGGGGCCTGGTGGAGGGTGCCCCTGGATGCTGGGGGGTGGGGGTGGTGGGAGACATGAGTTGGACATGAGTGAGGGCCTGGTGGAAGGTGCCCTGCACTGCTGGGGGGTGGGGGTGATGTGAGACATGAGTGGGGGCCTGGTGGAGGCTGCCCCTGCACTGCTGGGGGTGGGGGTGGTGGGAGAGATGTGTGGGGGCCTGGTGGAGGGTGCCCTGCACTGCTGGGGGGTGGGGTGATGGGAGACATGAGTGGGGGCTTGGTGGGGGCTGCCCCTGCACTGCTGGGGGGTGTGGGTGATGGGAGACATGAGTAGGGGCCTGGTGGAGGCTGCCTCTGCACTGCTGGGGTGTGGGGGTGCAGGGAGACATGAGTTGGACATGAGTGGGGGCCTGGTGGAGGGTGCCCCTGGATGCTGGGGGGTGGGGGTGGTGGGAGACATATGTGGGGGCCTGGTGGAGGGGGCCCTGCACTGCTGGGGGGTGGGGGTGATGGGAGACATGAGTGGGGGCCTAGTGGAGGCTGCCCCTGCAGTGCTGGGGGGTGGGGGTGCAGGGAGACATGAGTTGGACATGAGTGGGGGCCTGGTGGAGGGTGCCCCTGGATGCTGGGGGGTGGGGTGGTGGAAGACATGAGTGGGGGCCTGGTGGAGGCTGCCCCTGCACTGCTGGGGGGGTGGGGATGATGGGAGACATGAGTGGGGGCCTGGTGGAGGCTGCCCCTGCACTGCTGGGGGTGGGGGTGATGGGAGACATGAGTGGGGGCCTGGTGGAGGCTGCCCCTGCACTGCTGGGGGGTGGGGGTGGTGGGAGACATGTGTGGGGGCCAGGTGGAGGGTGCCCTGCATTGCTGGGGAGTGGGGGTGGTGGGAGACATGTGTGGGGGCCTGGTGGCGGGTGCCCTGCACTGCTGGGGGTGGGGGTGATGGGAGACATGAGTGGGGGCCTGGTGGAGGCTGCCCCTGCACTGCTGGTGGTGGGTGTGATGGGAGACATGAGTGGGGGCCTGGTGGAGGCTGCCCCTGCACTGCTGGGGGGTGGGGGTGGTGGGAGACATGTGTGGGGGCCAGGTGGAGGGTGCCCTGCATTGCTGGGGAGAGGGGGTGGTGGGAGACATGTGTGGGGGCCTGGTGGAGGGTGCCCTGCACTGCTGGGGGTGGGGGTGGTGGGAGACATGTGTGGGGGCCTGGTGGAGGGTGCCCTGCACTGCTGGGGGGTGGGGGTGATGGGAGACATGAGTGGTGGCCTGGTGGAGGCTGCCCCTGCACTGCTGAGGGGTGGGGGTGGTGGGAGACATGTGTGGGGGCCTGGTGGAGGGTGCCCTGCACTTCTGGGGGGTGGGGGTGGTGGGAGACATGTGTGGGGGCCTGGTGGAGGGTGCCCTGCACTGCTGGGGGGTGGGGGTGGTGGGAGACATGAGTTGGACATGAGTGGGGGCCTGGTGGTGGGTTCCCCTGGATGCTGGGGGGTGGGGTGGTGGGAGACATGAGTGGGGGCCTGGTGGAGGCTGCCCCTGCAATGCTGGGGGGTGGGGGTGGTGTGATACATGTGTGGGGGCCTGGTGGAGGGTGCCCTGCACTGCTGGGGGGTGGGGGTGATGGGAGACATGAGTGGGGGCCTGGTGGAGGCTGCCCCTGCACTGCTGGGGGCTGGGGGTGATGGGAGACATGAGTGGGGGCCTGGTCGAGGCTGCCCCTGCACTGCTGGGGGGTGGGGGTGCAGGGAGACATGAATTGGACATGAGTGGGGGCCTGGTGGAGGGTGCCCCTAAATGCTGGGGGGTGGGAGTGGTGGGAGACATGTGTGGGGGCCTGGTGGAGGGTGCCCTGCATTGCTGGGGGGTGGGGGTGATGGGAGACATGAGTGGGGGCCTGGTGGAGGCTGCCCCTGCACTGCTGGTGGGTGGGGGTGCAGGGAGACATGAGTTGGACATGAGTAGGGGCCTGGTGGAGGGTGCCCCTGGATGCTGGGGGGTGGGGGTGGTGGGAGACATGAGTGGGGGCCTGGTGGAGGCTGCCACTGCACTTCTGGGGGGTGGGGGTGATGGGAGACATGAGTGGGGGCCTGGTGGAGGCTGCCCCTGCACTGCTGGGGGTGGGGGTGATGGGAGACATGAGTGGGGGCCTGGTGGAGGCTGCCCCTGCACTGCTGGGGAGTGGGGGTGGTGGGAGACATCTGTGGGGGCCTGGTGGAGGGCGCCCTGCACTACTGGGGGCTGGGGGTGGTGGGGGACATGTGTGGGGGCCTGGTGGAGGGTGCCCTGCACTGCAGGGGGTGGGGATGATGGGAGACATGAGTGGGGGCCTGGTGGAGGCTGCCCCTGCACTGCTGGGGGGTGGGGGTGGTGGGAGACATGTGTGGGGGCCTGGTGGAGGGTGCCCTGCACTGCTGGGGGGTGGGGGTGGTGGGAGACATGTGTGGGGGCCTGGCGGAGGGTGCACTGCACTGCTGGGGGGTGGGGGTGGTGGGACACATGAGTTGGACATGAGTGGGGGCCTGTCAGAGAATGCCCCTGGATGCTGGGGGGTTGGGGTGGTGGGAGACATGAGTGGGGGCCTGGTGGAGGCCTGGTGGAGGGTGCCCTGCACTGCTGGGGGGTGGGGGTGATGGGAGACATAAGTGGGGGCCTGGTGGAGGGTGCCCCTGCACTGCTGGGGGGTGGGGGTGGTGGGAGACATGTGTGGGGGCCTGGTGGAGGGTGCCCTGCACTGCCGGGGGGTGGGGGTGATGGGAGACATGAGTGGGGGCCTGGTGGAGGCTGCCCCTGCACTGCTGGGGGGTGGGGGTGATGGGAGACATGAGTGAGGGCCTGGTGGAGGCTGCCCCTGCACTGCTGGGGGGTGGGGGTGCAGGGAGACATGAGTTGGGCATGAGTGGGGGCCTGGTGGAGGGTGGCCCTGGATGCTGGGGGGTGGGGGTGGTGGGAGACATGAGTGGGGGCCTGGTGGAGGCTGCCCCTGCACTGCTGGGGGTTGGGGGTGATGAGAGACATGAGTGGGGGCCTGGTGGAGGCTGCCCCTGCACTGCTGGGGGTGGGGGTGATGGGAGACATGAGTGGGGGCCTGGTGGAGGCTGCCCCTGCACTGCTGGGGGTGGGGGTGGTGGGAGACATGTGTGGGGGCCTGGTGGAGGGTGCCCTGCACTGCTGGGGGTTGGGGGTGGTGGGAGACATGTGTGGGGGCCTGGTGGAGGCTGCCCCTGCACTGCTGGGGGGTGGGGGTGATGGGAGACATGAGTTGGACATGAGTGGGGGCCTGGTGGAGGGTGCCCCTGCACTGCTGGGGGTGGGGGTGATGGGAGACATGAGTGGGGGCCTGGTGGAGGCTGCCCCTGCACTGCTGGGGGTGGGGTTGATGGGAGACATGAGTGGGGGCCTGGTGGAGGCTGCCCCTGCACTGCTGGGGGGTGGGGGTGATGGGAGACATGAGTGGGGGCCTGGCGGAGGCTGCCCCTGCACTGCTGGGGTGGGGGTGATGGGAGACATGAGTGGGGGCCTGGTGGAGGCTGCCCCTAGATGCTGGGGGGTGGGAGTGGTGGGAGACATGTGTGGGGGCCTGGTGGAGGGTGCCCTGCATTGCTGGGGGGTGGGGGTGATGGGAGACATGAGTGGGGGCCTGGTGGAGGCTGCCCCTGCACTGCTGGTGGGTGGGGGTGCAGGGAGACATGAGTTGGACATGAGTGGGGGCCTGGTGGAGGGTGCCCCTGGATGCTGGGGGGTGGGGGTGGTGGGAGACATGAGTGGGGGCCTGGTGGAGGCTGCCACTGCACTTCTGGGGGGTGGGGGTGATGGGAGACATGAGTGGGGGCCTGGTGGAGGCTGCCCCTGCACTGCTGGGGGTGGGGGTGATGGGAGACATGAGTGGGGGCCTGGTGGAGGCTGCCCCTGCACTGCTGGGGGGTGGGGGTGGTGGGAGACATGTGTGGGGGCCTGGTGGAGGGCGCCCTGCACTGCTGGGGGCTGGGGGTGGTGGGGGACATGTGTGGGGGCCTGGTGGAGGGTGCCCCTGCACTGCTGGGGGTGGGGGTGGTGGGAGACATGTGTGGGGGCCTAGTGGAGGGTGCCCTGCACTGCTGGGGGGTGGGGGTGGTGGGAGACATGTGTGGGGGCCTGGCAGAGGGTGCACTGCACTGCTGGGGGGTGGGGGTGGTGGGACACATGAGTTGGACATGAGTGGGGGCCTGTCAGAGAATGCCCCTGGATGCTGGGGGGTTGGGGTGGTGGGAGACATGAGTGGGGGCCTGGTGGAGGCCTGGTGGAGGGTGCCCTGCACTGCTGGGGGGTGGGGGCGATGGGAGACATAAGTGGGGGCCTTGTGGAGGCTGCCCCTGCACCGCTGGGGGGTGGGGGTGGTGGGAGACATGTGTGGGGGCCTGGTGGAGGGTGCCCTGCACTGCCGGGGGGTGGGGGTGATGGGAGACATGAGTGGGGGCCTGGTGGAGGCTGCCCCTGCACTGCTGGGGGGTGGAGGTGATGGGAGACATGAGTGGGGGCCTGGTGGAGGCTGCCCCTGCACTGCTGGGGGTGGTGGTGCAGGGAGACATGAGTTGGACATGAGTGGGGGCCTGGTGGAGGGTGGCCCTGGATGCTGGGGGGTGGGGGTGGTGGGAGACATGAGTGGGGGCCTGGTGGAGGCTGCCCCTGCACTGCTGGGGGTTGGGGGTGATGAGAGACATGAGTGGGGGCCTGGTGGAGGCTGCCCCTGCACTGCTGGGGGTGGGGGTGATGGGAGACATGAGTGGGGGCCTGGTGGAGGCTGCCCCTGCACTGCTGGGGGTGGGGGTGGTGTTAGACATGTGTGGGGGCCTGGTGGAGGGTGCCCTGCACTGCTGGGGGTTGGGGGTGGTGGGAGACATGTGTGGGGGCCTGGTGGAGGCTGCCCCTGCACTGCTGGGGGGTGGGGGTGATGGGAGACATGAGTTGGACATGAGTGGGGACCTGGTGGAGGGTGCCCCTGCACTGCTGGGGATGGGGGTGATGGGAGACATGAGTGGGGGCCTGGTGGAGGCTGCCCCTGCACTGCTGGGGGTGGGGTTGATGGGAGACGTGAGTGGGGGCCTGGTGGAGGCTGCCCCTGCACTGCTGGGGGGTGGGGGTGATGGGAGACATGAGTGGGGGCCTGGCGGAGGCTGCCCCTGCACTGCTGGGGTGGGGGTGATGGGAGACATGAGTGGGGGCCTGGTGGAGGCTGCCCCTGCACTGCTGGGGGGTGGGGGTGGTGGGAGACATGTGTGGGGACCTGGTGGAGGGTGCCCTGCACTGCTGGGGGGTGGGGGTGCAGGGAGACATGAGTTGGACATGAGTGGGGCCTGGTGGAGGGTGCCCCTGCACTGCTGGGGGTGGGGGTGATGGGAGACATGAGTGGGGGCCTGGTGGAGGCTGCCTCTGCACTGCTGGGGGTGGGGGTGATGGGAGACATGAGTGGGGGCCTGGTGGAGGCTGCCCCTGCACTGCTGGGGGTGGGGGTGATGGGAGACATGAGTGGGGGCCTGGTGGAGGTTGCCCCTGCACTGCCGGGGGGTGGGGGTGGTGGGAGACATGTGTGGGGGCCTGGTGGAGGGTGCCCTGCACTGCTGGGGGTTGGGGGTGGTGGGAGACATGTGTGGGGGCCTGGTGGAGGGTGCCCTGCACTGCTTTGGGGTGGGGATGATGGGAGTCATGAGTGAGGGCCTGGTGGAGGCTGCCCCTGCACTGCTGGGGGGTGGGGGTGGTAGGAGACATGTGTGGGGGCCTGGTGGAGGGTGCCCTGCACTGCTGGCGGGTGGGGGTGGTGGGAGACATGTGTGGGGGCCTGGTGGAGGGTGCCCTGCACTGCTGGGGGGTGGGGGTGGTGGGAGACATGTGTGGGGGGCCTGGTGGAGGGTGCCCTGCACTGCTGGGGGGTGGGGGTGGTGGGAGACATGTGTGGGGGCCTGGCGGAGGGTGCACTGCACTGCTGGGGGGTGGGGGTGGTGGGACACATGAGTTGGACATGAGTGGGGGCCTGTCAGAGAATGCCCCTGGATGCTGGGGGGTGGGGGTGGTGGGAGACATGAGTGGGGGCCTGGTGGAGGCCTGGTGGAGGGTGCCCTGCACTGCTGGGGTGTGGGGGTGATGGGAGACTTAAGTGGGGGCCTGGTGGAGGCTGCCCCTGCACTGCTGGGGGGTGGGGGTGGTGGGAGACATGTGTCGGGGCCTGGTGGAGGGTGCCCTGCACTGCCGGGGGGTGGGGGTGATGGGAGACATGAGTGGGGGCCTGGTGGATGCTGCCCCTGCACTGCTGGGGGGTGGGGGTGATGGGAGACATGAGTGGGGGCCTGGTGGAGGCTGCCCCTGCACTGCTGGGGGGTGGGGGTGCAGGGAGACATGAGTTGGACATGAGTGGGGGCCTGGTGGAGGGTGGCCCTGGATGCTGGGGGGTGGGGGTGGTGGGAGACATGAGTGGGGGCCTGGTGGAGGCTGCCCCTGCACTGCTGGGGGGTGGGGGTGATGGGAGACATGAGTGGGGGCCTGGTGGAGGCTGCCCCTGCACTGCTGGGGGTGGGGGTGATGGGAGACATGAGTGGGGGCCTGGTGGAGGCTGCCCCTGCACTGCTGGGGGTGGGGGTGGTGGGAGACATGTGTGGGGGCCTGGTGGAGGGTGCCCTGCACTGCTGGGGGTTGGGGGTGGTGGGAGACATGTGTGGGGGCCTGGTGGAGGCTGCCCCTGCACTGCTGGGGGGTGGGGGTGATGGGAGACATGAGTTGGACATGAGTGGGGGCCTGGTGGAGGGTGCCCCTGCACTGCTGGGGGTGGGGGTGATGGGAGACATGAGTGGGGGCCTGGTGGAGGCTGCCCCTGCACTGCTGGGGGTGTGGTTGATGGGAGACATGAGTGGGGGCCTGTTGGAGGCTGCCCCTGCACTGCTGGGGGGTGAGGGTGATGGGAGACATGAGTGGGGGCCTGGCGGAGGCTGCCCCTGCACTGCTGGGGTGGGGGTGATGGGAGACATGAGTGGGGGCCTGGTGGAGGCTGCCCCTGCACTGCTGGGGGGTGGGGGTGGTGGGAGACATGTGTGGGGACCTGGTGGAGGGTGCCCTGCACTGCTGGGGGTGGGGGTGCAGGGAGACATGAGTTGGACATGAGTGGGGGCCTGGTGGAGGGTGCCCGTGCACTGCTGGGGGTGGGGGTGATGGGAGACATGCGTGGGGGCCTGGTGGAGGCTGCCCTGCACTGCTGGGGGGTGGGGGTGATGGGAGACATGAGTGGGGGCCTGGTGGAGGCTGCCCCTGCACTGCCTGGGGTGGGGGTGATGGGAGACATGAGTGGGGGCCTGGTGGAGGTTGCCCCTGCACTGCTGGGGGGTGGGGGTGGTGGGAGACATGTGTGGGGGCCTGGTGGAGGGTGCCCTGCACTGCTGGGGGTTGGGGGTGGTGGGAGACATGTGTGGGGGCCTGGTGGAGGGTGCCCTGCACTGCTTTGGGGTGGGGATGATGGGAGACATGAGTGAGGGCCTGGTGGAGGCTGCCCCTGCACTGCTGGGGGGTGGGGGTGGTGGGAGACATGTGTGGGGGCCTGGTGGAGGGTGCCCTGCACTGCTGGCGGGTGGGGGTGGTGGGAGACATGTGTGGGGGCCTGGTGGAGGGTGCCCTGCACTGCTGGGGGGTGGGGGTGGTGGCAGACATGAGTTGGACATGAGTGGGGGCCTGGTGGAGGGTGCCCCTGGATGCTGGGGAGTGAGGGTGGTGGGAGACATGAATTGGACATGAGTGGGGGCCTGGTGGAGGGTGCCCTGCGCTGCTGGGGGGTGGGGGTGATGGGAGACATGAGTGAGGGCCTGGTGGAGGCTGCCCCTGCACTGCTGGGGGGTGGGGGTGGTGGGAGACATGTGTGGGGGCCTGGTGGAGGGTGCCCTGCACTGCTGGCGGGTGGGGGTGGTGGGAGACATGTGTGGGGGCCTGGTGGAGGGTGCCCTGCACTGCTGGGGGGTGGGGGTGGTGGCAGACATGAGTTGGACATGAGTGGGGGCCTGGTGGAGGGTGCCCCTGGATGCTGGGGAGTGAGGGTGGTGGGAGCATGAATTGGACATGAGTGGGGGCCTGGTGGAGGGTGCCCTGCGCTGCTGGGGGGTGGGGGTGATGGGAGACATGAGTGGGGGCCTGGTGGAGGCTGCCCCTGCACTGCTGGGGGGTGGGGGTGGTGGGAGACATGTGTGGGGGCCTGGTGGAGGGTGCCCTGCACTGCTGGGGGGTGGGGGTGGTGGCAGACATGAGTTGGACATGAGTGGGGGCCTGGTGGAGGGTGCCCCTGGATGCTGGGGAGTGAGGGTGGTGGGAGACATGAATTGGACATGAGTGGGGGCCTGGTGGAGGGTGCCCTGCGCTGCTGGGGGGTGGGGGTGATGGGAGACATGAGTGGGGGCCTGGTGGAGGCTGCCCCTGCACTGCTGGGGGGTGGGGATGATGGGAGACATGAGTGGGGGCCTGGTGGAGGCTGCCCCTGCACTGCTGGGGGGTGGGGGTGATGGGAGACATGAGTTGGACATGAGTGGGGGCCTGGTGGAGGGTGCCCCTGCACTGCTGGGGGTGGGGGTGATGGGAGACATGAGTGGGGGCCTGGTGGAGGCTGCCCCTTCACTGCTGGGGGTGGGGGTGATGGGAGACATGAGTGGGTGCCTGGTGGAGGCTGCCCCTGCACTGCTGGGGGGTGGGGGTGATGGGAGACATGAGTGGGGGCCTGGTGGAGGCTGCCCCTGCACTGCTGGGGGTGGGGGTGATGGGAGACATGAGTGGGGGCCTGGTGGAGGCTGCCCCTGCACTGCTGGGGGGTGGGGGTGGTGGGAGACATGAGTGGGGGCCTGGTGGAGGCTGCCCCTGCACTGCTGGGGGGTGGGGGTGATGGGAGACATGAGTTGGACATGAGTGGGGGCCTGGTGGAGGGTGCCCCTGCACTGCTGGGGGTGGGGGTGATGGGAGACATGAGTGGGGGCCTGGTGGAGGCTGCCCCTTCACTGCTGGGGGTGGGGGTGATGGGAGACATGAGTGGGGGCCTGGTGGAGGCTGCCCCTGCACTGCTGGGGGGTGGGGGTGATGGGAGACATGTGTGGGGGCCTGGTGGAGGGTGCCCTGCACTGCTGGGGGGTGGGGGTGCAGAGAGAAATGAGTTGGACATGAGTGGGGACCTGGTGGAGGGTGCCCCTGCACTGCTGGGGGTGGGGGTGATGGGAGACATGAGTGGGGGCCTGGTGGAGGCTGCCCCTGCACTGCTGGGGGGTGGGGGTGATGGGAGACATGAGTGGGGGCCTGGTGGAGGCTGCCCCTGCACTGCTGGGGGGTGGGGGTGATGGGAGACATGAGTGGGGGCCTGGTGGAGGCTGCCCCTGCACTGCTGGGGGTGGGGGTGATGGGAGACATGAGTGGGGGCCTGGTGGAGGCTGCCCCTGCACTGCTGGGGGGTGGGGGTGGTGGGAGACATGAGTGGGGGCCTGGTGGAGGCTGCCCCTGCACTGCTGGGGGGTGGGGGTGATGGGAGACATGAGTTGGACATGAGTGGGGGCCTGGTGGAGGGTGCCCCTGCACTGCTGGGGGTGGGGGTGATGGGAGACATGAGTGGGGGCCTGGTGGAGGCTGCCCCTTCACTGCTGGGGGTGGGGGTGATGGGAGACATGAGTGGGGGCCTGGTGGAGGCTGCCCCTGCACTGCTGGGGGGTGGGGGTGATGGGAGACATGTGTGGGGGCCTGGTGGAGGGTGCCCTGCACTGCTGGGGGTGGGGGTGCAGGGAGAAATTAGTTGGACATGAGTGGGGGCCTGGTGGAGGGTGCCCCTGCACTGCTGGGGGTGGGGGTGATGGGAGACATGAGTGGGGGCCTGGTGGAGGCTGCCCCTGCACTGCTGGGGGGTGGGGGTGATGGGAGACATGAGTGGGGGCCTGGTGGAGGCTGCCCCTGCACTGCTGGGGGGTGGGGGTGCAGGGAGACATGAGTTGGAAATGAGTGGGGGCCTGGTGGAGGGTGCCCCTAGATGCTGGGGGGTAGGAGTGGTGGGAGACATGTGTGGGGGCCTGGTGGAGGGTGCCCTGCATTGCTGGGGGGTGGGGGTGATGGGAGACATGAGTGGGGGCCTGGTGGAGGCTGCCCCTGCACTGCTGGGGGGTGGGGGTGCAGGGAGACATGAGTTGGACATGAGTGGGGGCCTGGTGGAGGGTGCCCCTGGATGCTGGGGGGTGGGGGTGGTGGGAGACATGAGTGGGGGCCTGGTGGAGGCTACCACTGCACTTCTGGGGGCTGGGGGTGATGGGAGACATGAGTGGGGGCCTGGTGGAGGCTGCCCCTGCACTGCTGGGGGGTGGGGGCGGTGGGAGACATGTGTGGGGGCCTGGTGGAGGGTGCCCTGCACTGCTGGGGTTGGGGTGGTGGGAGACATGTGTGGGGGCCTGGTGGAGGGTGCCCTGCACTGCTGGGGGGTGGGGGTGATGGGAGACATGAGTGGGGGCCTGGTGGAGGCTGCCCCTGCACTGCTGGGGGGTGGGGGTGGTGGGAGTCATGTGTGGGGGCCTGGTGGAGGGTGCCCTGCACTGCTGGCGGGTGGGGGTGGTGGGAGACATGTGTGGGGGCCTGGTGGAGGGTGCCCTGCACTGCTGGGGGGTGGGGGTGGTGGGAGACATGAGTTGGACATGAGTGGGGGCCTGGTGGAGGGTGCCCCTGGATGCTGGGGGGTGGGGGTGGTGGGAGACATGAATTGGACATGAGTGTGGGCCTGGTGGAGGCTGCCCCTGCACTGCTGGGGGGTGGGGGTGATGGGAGACATGAGTGGGGGCCTGGTGAAGGCTGCCCCTGCACTGCTGGGGTTGGGGGTGATGGGAGACATGAGTGGGGGCCTGGTGGAGGCTGCCCCTGCACTGCTGGGGGTGGGGGTGATGGGAGACAGGAGTTGGACATGAGTGGGGGCCTGGTGGAGGGTGCCCCTGGATGCTGGGGAGTGAGGGTGGTGGGAGACATGAATTGGACATGAGTGGGGGCCTGGTGGAGGATGCCCTGCGCTGCTGGGGGGTGGGGGTGATGGGAGACATGAGTGAGGGCCTGGTGGAGGCTGCCCCTGCACTGCTGGGGGGTGGGGGTGGTGGGAGACATGTGTGGGGGCCTGGTGGAGGGTGCCCTGCACTGCTGGCGGGTGGGGGTGGTGGGAGACATGTGTGGGGGCCTGGTGGAGGGTGCCCTGCACTGCTGGGGGGTGGGGGTGGTGGCAGACATGAGTTGGACATGAGTGGGGGCCTGGTGGAGGGTGCCCCTGGATGCTGGGGAGTGAGGGTGGTGGGAGACATGAATTGGACATGAGTGGGGGCCTGGTGGAGGGTGCCCTGCGCTGCTGGGGGGTGGGGGTGATGGGAGACATGAGTGGGGGCCTGGTGGAGGCTGCCCCTGCACTGCTGGGGGGTGGGGGTGGTGGGAGACATGTGTGGGGGCCTGGTGGAGGGTGCCCTGCACTGCTGGGGGGTGGGGGTGGTGGCAGACATGAGTTGGACATGAGTGGGGGCCTGGTGGAGGGTGCCCCTGGATGCTGGGGAGTGAGGGTGGTGGGAGACATGAATTGGACATGAGTGGGGGCCTGGTGGAGGGTGCCCTGCGCTGCTGGGGGGTGGGGGTGATGGGAGACATGAGTGGGGGCCTGGTGGAGGCTGCCCCTGCACTGCTGGGGGGTGGGGATGATGGGAGACATGAGTGGGGGCCTGGTGGAGGCTGCCCCTGCACTGCTGGGGGGTGGGGGTGATGGGAGACATGAGTTGGACATGAGTGGGGGCCTGGTGGAGGGTGCCCCTGCACTGCTGGGGGTGGGGGTGATGGGAGACATGAGTGGGGGCCTGGTGGAGGCTGCCCCTTCACTGCTGGGGGTGGGGGTGATGGGAGACATGAGTGGGTGCCTGGTGGAGGCTGCCCCTGCACTGCTGGGGGGTGGGGGTGATGGGAGACATGAGTGGGGGCCTGGTGGAGGCTGCCCCTGCACTGCTGGGGGTGGGGGTGATGGGAGACATGAGTGGGGGCCTGGTGGAGGCTGCCCCTGCACTGCTGGGGGGTGGGGGTGGTGGGAGACATGAGTGGGGGCCTGGTGGAGGCTGCCCCTGCACTGCTGGGGGGTGGGGGTGATGGGAGACATGAGTTGGACATGAGTGGGGGCCTGGTGGAGGGTGCCCCTGCACTGCTGGGGGTGGGGGTGATGGGAGACATGAGTGGGGGCCTGGTGGAGGCTGCCCCTTCACTGCTGGGGGTGGGGGTGATGGGAGACATGAGTGGGGGCCTGGTGGAGGCTGCCCCTGCACTGCTGGGGGGTGGGGGTGATGGGAGACATGTGTGGGGGCCTGGTGGAGGGTGCCCTGCACTGCTGGGGGGTGGGGGTGCAGAGAGAAATGAGTTGGACATGAGTGGGGACCTGGTGGAGGGTGCCCCTGCACTGCTGGGGGTGGGGGTGATGGGAGACATGAGTGGGGGCCTGGTGGAGGCTGCCCCTGCACTGCTGGGGGGTGGGGGTGATGGGAGACATGAGTGGGGGCCTGGTGGAGGCTGCCCCTGCACTGCTGGGGGGTGGGGGTGATGGGAGACATGAGTGGGGGCCTGGTGGAGGCTGCCCCTGCACTGCTGGGGGTGGGGTGATGGGAGACATGAGTGGGGGCCTGGTGGAGGCTGCCCCTGCACTGCTGGGGGTGGGGGTGGTGGGAGACATGAGTGGGGGCCTGGTGGAGGCTGCCCCTGCACTGCTGGGGGGTGGGGGTGATGGGAGACATGAGTTGGACATGAGTGGGGGCCTGGTGGAGGGTGCCCCTGCACTGCTGGGGGTGGGGGTGATGGGAGACATGAGTGGGGGCCTGGTGGAGGCTGCCCCTTCACTGCTGGGGGTGGGGGTGATGGGAGACATGAGTGGGGGCCTGGTGGAGGCTGCCCCTGCACTGCTGGGGGGTGGGGGTGATGGGAGACATGTGTGGGGGCCTGGTGGAGGGTGCCCTGCACTGCTGGGGGGTGGGGGTGCAGGGAGAAATTAGTTGGACATGAGTGGGGGCCTGGTGGAGGGTGCCCCTGCACTGCTGGGGGTGGGGGTGATGGGAGACATGAGTGGGGGCCTGGTGGAGGCTGCCCCTGCACTGCTGGGGGGTGGGGGTGATGGGAGACATGAGTGGGGGCCTGGTGGAGGCTGCCCCTGCACTGCTGGGGGGTGGGGGTGCAGGGAGACATGAGTTGGAAATGAGTGGGGGCCTGGTGGAGGGTGCCCCTAGATGCTGGGGGGTAGGAGTGGTGGGAGACATGTGTGGGGGCCTGGTGGAGGGTGCCCTGCATTGCTGGGGGGTGGGGGTGATGGGAGACATGAGTGGGGGCCTGGTGGAGGCTGCCCCTGCACTGCTGGGGGGTGGGGGTGCAGGGAGACATGAGTTGGACATGAGTGGGGGCCTGGTGGAGGGTGCCCCTGGATGCTGGGGGGTGGGGGTGGTGGGAGACATGAGTGGGGGCCTGGTGGAGGCTACCACTGCACTTCTGGGGGCTGGGGGTGATGGGAGACATGAGTGGGGGCCTGGTGGAGGCTGCCCCTGCACTGCTGGGGGGTGGGGGCGGTGGGAGACATGTGTGGGGGCCTGGTGGAGGGTGCCCTGCACTGCTGGGGTTGGGGTGGTGGGAGACATGTGTGGGGGCCTGGTGGAGGGTGCCCTGCACTGCTGGCGGGTGGGGGTGATGGGAGACATGAGTGGGGGCCTGGTGGAGGCTGCCCCTGCACTGCTGGGGGGTGGGGGTGGTGGGAGTCATGTGTGGGGGCCTGGTGGAGGGTGCCCTGCACTGCTGGCGGGTGGGGGTGGTGGGAGACATGTGTGGGGGCCTGGTGGAGGGTGCCCTGCACTGCTGGGGGGTGGGGGTGGTGGGAGACATGAGTTGGACATGAGTGGGGGCCTGGTGGAGGGTGCCCCTGGATGCTGGGGGGTGGGGGTGGTGGGAGACATGAATTGGACATGAGTGTGGGCCTGGTGGAGGCTGCCCCTGCACTGCTGGGGGGTGGGGGTGATGGGAGACATGAGTGGGGGCCTGGTGAAGGCTGCCCCTGCACTGCTGGGGTTGGGGGTGATGGGAGACATGAGTGGGGGCCTGGTGGAGGCTGCCCCTGCACTGCTGGGGGTGGGGGTGATGGGAGACAGGAGTTGGACATGAGTGGGGGCCTGGTGGAGGGTGCCCCTGCACTGCTGGGGGTGGGTGTGATGGGAGACATGAGTGGGGGCCTGGTGGAGGCTGCCCCTTCACTGCTGGGGGTGGGGGTGATGGGAGACATGAGTGGGGGCCTGGTGGAGGCTGCCCCTGCACTGCTGGGGGGTGGGGGTGATGGGAGACATGAGTGGGGGCCTGGTGGAGGCTGCCCCTGCACTGCTGGGGGTGGGGGTGATGGGAGACATGAGTGGGGGCCTGGTGGAGGCTGCCCCTGCACTGCTGGGGGGTGGGGGTGGTGGGAGACATGAGTGGGGGCCTGGTGGAGGCTGCCCCTGCACTGCTGGGGGTGTGGGTGATGGGAGACATGAGTTGGACATGAGTGGGGGCCTGGTGGAGGGTGCCCCTGCACTGCTGGGGGTGGGGGTGATGGGAGACATGAGTGGGGGCCTGGTGGAGGCTGCCCCTTCACTGCTGGGGGTGGGGGTGATGGGAGACATGAGTGGGGGCCTGGTGGAGGCTGCCCCTGCACTGCTGGGGGGTGGGGGTGATGGGAGACATGTGTGGGGGCCTGGTGGAGGGTGCCCTGCACTGCTGGGGGGTGGGGGTGCAGGGAGAAATGAGTTGGACATGAGTGGGTGCCTGGTGGAGGGTGCCCCTGCACTGCTGGGGGTGGGGGTGATGGGAGACATGAGTGGGGGCCTGGTGGAGGCTGACCCTGCACTGCTGGGGGCTGGGGGTGATGGGAGACATGAGTGGGGGCCTGGTAGAGGCTGCCCCTGCACTGCTGGGGGGTGGGGGTGCAGGGAGACATGAGTTGGACATGAGTGGGGGCCTGGTGGAGGGTGCCCCTAGATGCTGGGGGGTAGGAGTGGTGGGAGACATGTGTGGGGGCCTGGTGGAGGGTGTCCTGCATTGCTGGGGGGTGGGGGTGATGGGAGACATGAGTGGGGGCCTGGTGGAGGCTGCCCCTGCACTGCTGGGGGGTGGGGGTGCAGGGAGACATGAGTTGGACATGAGTGGGGGCCTGGTGGAGGGTGCCCCTGGATGCTGGGGGGTGGGGGTGGTGGGAGACATGAGTGGGGGCCTGGTGGAGGCTACCACTGCACTTCTGGGGGCTGGGGGTGATGGGAGACATGAGTGGGGGCCTGGTGGAGGCTGCCCCTGCACTGCTGGGGGGTGGGGGCGGTGGGAGACATGTGTGGGGGCCTGGTGGAGGGTGCCCTGCACTGCTGGGGGTTGGGGTGGTGGGAGACATGTGTGGGGGCCTGGTGGAGGGTGCCCTGCACTGCTGGGGGGTGGGGGTGATGGGAGACATGAGTGGGGGCCTGGTGGAGGCTGCCCCTGCACTGCTGGGGGGTGGGGGTGGTGGGAGTCATGTGTGGGGGCCTGGTGGAGGGTGCCCTGCACTGCTGGCGGGTGGGGGTGGTGGGAGACATGTGTGGGGGCCTGGTGGAGGGTGCCCTGCACTGCTGGGGAGTGGGGGTGGTGGGAGACATGAGTTGGACATGAGTGGGGGCCTGGTGGAGGGTGCCCCTGGATGCTGGGGGGTGGGGGTGGTGGGAGACATGAATTGGACATGAGTGGGGGCCTGGTGGAGGCTGCCCCTGCACTGCTGGGGGTGGGGGTGATGGGAGACATGAGTGGGGGCCTGGTGAAGGCTGCCCCTGCACTGCTGGGGTTGGGGGTGATGGTAGACATGAGTGGGGGCCTGGTGGAGGCTGCCCCTGCACTGCTGGGGGTGGGGGTGATGGGAGACATGCGTGGGGGCCTGGTGGAGGCTGCCCCTGCACTGCTGGGGGGTGGGGGTGATGGGAGACATGAGTGGGGGCCTGGTGGAGGCTGCCCCTGCACTGCCTGGGGCGGGGGTGATGGGAGACATGCGTGGGGGCCTGGTGGAGGTTGCCCCTGCACTGCTGGGGGGTGGGGGTGGTGGGAGACATGTGTGGGGGCCTAGTGGAGGGTGCCCTGCACTGCTGGGGGTTGAGGGTGGTGGGAGACATGTGTGGGGGCCTGGTGGAGGGTGCCCTGCACTGCTTTGGGGTGGGGATGATGGGAGACATGAGTGAGGGCCTGGTGGAGGCTGCCCCTGCACTGCTGGGAGGTGGGGGTGATGGGAGACATGAGTGGGGGCCTGGTGGAGGCTGCCCCTGCACTGCTGGGGGGTGGGGGCGGTGGGAGACATGTGTGGGGGCCTGGTGGAGGGTGCCCTGCACTGCTGGGGGTTGGGGTGGTGGGAGACATGTGTGGGGGCCTGGTGGAGGGTGCCCTGCACTGCTGGGGGGTGGGGGTGATGGGAGACATGAGTGGGGGCCTGGTGGAGGCTGCCCCTGCACTGCTGGGGGGTGGGGGTGATGGGAGACATGAGTGGGGGCCTGGTGGAGGCTGCCCCTGCACTGCTGGGGGTGGGGGTGATGGGAGACATGAGTGGGGGCCTGGTGGAGGCTGCCCCTGCACTGCTGGGGGGTGGGGGTGGTGGGAGACATGAGTGGGGGCCTGGTGGAGGCTGCCCCTGCACTGCTGGGGGTGTGGGTGATGGGAGACATGAGTTGGACATGAGTGGGGGCCTGGTGGAGGGTGCCCCTGCACTGCTGGGGGTGGGGGTGATGGGAGACATGAGTGGGGGCCTGGTGGAGGCTGCCCCTTCACTGCTGGGGGTGGGGGTGATGGGAGACATGAGTGGGGGCCTGGTGGAGGCTGCCCCTGCACTGCTGGGGGGTGGGGGTGATGGGAGACATGTGTGGGGGCCTGGTGGAGGGTGCCCTGCACTGCTGGGGGGTGGGGGTGCAGGGAGAAATGAGTTGGACATGAGTGGGTGCCTGGTGGAGGGTGCCCCTGCACTGCTGGGGGTGGGGGTGATGGGAGACATGAGTGGGGGCCTGGTGGAGGCTGACCCTGCACTGCTGGGGGCTGGGGGTGATGGGAGACATGAGTGGGGGCCTGGTAGAGGCTGCCCCTGCACTGCTGGGGGGTGGGGGTGCAGGGAGACATGAGTTGGACATGAGTGGGGGCCTGGTGGAGGGTGCCCCTAGATGCTGGGGGGTAGGAGTGGTGGGAGACATGTGTGGGGGCCTGGTGGAGGGTGCCCTGCATTGCTGGGGGGTGGGGGTGATGGGAGACATGAGTGGGGGCCTGGTGGAGGCTGCCCCTGCACTGCTGGGGGGTGGGGGTGCAGGGAGACATGAGTTGGACATGAGTGGGGGCCTGGTGGAGGGTGCCCCTGGATGCTGGGGGGTGGGGGTGGTGGGAGACATGAGTGGGGGCCTGGTGGAGGCTACCACTGCACTTCTGGGGGCTGGGGGTGATGGGAGACATGAGTGGGGGCCTGGTGGAGGCTGCCCCTGCACTGCTGGGGGGTGGGGGCGGTGGGAGACATGTGTGGGGGCCTGGTGGAGGGTGCCCTGCACTGCTGGGGGTTGGGGTGGTGGGAGACATGTGTGGGGGCCTGGTGGAGGGTGCCCTGCACTGCTGGGGGGTGGGGGTGATGGGAGACATGAGTGGGGGCCTGGTGGAGGCTGCCCCTGCACTGCTGGGGGGTGGGGGTGGTGGGAGTCATGTGTGGGGGCCTGGTGGAGGGTGCCCTGCACTGCTGGCGGGTGGGGGTGGTGGGAGACATGTGTGGGGGCCTGGTGGAGGGTGCCCTGCACTGCTGGGGAGTGGGGGTGGTGGGAGACATGAGTTGGACATGAGTGGGGGCCTGGTGGAGGGTGCCCCTGGATGCTGGGGGGTGGGGGTGGTGGGAGACATGAATTGGACATGAGTGGGGGCCTGGTGGAGGCTGCCCCTGCACTGCTGGGGGTGGGGGTGATGGGAGACATGAGTGGGGGCCTGGTGAAGGCTGCCCCTGCACTGCTGGGGTTGGGGGTGATGGGAGACATGAGTGGGGGCCTGGTGGAGGCTGCCCCTGCACTGCTGGGGGTGGGGGTGATGGGAGACATGCGTGGGGGCCTGGTGGAGGCTGCCCCTGCACTGCTGGGGGGTGGGGGTGATGGGAGACATGAGTGGGGGCCTGGTGGAGGCTGCCCCTGCACTGCCTGGGGCGGGGGTGATGGGAGACATGCGTGGGGGCCTGGTGGAGGTTGCCCCTGCACTGCTGGGGGGTGGGGGTGGTGGGAGACATGTGTGGGGGCCTAGTGGAGGGTGCCCTGCACTGCTGGGGGTTGAGGGTGGTGGGAGACATGTGTGGGGGCCTGGTGGAGGGTGCCCTGCACTGCTTTGGGGGTGGGGATGATGGGAGACATGAGTGAGGGCCTGGTGGAGGCTGCCCCTGCACTGCTGGGAGGTGGGGGTGATGGGAGACATGAGTGGGGGCCTGGTGGAGGCTGCCCCTGCACTGCTGGGGGGTGGGGGCGGTGGGAGACATGTGTGGGGGCCTGGTGGAGGGTGCCCTGCACTGCTGGGGGTTGGGGTGGTGGGAGACATGTGTGGGGGCCTGGTGGAGGGTGCCCTGCACTGCTGGGGGGTGGGGGTGATGGGAGACATGAGTGGGGGCCTGGTGGAGGCTGCCCCTGCACTGCTGGGGGGTGGGGGTGGTGGGAGTCATGTGTGGGGGCCTGGTGGAGGGTGCCCTGCACTGCTGGCGGGTGGGGGTGGTGGGAGACATGTGTGGGGGCCTGGTGGAGGGTGCCCTGCACTGCTGGGGGGTGGGGGTGGTGGGAGACATGAGTTGGACATGAGTGGGGGCCTGGTGGAGGGTGCCCCTGAATGCTGGGGGGTGGGGGTGGTGGGAGACATGAATTGGACATGAGTGGGGGCCTGGTGGAGGCTGCCCCTGCACTGCTGGGGGGTGGGGGTGATGGGAGACATGAGTGGGGGCCTGGTGAAGGCTGCCCCTGCACTGCTGGGGTTGGGGGTGATGGGAGACATGAGTGGGGGCCTGGTGGAGGCTGCCCCTGCACTGCTGGGGGTGGGGGTGATGGGAGACATGCGTCAGGGCCTGGTGGAGGCTGCCCCTGCACTGCTGGGGGGTGGGGGTGATGGGAGACATGAGTGGGGGCCTGGTGGAGGCTGCCCCTGCACTGCCTGGGGTGGGGGTGATGGGAGACATGCGTGGGGGCCTGGTGGAGGTTGCCCCTGCACTGCTGGGGGGTGGGGGTGGTGGGAGACATGTGTGGGGGCCTAGTGGAGGGTGCCCTGCACTGCTGGGGGTTGAGGGTGGTGGGAGACATGTGTGGGGGCCTGGTGGAGGGTGCCCTGCACTGCTTTGGGGTGGGGATGATGGGAGACATGAGTGAGGGCCTGGTGGAGGCTGCCCCTGCACTGCTGGGAGGTGGGGGTGGTGGGAGACATGTGTGGGGGCCTGGTGGAGGGTGCCCTGCACTGCTGGCGGGTGGGGGTGGTGGGAGACATGTGTGGGGGCCTGGTGGAGGGTGCCCTGCACTGCTGGGGGGTGGGGGTGGTGGCAGACATGAGTTGGACATGAGTGGGGGCCTGGTGGAGGGTGCCCCTGGATGCTGGGGAGTGGGGGTGGTGGGAGACATGAATTGGACATGAGTGGGGGCCTGGTGGAGGGTGCCCTGCACTGCTGGGGGGTGGGGTGATGTGAGACATGAGTGGGGGCCTGGTGGAGGCTGCCCCTGCACTGCTGGGGGTTGGGGATGATGGGAGACATGAGTGGGGGCCTGGTGGAGGCTGCCCCTTCACTGCTGGGGGTGGGGGTGATGGGAGACATGAGTGGGGGCCTGGTGGAGGCTGCCCCTGCACTGCTGGGGGGTGGGGGTGATGGGAGACATGAGTGGGGGCCTGGTGGAGGCTGCCCCTGCACTGCTGGGGGTGGGGGTGATGGGAGACATGAGTGGGGGCCTGGTGGAGGCTGCCCCTGCACTGCTGGGGGGTGGGGGTGGTGGGAGACATGAGTGGGGGCCTGGTGGAGGCTGCCCCTGCACTGCTGGGGGGTGGGGGTGATGGGAGACATGAGTTGGACATGAGTGGGGGCCTGGTGGAGGGTGCCCCTGCACTGCTGGGGGTGGGGGTGATGGGAGACATGAGTGGGGGCCTGGTGGAGGCTGCCCCTTCACTGCTGGGGGTGGGGGTGATGGGAGACATGAGTGGGGGCCTGGTGGAGGCTGCCCCTGCACTGTTGGGGGGTGGGGTTGATGGGAGACATGTGTGGGGGCCTGGTGGAGGGTGCCCTGCACTGCTGGGGGGTGGGGGTGCAGGGAGAAATGAGTTGGACATGAGTGGGGACCTGGTGGAGGGTGCCCCTGCACTGCTGGGGGTGGGGGTGATGGGAGACATGAGTGGGGGCCTGGTGGAGGCTGCCCCTGCACTGCTGGGGGCTGGGGGTGATGGGAGACATGAGTGGGGGCCTGGTGGAGGCTGCCCCTGCACTGCTGGGGGGTAGGGGTGCAGGGAGACATGAGTTGGACATGAGTGGGGGCCTGGTGGAGGGTGCCCCTAGATGCTGGGGGGTAGGAGTGGTGGGAGACATGTGTGGGGGCCTGGTGGAGGGTGCCCTGCATTGCTGGGGGGTGGGGGTGATGGGAGACATGAGTGGGGGCCTGGTGGAGGCTGCCCCTGCACTGCTGGGGGGTGGGGGTGCAGGGAGACATGAGTTGGACATGAGTGGGGGCCTGGTGGAGGGTGCCCCTGGATGCTGGGGGGTGGGGGTGGTGGGAGACATGAGTGGGGGCCTGGTGGAGGCTACCACTGCACTTCTGGGGGCTGGGGGTGATGGGAGACATGAGTGGGGGCCTGGTGGAGGCTGCCCCTGCACTGCTGGGGGGTGGGGGCGGTGGGAGACATGTGTGGGGGCCTGGTGGAGGGTGCCCTGCACTGCTGGGGGTTGGGGTGGTGGGAGACATGTGTGGGGGCCTGGTGGAGGGTGCCCTGCACTGCTGGGGGGTGGGGGTGATGGGAGACATGAGTGGGGGCCTGGTGGAGGCTGCCCCTGCACTGCTGGGGGGTGGGGGTGGTGGGAGTCATGTGTGGGGGCCTGGTGGAGGGTGCCCTGCACTGCTGGCGGGTGGGGGTGGTGGGAGACATGTGTGGGGGCCTGGTGGAGGGTGCCCTGCACTGCTGGGGGGTGGTGGGAGACATGAGTTGCACATGAGTGGGGGCCTGGTGGAGGGTGCCCCTGGATGCTGGGGGGTGGGGGTGGTGGGAGACATGAATTGGACATGAGTGGGGGCCTGGTGGAGGCTGCCCCTGCACTGCTGGGGGGTGGGGGTGATGGGAGACATGAGTGGGGGCCTGGTGAAGGCTGCCCCTGCACTGCTGGGGTTGGGGGTGATGGGAGACATGAGTGGGGGCCTGGTGGAGGCTGCCCCTGCACTGCTGGGGGGTGGGGGTGATGGGAGACATGAGTGAGACATGAGTTGGACATGAGTGGGGGCCTGGTAGAGGCTGCACCTGCACTGCTGGGGGGTGGGGGTGATGGGAGACATGAGTGGGGGCCTGGTGGAGGCTGCCACTGCACTGCTGGGGGTGGGGGTGATGGGAGACATGAGTGGGGGCCTGGTGGAGGCTGCCCCTGCACTGCTGGGGGGTGGGGGTGATGGGAGACATGAGTGGGGACCTGGTGGAGGGTGCCCTGCACTGCTGGGGGGTGGGGGTGATGGGAGACATGAGTGGGGGCGATGGGAGACATGAGTGGGGGCCTGGTGGAGGCTGCCCCTGCACTGCTGGGGGTGGGGGTGATGGGAGATATGAGTGGGGGCCTGGTGGAGGCTGCCCCTGCACTGCTGGGGGTGGGGGTGATGGGAGACATGAGTGGGGGCCTGGTGGAGGCTGCCCCTGCACTGCTGGGGGTGGGGGTGATGGGAGACATGAGTGGGGGCCTGGTGGAGGCTGCCCCTGCACTGCTGGGGGTGGGGGTGATGGGAGACATGAATGGGGGCCTGGTGGAGGCTGCCCCTGCACTGCTGGGGGGTGGGGGTGGTAGGAGACATGTGGGGACCTGGTGGAGGGTGTCCTGCACTGCTGGGGGGTGGGGGTGCAGGGAGACATGAGTTGGACATGAGTGGGGGCCTGGTGGAGGGTGCCCCTGCACTGCTGGGGGTGGGGGTGATGGGAGACATGAGTGGGGGCCTGTTGGAGGCTGCCCCTGCACTGCTGGGGGGTGGGGGTGATGGGAGACATGAGTGGGGGCCTGGTGGAGGCTGCCCCTGCACTGCTGGGGGGTGGGGGTGATGGGAGACATGAGTTGGACATGAGTGGGGGCCTGGTGGAGGCTGCCCCTGCACTGCTGGGGGGTGGGGGTGATGGGAGACATGAGTGGGGGCCTGGTGGAGGCTGCCCCTGCACTGCTGGGGGTGGGGGTGATGGGAGACATGAGTGGGGGCCTGGTGGAGGCTGCCCCTGCACTGCTGGGGCGTGGGGGTGATGGGAGACATGAGTTGGACATGAGTGGGGGCCTGGTGGAGGGTGGCCCTGGATGCTGGGGGGTGGGGGTGGTGGGAGACATGAGTGGGGGCCTGGTGGAGGCTGTCCCTGCACTGCTGGGGGTGGGGGTGATGGGAGACATGAGTGGGGGCTTGGTGGAGGCTGCCCCTGCACTGCTGGTGGGTGGGGGTGGTGGGAGACATGTGTGGGGGCCTGGTGGAGGGTGCCCTGCACTGCTGGGGGTTGGGGTGGTGGGAGACATGTGTGGGGGCCTGGTAGAGGCTGCCCCTGCACTGCTGGGGGGTGGGGGTGATGGGACACATGAGTGGGGGCCTGGTGGAGGCTGCCCCTGCACTGCTGGGGGTGGGGGTGATGGGAGACATGAGTTGGACATGAGTGGGGGCCTGGTGGAGGCTGCCCCTGCACTGCTGGGGGGTGGGGGTGATGGGAGACATGAGTGGGGGCCTGGTGGAGGCTGCCCCTGCACTGCTGGGGGTGGGGGTGATGGGAGACATGAGTGGGGGCCTGGTGGAGGCTGCCCCTGCACTGCTGGGGGTCGGGGTGATGGGAGACATGAATGGGGGCATGGTGGAGGCTGCCCCTGCACTGCTGGGGGGTGGGGGTGGTAGGAGACATGTGTGGGGACCTGGTGGAGGGTGCCCTGCACTGCTGGGGGGTGGGGGTGCAGGGAGACATGAGTTGGACATGAGTGGGGGCCTGGTGGAGGGTGCCCCTGCACTGCTGGGGGTGGGGGTGATGGGAGACATGAGTGGGGGCCTGGTGGAGGCTGCCCCTGCACTGCTGGGGGGTGGGGGTGATGGGAGACATGAGTGGGGGCCTGATGGAGGCTGCCCCTGCACTGCTGGGGGGTGGGGGTGATGGTAGACATGAGTTGGACATGAGTGGGGGCCTGGTGGAGGCTGCCCCTGCACTGCTGGGGGGTGGGGGTGATGGGAGACATGAGTGGGGGCCTGGTGGAGGCTGCCCCTGCACTGCTGGGGGTGGGGGTGATGGGAGACATGAGTGGGGGCCTGGTGGAGGCTGCCCCTGCACTGCTGGGGGGTGGGGGTGATGGGAGACATGAGTTGGACATGAGTGGGGGCCTGGTGGAGGGTGGCCCTGGATGCTGGGGGGTGGGGGTGGTGGGAGACATGAGTGGGGGCCTGGTGGAGGCTGCCCCTGCACTGCTGGGGGTGGGGGTGATGGGAGACATGAGTGGGGGCCTGGTGGAGGCTGCCTCTGCACTGCTGGGGGTGGGGGTGGTGGGAGACATGTGTGGGGGCCTGTTGGAGGGTGCCCTGCACTGCTGGGGGTTGGGGTGGTGGGAGACATGTGTGGGGGCCTGGTGGAGGCTGCCCCTACACTGCTGGGGGGTGGGGGTGATGGGAGACATGAGTGGGGGCCTGGTGGAGGCTGCCCCTGCACTGCTGGGGGTGGGGGTGATGGGAGACATGAGTGGGGGCCTGGTGGAGGCTGCCCCTGCACTGCTGGGTGGTGGGGGTGATGGGAGACATGAGTGGGGGCCTGGTGGAGGCTGCCCCTGCACTGCTGGGGGTGGGGGTGGTGGGAGACATGTGTGGGGACCTGGTGGAGGGTGCCCTGCACTGCTGTGGGGTGGGGGTGCAGGGAGACATGAGTTGGACATGAGTGGGGGCCTGGTGGAGGGTGCCCCTGCACTGCTGTGGGTGGGGGTGATGGGAGACATGAGTGGGGGCCTGGTGGAGGCTGCCCCTGCACTGCTGGGGGGTGGGGGTGATGGGAGACATGAGTGGGGGCCTGGTGGAGGCTGCCCCTGCACTGCTGGGGGTGGGGGTGATGGGAGACATGAGTGGGGGCCTGGTGGAGGCTGCCCCTGCACTGCTGGGTGGTGGGGGTGGTGGGAGACATGTGTGGGGGACTGGTGGAGGGTGCCCTGCACTGCTGGGGGTTGGGGTGGTGGGAGACATGTGTGGGGGCCTGGTGGAGGGTTCCCTGCACTGCTGGGGGGTGGGGGTGATGGGAGACATGAGTGGGGGCCTGGTGGAGGCTGCCCCTGCACTGTTGGGGGGTGGGGATGGTGGGAGACATGTGTGGGGGCCTGGTGGAGGGTGCCCTGCACTGCTGGCGGGTGGGGGTGGTGGGAGACATGTGTGGGGGCCTGGTGGAGGGTGCCCTGCACTGCTGGGGGGTGGGGTGGTGGGAGACATGAGTTGGACATGAGTGGGGGCCTGGTGGAGGGTGCCCCTGGATGCTGGGGGGTGGGGGTGGTGGGAGACATGAATTGGACATGAGTGGGGGCCTAGTGGAGGGTGCCCTGCACTGCTGGGGGGTGGGGGTGATGGGAGACATGAGTGGGGGCCTGGTGGAGGCTGCCCCTGCACTGCTGGGGGGTGGGGGTGATGGGAGACATGAGTGGGGGCCTGGTGGAGGCTGCCCCTGCACTGCTGGGGGGTGGGGGTGATGGGAGACATGAGTTGGACATGAGTGGGGGCCTGGTGGAGGGTGCCCCTGCACTGCTGGGGTGGGGGTGATGGGAGACATGAGTGGGGGCCTGGTGGAGGGTGCCCCTGCACTGCTGGGGGTGGGGGTGATGGGAGACATGAGTGGGGGCCTGGTGGAGGCTGCCCCTGCACTGCTGGGGGGTGGGGGTGATGGGAGACATGAGTGGGGGCCTGGTGGAGGCTGCCCCTGCACTGCTGGGGGTGGGGGTGATAGGAGACATGAGTGGGGGCCTGGTGGAGGCTGCCCCTGCACTGCTGGGGGGTGGGGGTGGTGGGAGACATGAGTTGGACATGAGTGGGGGCCTGGTGGAGGGTGCCCCTGCACTGCTGGGGGTGGGGGTGATGGGAGACATGAGTGGGGGCCTGGTGGAGGCTGCCCCTGCACTGCTGGGGGTGGGGGTGATGGGAGACATGAGTGGGGGCCTGGTGGAGGCTGCCCCTGCACTGCTGGGGGGTGGGGGTGATGGGAGACATGAGTGGGGGCCTGGTGGAGGCTGCCCCTGCACTGCTGGGGGTGGGGGTGATGGGAGCCATGAGTGAGGGCCTGGTGGAGGCTGCCCCTGCACTGCTGGGGGGTGGGGGTGGTGGGAGACATGTGTGGGGGCCTAGTGGAGGGTGCCCTGCACTGCTGGGGGGTGGGGGTGGTGGGAGACATGTGTGGGGGCCTGGTGGAGGGTACCCTGCACTGTTGGGGGGTGGGGGTGATGGGAGACATGAGTGGGGGCCTGGTGGAGGCTGCCCCTGCACTGCTGGGGGTGGTGGGAGACATGTGTGGGGGCCTGGTGGAGTGTGCCCTGCACTGCTGGGGGGTGGGGGTGGTGGGAGACATGAGTTGGACATGAGTGGGGGCCTGGTGGAGGGTGCCCCTGGATGCTGGGGGGTGGGGGCAGTGGGCGACATGAGTTGGACATGAGTGGGGGCCTGGTGGAGGGTGCCCCTGGATGCTGGGGGTTGGGAGTGGTGGGAGACATGAGTGGGGGCCTGGTGGAGGGTGCCCCTGGATGCTGGGGGGTGGGGGTGCAGGGGGGCATGTGTGGGGGCCTGGTGGAGGGTGCCCTGCACTGTTGGGGGGTGGGGGTGATGGGAGACATGAGTGGGGGCCTGATGGAGGGTGCCCCTGGATGCTGGGGGTTGGGGGTGGTGGGAGACATGAGTGGGGGCCTGGTGGAGGGTGCCCCTGGATGCTGGGGGGTGGGGGTGCAGGGGGACATGTGTGTGGGCCTGGTGGAGGGTGCCCTGCACTGCTGGGGGTTGGGGGTGATGGGAGACATGAGTGGGGGCCTGGTGGAGGGTGCCCCTGCACTGCTGGGGGGTGGGGGTGCAGGGAGACATGAGTTGGACATGAGTGGGGGCCTGGTGGAGGGTGCCCCTGGATGCTGGGGGATGGGGGTGATGGGAGACATGAGTGGGGTCCTGGTGGAGGCTTCCCCTGCACTGCTGGGGGGTGGGGTGGTGGGAGACATGTGTGGGGGCCTGGTGGAGGGTGCCCCTGGATGCTGGGGGGTGGGGGTGGTGGGAGACATGTGTGGGGGCCTGGTGGAGGGTGCCCTGCACTGCTGGGGTGTGGGGGTGGTGGGAGGCATGTGTGGGGGCCTGGTGGAGGCTGCCCCTGCACTGCTGGGGGGTGGGGGTGGTGGGAGACATGTGTGGGGGCCTGGTGGAGGGTGCCCTGCACTGCTGTGGTGTGGGGGTGGTGGGAGACATGTGTGGGGGCCTGGTGGAGGCTGCCCCTGCACTGCTGGGGGGTGGGGGTGATGGGAGACATGAGTGGGGGCCTGGTGGAGGGTGCCCCTGGATGCTGGGGGGTGGGGGTGCTGGGAGACATGTGTTGGTGATCAGTAGTGCAAGGTGACATGTGGGTTGGCCTGGGGGCATGTCCATGGTGGATGGGTTGCCTGTGGGACATGAGCAGGTGTGCAGGGTAGTGCCCTGTGGTGTGGGCTGCCTGCAGGGGCCTTGGAGGGTGTAGAGGGAACACCTGGGAGGACCCACTTGGCCAAATCACGTGTAGCATTCCCCGGCACCACCGAAATACACGTACCCTACTGAAATCGCATGTGAATCTTCCCACACACCTCGGAATACACGTACCCAGGCCAATCGCATGTGGAACTTCCCGCGCACCCGAAATACACGTACCCAGGCCAATCGCGTGTGGAACTTCCCGCGCATCCCGAAGTACACGTACCCAGGCCAATCGCGTGTGGAACTTCCCGCGCACCCCGAAACACACGTACCCAGGCTAATCGCGTGTGGAACTTCCCGCGAACCCCGTAGTACACGTACCCAGGCTAATCGCATGTGGAACTTCCCGCGCACCCCGAAGTACACGTACCCAGGCTAATCGCGTGTGGAATTTCCCGCGCACCCCGAAGTACACGTACCCAGGCCAATCGCGTGTGGAACTTCCCGCGCACCCAGGAACACACGCACACGCTATTTTTCACACAGCGGGTGTCCGTGTTTGTCGGTACCCCTTTGCACCTCATTTGTCCTAGAGGGCCACTGTATGGACCATTCATCATGGCTGTATATGGGTGCTTTTTGTTAGCGCACATTTTGGCGCACATTTTTTTCAGGCGCAGGGACGCTACCGCCTGCTTTCTTGTGGCGTACTTGTTTGGCCCTGTGCGCGTCTTTGACCGTGCGCTGGTTTGCCCTATTCGATTCCATGAATACGGGTTGTAGGCGAGCGTGTGGGCGTTCCGCGCACTTGTCTCCTGTACTTCCCCCGTGACGCCCATATTTTCACGCGTTGTTCCCCATTCCGAGTGTTACGCCCCGTGTTTCACCTACTTTTGTGATGTGCGCCGCGCTATGTGCGATTTCGCAGTGGCCGTGGCGCACGCTGTTGGATGACCTGTGCGCCGGCGTGCGCGGCGCACTTTTTCAGCGCACATCCAATGTTTTTCTCGCGCACGGACTTCCATGAATCGATGTGCGCTGGTTTCCCTGCGATTTTCGCACTTGCATTGCGATTTTCGCACTTTTACTGCGAATCGCACGTTTTGGCACCTTTGCGCAGGAATTTTCGGCGCACATTAATTCCATGAATCGAACCCTTAATATTTATGTACCTGCAAGTTCCTCTGGAATCCCCTTTATGCTGATGTCAGTTAAATCTAGTTAGGCCTTCCAGAGACTGAAGCCACTCGTGTTGACCTCATCTCATTGGATACATGATATCAATTAATAACATGCTCTCAGCCATATGGTATAGCAAATGTGAATTGCATGCAATGGACCACCAATGACACCTGCATGCAATTTTAAACATTCGACAAGCAGAGGGGCAAAGGAAAGAGCAGACCGAAGCAAAATCGCTTTTACTCTTTTGTTTTTACTGTCCGCCTTGGGAAAAAGTAAATGCTGAGTGCAAAGTGTACTCTTGAGACAGGGTTCCTATTGGATTCCCGTGTTACCCGCCTAGTCTTTAGCAGGTGCTAAGCCTTGGCGGATTCCAAAGGAATCCATATGTGTCACATCTTCATTAACATGCCATGGAGGCGTGAAACGTAATCCACTGATGGGAAGGCGGAGGAATGCACAGCTGAGATCTTGTACCACTCACCCCTGTCCCTGTGCCCTCCCTCTGCTCCCATCTCTGCTTCAAAACAGGCTGAAGCATTAAATGGAGGCGGAAAAGCAATATACCTTGCTCTTACGTTTCCATTTAATGTACCATCCACTATAAAATAAAAGTTTTTTGTGAACACGCCAACACATGGCCGAATCTGTTTGCAAATTGGGAGATCTACTTGCCAAACTGAGATTTTCCCCCACAAAAAAAATTTCCTCAGCACTGGTATCGCCCTAAACCAGGAGGTTGCAACCCTGAGGAGTTTCAGATTTTATGAACTGCCACTCCCATGATCCCTCGCATTTGGTTATCATCAAGGGATGATGTAGTTTATGGTTTGATTTTAGGTGTGAGCATTGGTGGTTGGCGAGGATTGGATATATGTTTTGGGGTGAGATGATGATTCATGACATTTGTACTCACTTAACTTCCTGGGGTGCGGCTGTGGTAGATTGAGGTCTGAGTAATGGTAGTGAAGTGGGAGAATGGAAAACCAGGCTCCCGTCCTTCACCTCTCGCGCTTGGCCTAGAGGGTCACGACCCAAACACCCGCCACGAGAAGAGTTTGCCCATTTACCAGACGACCAGATACCCTGGTACAGGAACATACGGATGTGTCCATCTGCTTGCCCAGCAGCCCGCACTGGCCATGCCGACACCTGCGGCACGGATCAACTAGACTAAAATCTACACGTCGTTAGAGATGCCATGACGACCTAGACAACGGGAAGCACATCTGTACAAATATACACACTGGGCATTCCCACACCAACCTACACGAAGAATATACTCAGTGCTATGACATAGGCGACAGGCATATTCACGGACGTGCATCTTTATTATTTTTATATAGGCTTTCAGAATGCAGAAACGCAAGACGCGTCATGAACTTTTACTAGCTTGCTCACGCTTCTCTTTGAAATCAGGTACAACGATGAGAAATATAATAAAGACAACACCGATTATGGAGTTATATGCTCCTATAACCTAAAGCACCTGTGCACCAAACGGACAACTTATGCACCGGGCCAAAGTAGGCCTCAAACAAGAGCTCCCGTGGACATCAACAAGACAAGAGTCAGTTGCTGATCTTACAGAATGAGCTTGGCGAAGCAACCAGCCAAGGTCGCAATGTTGCAAACCCACGTTCCAAGAGCAAATCATCAAAGGCACGATGTTGCAACCTCGCACTCCGCGCACCAACGTTAAAGTCACACCGACAAATTAAACCAGACGCACAGTAGAAAAACAATATTAATTGTGCAGAATTATGCCTCTTTCACGGTCCCTCCCCACGTGATCAAGCCGAACCTGACGAGATGCCAAACCCGGGAGAACAGAGGCGTCTGGATCCCTCGCTACGAGACACTGGCAGATACACTTGAAAGGCTCAATGGACATCTGCAACAGTGGGAACGGTACCCCGTCTAGCTATGAATAAGTCCTCACATTGTCTGCATGTACCCATAGTGAAACATTGTTGCAACTTACAGGTACACCGAGAGCTGGGAACGACGGTGGTCCCAGGCTGGGAAGCTCACGGGTGCACCAATCAGAACATGGGGCTCTTATCACTGACGCCAGCACATTTAGCCAATCCTCAGGAGCCTTCATGTAACAATTTTCATGTATCTAATTGTAGGGACAACCCAGATATACCACCTGACTACACCTTGTCCACTAATATCTTTCTCTATATGTGTGCTATACTAACCCTACCACTCGAACACCCAATTAAGAGTGGCGATAGGTTTTTTGTTAACTTTCTGAAGTGACGCAAGTAGCGCGTCATAATACAGTAAAAAGGGCCTGCGAGCCCCACAATTGAGTGTGTGTCAGGACGAACGCGTGCGCTCCTTGACCCATCCCTGCCGTTTTGTCTAATAAACAGCAGAGTCACCTTGCTCATTGTGTGCGTCTCATACTCTATCTCATCTTATCTGGGATACACACGGGAGGAGTTGGGGCCTCCCTGCCTGGAGGTCTGCGGACGGTCCGGCCGACCCCGGCAGAATTTCCCCCCGACAAGTTGGAGGCACTGCTGAGATCTGTTTAAGATCGACTTTTATTTTTACTTTTTCCAGGCACTCCCGTTGCGAGGAGGCCCGGCGGCGCGGCCCCCTCTGCCATTGCCCCCTTCTGAGGACTACAGGACCATCGCGGAGCTGCGAGAAGACCGGACAGCGCAATCTGGATATTGGCCCTCGGGAGCCGGTTGAGAAGTATCCCGCCAGCGGTTGGCGAGTGTCCAGACGTGGTCCAGACGAGGGGAGGTGGCGAGCCGCTTGGAGGGGTGCACGCAGTCGAGCGGCCCTGCATCGAGAGAACTTGGTGAGCATGACACACACAACGAGCAATGCGAAATTGTGAGGGAGGGGGGAGGAATTAAATAAGGGAGGAGGGAGGTGTTGCACAGGTGCGCGGCGAAGGTTTGACAATATAGTATTGGCAATGGAATGAAAGGGAGTGAAAAGAGTGCGAGAGCAGTGACGTGAAAGAGGGGGGCGGAGCACGAAACATCACGTGTGGCCGCTCGTAGACACTGATTGGCCTAAATCGCGACTAACGTGTAGGGGTGGGCGTGTGTGGTTTCCTACGATTTGGCATTTATTGATCAATGATTAGATGAGGTTCCCTATTGTTCGAGCAAGAAACTCGATAGGTAGATGAGGTTTCCTATTGGTCGAGCAAGAAACTCGATAGGTAGATGAGGTTTCCTATTGTTCGAGCAAGAAACTCGATAGGTAGATGACGTTTCCCTGTAGGGGGTAGCTAGTTGCATAGTTGCCAAATACGGAAGATAATTGGCTGGTTAAGCCCTCCTGTTGAGGGGCGTATCACACGCGAGGCGACGCAGCGTGTGCAGTCCAATTATATTATTGATGAGATTACCTTGTTCCAGGAGAGACAGGAAGACAGCTGTAGGGTTAGCGGGGGTAAATTGCAAGTGTATTTTGAAACTAATAATGAGACTGTACTAGTAGCGTAGAGACATCGGTGACGTCACCAGTAGGGATTTTATAGGATATCACGAGCACAAGGAACATTGAGTTTTGAAAGTGGTGGGGAAGAGAAAAATGATGAGGGAGCGGATACGAAGATAAACAATAAACGAGTGGATTGGAAGAGGAGAAGGGGAGAGGGGCGTGGCTGAGCACGGAGAACGCCAGCAACGGCAAATGTAAAAGGGGGAGGAGAACGAGGAATAAGGACGACTGTATAAGATCGTCGTAAGGGGTACGCAGTCACAGGGGGCTGCGTGCGCTTCGGCCGCAGGGGGCCGTAGGAGAAGGAATATACAATACAAAATTATACATATATATATATTTGTGTTTTATTATTTCTTGTTTTTTTATTATTATTGCATACTTTGTAAAGGATTGTCGTAAGTCCCCACACTTACGGGGCCAGGTAAACAATATAAGGTTGTAAATTGCAAACTGATAGCGAAGGGAGGAGTAACAAGTGGGGCACAACCATGTCATATGGGACAGGGTCGGGAGGGTGGGGGAACACCCTCACTACCCCACTACAACACATATGCACAACACTGCCACCCCATAGGGAGAAATTAATTAAGTACAGCATAGAGTGGACCCAGGGGACGGATAACAAAATGTTAACACCATGGCCGCCTAATGGTAGTTTCGATCCATATGCCCAACATTCATTGCTAAACCATCTGCACAATACATACAAGGGGAAGAAGTTGGCGAGCCATATGGAGGTGTTTAACTTATGGAGGATGTTCCAGGGATCCCGACCAGGACCAAATGGAATGTTTTCTATGGGAGAAACACCGGAAGTAAAGGAGATTATGAAAGAGGGAACGGATGGGGAAAAGGGGTGTGAAAGGAAAAAGAATGCGGAGAATGAAGGAGAGGGAAGAGAAAAGATTGACAAATTAGAAGACATAAAAAAGGAACCGAGCAACGAGATACCCATAACACCGGGAGTGAAAACAGAGAGAGAAGGGTTGTACCCTTTAAGAGAACTAGGAGAAATGGAAGGACAGTTAAGGGCGGCTGAAGGATACTCGAACCCGGCATACAGCCCTCCACCATATGTGGCTCACAGGAAGATAGTGAGGGAGGGGAGGATTGGAGAAGAGCAGATTGTAGAGATAGGACATGATGAGTGGGTAGCTGCACAGATATTATTAAAATTACGGGGTTCACTAATGGGAGAAGAAAGGGAGGCTGTAAAGAGAACAGGCGAGGATAGTGGAAGGGAGAGTGAGATGAAGGGGGAGGAGCTACTAATACAAAGAGAAGAGATTTTGGAGGAAAAATTGGCAAAACTAAGGGATGAGCAGAATGAATTACTAACACAGCTTGAGAAGGGGGAAAAAGAGAGAGTGAGGAAAAGGAAAGAGGGTAAAAACGAATTGGACAAATTAAGGGAACGAAATGAGGAGCAAAGGATAGAAGATGGAAGGGTAAGAGCAGCAGCAGAAAGGGTGTCAAGAGTAGTATTGAGAGAAAAAAAGAAGGAAGAAGAGGACAAGGAAAGGGAATTGGAAATATGGAGGAGGAGGGTAGTATCAGAGGCAGCTAAGAAATATGAAGAAGAGAAAGCAATAGAAAGAGAAAGGGTGAAATGGGAAAGAAAGAAAGAAGATGAAAGAATATTGGAACAGATGAGCAACGAAGTGATGGAGGAATTAAAAAGGAAAAGGGAGGAAAATAGTAGGGAAGTGGAGGAGAGGAGTGAAGGGGAAAGAGGAGGGAGAAATAAGGAGAGTGAAAAATGGGGGGATGTATATAGAAGTAGAGAAGTAGCAACAACATCAACACCCGGGGGAACAGTTGGTAACAAAGGAAGAGGAGAAATGGAGCTAATAGACTTAGAAACAGTAACAGTAAAGGGGAAAAGAACAGAGTGGGGGATACCATCTATGACTGATTTTTGCAGTGAGGAGGAAGAAGGAGTAGAAAGGGTGGGAAGAAAGAGTGAAAGGGAAAGCTTAGATAAGCTGTACCTCACTAGAACCAATATAGACTCGCCATGGATCCGTAAGAGAAGGGAGGAGCTGGAACAAAGTGAGGAGAGGGTGCAACAACTAGTGGAAAAACAAACCCATGAAGCCACACCATCGCCATCTCCATCACGCCCTCCCCCATCGCACCCTACATGCTCAACCACCACACGCACGCTGCGCAAAATAAAGCTTGCGCCATTCATGGACGAAGTGACTCCCTATGCGTGCCGGCTTAGAGACCTCCCTAGCCGTAGGCAAGACAGACAGATAAACATACCCATATTAAACACAGGGGATGACGAAACAAGGGGAAGGGATGGAGAGGTAGGTAGGAGGAGGGGTAGCAAGGAAGAATTTGAAGTGGTAAGGGAAACAGGGGAGGAGGAGGGGTGTGAGGAACCAATATTATGGAACATAAAGGGTGACACAAGACACAACTTAATGCCACTGTTGGAGAGAGGAGGGGTTAGACCGCAGTATGTACCATGGAAGCATACGGATAAAGAAAATATAAAATGTAGGCTCCCATCACTAAGTGGAGGTGCGGGTAAGTGGATATATGAAATGGAAAAACACACCGTAGGGCAGAAACTAGCAGTAGGAGATGTGAAAGGCCTGTTAATATCAATATTAGGGGATAGAGCGGACGACATCTGGAAGAGAGCGGGATTCCATGGGATAACAATAACGAACACATCGCATGATGGGGCGCCATTTGCAAACTGCAGACATGCGCTATGGCAGGCACTGAGAGTACAGTACCCAGACACATCAGACATAGGAGCAATTACTTCCCGTAAGATGCGTGAGAATGAAGATCCCGTTGATTATATACAGGATATTCAAGAGAAGTGGCGCATGGAAACTAGAGAACAATGGGATAAAACACCAGCCATATTTTATCATATACTAGTACAAGGGCTCCCAGAAGGAGTCCAGAAACAACTAAAGAAAGTAGTGGGAATGGAAGTAAAACCATGGCCTGAAATACAGCTGACAATAGTACATCACTGTAGGATATGGCAAGGAAAAATGAAACAAAAGGAAGAGGACAGGAAAACGGAAGAGGCCAAACTAGTACAGAAAAAACTAACAAAATATACAATGGAGGGGGCACTAATAACTGCGCCCACAACAATGGCCCAAAGCCCCACGCAAATAGTGGCTGCACAAGACCCAGCTCTAATAGCACCTCGACAAAGTATAATACAGCAAATGCCGCCACTACAATTACACGCACAAAACGTGGGAGGAGGGTACCAGATGCAAGGAGCTGGGTATTATGGTTATAACAGAGGGAGAGGAGGATTTATGAGAGGGAGAGGATACGGATATAATACCCAACAGCAGGTGGGGGGAGTTGGAAATTCATACCCCACAGGGCAACCGGTATACCAGGACAACACAGGGAGCTTTCCATGGCAAAACAGAGAACCACCCGTGTGTTGGAGTTGTGGACTACTAGGACACATGTCACGCACGTGTAGGGTCAGGCCAGGAACACCAGCATGGAATGAGCAGGCACAACCTAGGCCACCACAAGAACAGCAGGGCATGCAGCAACAGCAATTAACACAACAACAGCCACTGCAGCAACAGCAATTAACACAACAGCCACTGCAGCAACAGCAATTAACACAACAACAGCCACTGCAGCAACAGCAATTAACACAACAACAGCCACTGCCACAACAACAAGTAGTGATAACACAACAACCCCAAACTGAACAAACGCAATTGGGTAGGGTGACGGTATTGGGACACAACCCTTACACAGGAAATGGCCAATCATTGTACCCCCAATAGGACAGCCCACAGACGGCCTTGGTGTGTCCCATCCTGTCAGTAACACCTAATAGTGCGGAGGAGCCACGCATAGAGGTAACGATAGGTGACAAAAAGTTATCATTCCTTGTTGACACCGGGGCAACCCGGTCTTGCATAAGGGAAGGTAAATTTAAGATGTCAGGCGAAGCCATGAACACCCAAGGATTTTCTGGGGCTAAAGGATTGGTTCCTTTTACTGATAACGTTCCCTTATCTATCGGAGATTACGATCTGTCAGTTCCACTCTTGTATTATAGTGCCTCACCAGTAAATATACTGGGGAGGGACATAATGAATAGGTTAAATATGACAATCTCCTTTACAGAGGATGGTATAATTTGCTCTACTCCAGGGATTAACATGCTAGCAGCACGACAGATTATGCAAGCATACTGTGGGCAGACAGCGATTAGGGCGGAACCAGTAGATGGCGAGATATTCCAGTATGGAACAGACATGGCAATTGCATGGATGCCGGGGATAGAAGGGAAAATATGGAGGAGGCCAGCAGCTTACCTGTTCCGACCAGAAACACCTGTTAATGAACAAGAAGGAAAGGTGTTTGCAATAGACATTGAAAGCATTATTACAACAGCTGAGTATATGCTGTGCACGCCCAAGACAAAGAAGGAAGAGCATGGAGGGCAGTGATAGCACTAGCAGAAGGATGTAGGTTGACCCAGGTGTCAGATGAGGAACTGTTTTCAGAAGAAAAAGAGGAGGGGGAAATGGTGTTCATGATGAGTGTAGAAATATGGTTACGAGTGGCTCACAAACATATAGCGCAGAAAATTGCTATGGCACTTGAGGCACCTGCATGCACCCCAGTCCCCTTCTTTAAGGAGGATATGTCAAAGGTGCCCAAATCATTATGGACCATTAGCCCTTATGACGTAGGATGCATTAAAAGCATAGGGGGTGTACGGATCAAATTGAAAAAAGGTGCAATACTACCAAGAGTAAAACAGTACCCATTGTCAAAGGAGGCAGATGAGGGCATATATGAAACTATAACGGCCCTTATAAACAATGGCATATTGGTCCCCTCAGAATCACCATGTAACACGGCTGTGTACCCAGTGCGCAAGGCTAAAGGGGGGTCTTGGCGCTTCATACAGGACCTAAGGCCCTTGAACAACATAGTGGAAGCAGAATATCCAGTAACAGCAAACCCGGCCACAATATTGTGTGGCATTCCAGCAGAGGCATCACGATTTACAGTAATAGATCTTAAAAATGCATTTTTCTCAATACCATTACACGCCGACTCACAAGATCTAACAAGTTTCACTTACCGAAATACTAAATGGAAACATACCAGGTTACCACAAGGGTATTGTGAATCACCCTCAATTTTCAATAGAGTGATACAGATGGATTTGGGTAACGTTGAGGTGGAAAGCACAGTGTTACAATATGTGGATGACATTATAATTTGCAGTATAAACGAAAGTAAATGCAGAGAGGACTCGTTAAAAATGTTGACTATATTGGCTGAAAAAGGGTATAAGGTAGACATGGAAAAAATACAATACTGTCAGGAACAGGTACTATACATTGGCCAACTGATATCCCAATATGGAAGAAAGATTGCACCACAAAGAGCACAGGCCATCTCAAGCACTCCCATGCCACAGACTGTGAGAGAACTGCAGCAATTTCTGGGGCTATGCAACTACTGTAGAGCATGGGTATTTGATTACAGCTCATACATAGGACCCCTGCTTGAGGGGTTGAAGGAAGCAAATAAAGGGGAGAAAAGGTTGGGGTGGACTATGGAAATGAGAGAGGCATTTGACGAATTGAAGGACGCGATATCAACAGCTCCAGTACTAGCATCCCCAGACTATGAGCGACGATTTTTTATATTTTCACATTGCGACTCAGCAGTAATGAAAGCAGTATTGGCCCAAAAAACAAGCATGGGCTATAAACCAGTAGCATTTTATAGCGGTCACTTATACCCCGTGATGTTAGGCCACTTCCCTTGCGAACAAGGCCTCGCTGCAGCTGCTTTTGCAGTAGAAAAGGCATCAGCAATAACCATGGGGTGTCCAACTACACTGTTTGTGGAACATGCATTATTTGCAATATTGAATAAACCCAAGTCCACACTAACGACACAAAGGGCATCAGGTTATGAGATCATTTTGTCTAGGGCTGAACTAGCGATTGTTAGATGTAGCACTGTTAACCCTGCAAAATTTCTAGCAGAAATAATTGAGGAGGGAGATTACGCCCACGACTGCACCCAACTAAATGAAATATATTCATGTACTAGAAAAGTTGAAGAGAATGCACTAGAGGGAGGTGAGCTTTTGTTTATTGATGGGTCATCAACTATTGATCAAGGAGATGGGATACGGAGAACTGGGGCAGCAGTGGTAAAAATGATGGAGGCTCCGGTGTGTGTGGCCATGAAATGTGTACAGTTACCGCAGCATTACTCTGCTCAAGCCGCTGAACTAGTTGCACTAATATTGGCATTGAAAGAAAGTTTTAACAAACGTGTAACAATATATTCCGACAGTGCATATGTTACATCCACTGTCCACTCAGGGCTAACAAAATGGAGGAGAAGAGGGTTTAGGAGAGCTGACGGCACTCCAGTGCAACATGCCCTCTTGTTGGCTGAATTAATTGAAGTAATAAACGACCCCCAAGAGCTAGCCCTAGTAAAATGCACCGCACACACCAATGGTGAAGACCATGTCTCAAAAGGGAATGCAGCAGCAGACGCACATGCGAAATATGCTGCATACTTTGGTGAGATATGGGACCCCACAGACTCACAGAGAGGGAGAGGGAGGGGAATGGCTAGGGAGATGTTAATAAGAGAAGGGTATACCCATCTCCCAGCCACACAGATTATGGAATTACAAGCAGCAGCACCAATGGCCGAAAAGGAAATATGGGTAAAAAGAGGATGTACAATGTCACCAACCGACGCACTATGGCGCCAGAGTGGTACTGGGAAAGTTGTAATACCATTGGCACTTTTAAATACCGCCCTGAGCCAATTACATCACCCAGCTCATACAGGCAAGGAAATAATTGCAGCACGAATTAGAGATGATTGGTTCTGTCCCGAGTTAAATTCTCATGTTTCAAATTTTATCAGCAATTGTCTCACATGCCAACAGTTTACGGCCGGTCATACCCTAAAAGTGATAAGAGGTACCATACCCCGGCCAGAAGGACCCTTTCGGCACCTCCACATTGACTATGTTGATATGATCAACATATGTCAAGGTAATAGATACATGATTGTAGTAGTATGCCCATTTTCTAGGTGGATTGAAGCAGGGCCCTGTTCACACCCAGACGCATTTAGAGCAGCCAAATTCATAGTAAGGGAGGTCTTCCCCAGGTGGGGAGTGTGCGAAGTATTAAGATCATATAATGGCCCACATTTCGCAAACAAAATGTTCCAACATATCACAGCCCTGCTGAGCATAAAGCACAAATTTGCATGTGCATATCACCCACAGGCTAACGGCGTATGTGAACGCCTAAATGGCTTATTGAAGGAGGCAATTGCAAAGATACAACAAACAACAAAGAAAAGTTGGTTGTATTGCCTTCCGTTAGCATTGTTCGAGCTGAGGAACAGGCCAGGGTCCGACCACCACCTCACCCCACACGAGGTGGTTACTGGACGTCAAATGCGCCTTCCTCTAATGCCAACGTCAAGGGCATTCACTGACCACGAAAGTTCAGCGAGTATACTAGGTGATGAAATGTATCAATATGTGTCATCTTTGATTACTAGTGTTGTGTTTGTGTCTCAACAGCTCGAGCGCACGCGGGGCGGGTCCACCAGAGATAAAGAAGAAGGCGCCAGTACAGAATTAGAAAAAGAGAACTTGTGCAAACTTGCCAAAGGTGACCACGTGCTACTTCGCAATTTCAATAGAAGGTGGAACGACAAAAGGTTCACCGGTCCACATCTGGTAGAAGACGTATCAACAAGAGCAGTAAAACTAAAGGATAAGCGTGCTTGGAACCACCTACATGATGTAAAGATATACAAACTGCAGACCCGCCCCAGCGCCAACGACAGGTCCATTGGAACAACAGCAACAACATCCCTGACAGCGGAAGGAAGTTCTACCACAGACAACGACCCAATTGTTCCCTTACCTTCTCACTACCCAGACACCCCAGAGACAACAACTGACGAAGAAAGGGGTGATCACTACACTGCCCACCCCATGGTCACACGTTCAAAGAGTAAAAATAATTACGCCATCCCCCCCCCAGGACAGTTGTAACATAAACTGAAAGACATTGGCCGCACAAATACACATGTAAACACGTGAATGTTCTCTTTTTTCTCTCGCACATACAGGAACTGCGTATTATTGTATTATTAAGTAGAAAGCTAACTAACAAAGTCCACTGTCCAGGCGTAGATGGTACTCCCAGACGATAACTACCCAGAAGAATTGTCACACCAATTTGTATACGAAATAAAAAGGACAACATACCTAAAAAGAAGAAGGGTACGTGTTTACTACACAGCCTTCCTCCTGGCCATAGAATATTACATGCCCCACCTCCGCCCATACTTGCCGGTCTTAAGAGACCAATCACTTAGAGTAGCGTGGGAGCAGCTCTTCGCCTGGGCACTGAATGACTATTTGATAGGGAGAGCTTAAACAAAACAAAACTAACATTTAAAAACGAGCATTTCTGAGAATTTTTAGGCGGGCAACTTTAACGTCGCAAGAATAAGCTGCCAGGACTGCAGCAAGGTAAGAGCAAAATGCCGGTGAGATTAGCAATTGTAATAAAAATAATAGGGATTTTGATAATCACCGGATTTTTGGCTGCTTCTGTATGGCAGTATAGCTGTGCTATCAATTTTGTTGCTGCACCCAAACCTAATATACCCCCGTTCCTTGCTGCAACAGGTGTTACGTCAGGTGGTAGTAGTAACATTGCACCAAAGAAAAATAGAGTTAAACGCAGCACATACTCAGACAATAAAGGTATTGATAATTATGTACAAGATTCAGCACACGTCACAAACAATATATGGTACCAACACATGACCCGCATTGGTAAGCAGACAACTGAGGATAGCTGCTACGTCTGCTCATTAATACCATACGCCATGAGTGCTTCACGAACATTTGTTGCCACAGAAATAAATGAGAAGATAGCACAGTGCATAATATACTTGGCACTGTTCCAGACGAAAGGAAGATTTCAAGGAACTGTAGTGCACATGACATGGAAAACACGAGACTCATACCCATATGAAAACAACTTCCTCAAGACCTACTTGAGTTATCACAAGACCAGTTTACATGCTGAAGCATTCAAATATATAACAAGTGGCCCTGCAAAAGGAGAAACACAGAAAGTAACACTGCAGTATCTACCATGTGATTGGTACGCCACTGAAATTCCGGGTAAACAAGGATGCTGGGAGAGGCCGCTACTGACGATAACAGGAAAGGTGTATCTGGATAACAGCTGGGAGATAGGAGTGATTGGCAGCAACATGGTAACAAAAGAAACTATCTCAACCATCGAGACACACAATCACCGATGTTGGACGACGTGGATCAAGTATGTACCAATGCTCACATGGGTAGAAGAAGATGAAGACCCAATAACGATACTACCGTTGACTGCGCCCAAGGTATGTTACCAGCATAAAGGAGAGGTGGACGTAGGACATAACACCAATTGCGCAAGTGTGACGGAGTTACCTGAGGGGGGAGCAGGAACAGCAGTAATAATGGATCATTATTGGGCCTGTGGAGAAAAGGCATACCATACACTGCCTCCCCTGTGGAATGGTGTGTGCACAATGGTACACGTCAATGTACCATCACTAGTGGTACCTAAGAAGCACGTCGATGTGGCGAAATTTCCTAGAATGAATGAAGGGGATAAGAGAAGAAAGAGATCTGCACCACTCCAGGAGGAGCAAGGGAACAGGACCAACAGCAATGGCACTGTCCTAAATAGAAGAAAAAGACAAGGAGAGCCGCTGACAGGAAATTACCTGTGGGGAAGGTCGGAAACGGCACTAACATCAATACCGCCAGAACACAGACTATTCAGCAGAGCAGCAATGTTCTTCTCCTCAATAATACACCCGGGATTACAGGCTTACGCAAACGCAAAATGGCTCCAAATAACTAGATGGGAACTAATGATGACCATCAATTCTACAGTAAATGGGTTCAACGCAATAAAAGAGGAGCTGCGAGCTGTAAGGATGGTAGCACTACAGAACAGATATGTATTGGACCTTCTCACAGCAATGGAAGGAGGAGTTTGTGCAAAGATAGGACAATCATGCTGCACGTTCATACCTGCCAATGATGCTGACAATGGTACACTGACAGAAGCAGTTTCACAATTAGCTCAGATGCACTCCAAAATGACGGATGAAAGCAATGGTGTGAACAAGGATGAGAGCTGGTTTTCACTATTATGGTTATGGATGCCATCCTGGCTGTCAGATGGACTGAAAATAATAGTGGGCTGTACTATATTGGCTGGAGCTACCCTGATCATAATTAGATTTTGGAAGGCACGAAAGGCACGCACTACTGACGAATTGCTGGAAATGGTGGGAATGCACCCCTTGATGCCAGCAGATGACGGCCAGCATACAGGTGTAATTATACAGGAAAGGGAGAAGCTGCGCACCCAAATAATTACCAACCATCTAGACCCACCGTCAGTAAAGACCGAGAACCCAAGAAACCCCAGGAGCTACATAGGAAGATGGGTATACTGTACTCCTGGGGGTACCTGTGAATATATGTATTGGTCATTTGAAGATCATGTAAACCACTATGGACATCTCGGAGGAATAACTAAGATATGGCGAGTAAGAGGAGATAACGAGAAGGATATGTTTGTGGTCGACAAGTCGACCAGAGGGGGGACTGAAGTGGGAGAATGGAAAACCAGGCTCCCGTCCTTCACCTCTCGCGCTTGGCCTAGAGGGTCACGACCCAAACACCCGCCACGAGAAGAGTTTGCCCATTTACCAGACGACCAGATACCCTGGTACAGGAACATACGGATGTGTCCATCTGCTTGCCCAGCAGCCCGCACTGGCCATGCCGACACCTGCGGCACGGATCAACTAGACTAAAATCTACACGTCGTTAGAGATGCCATGACGACCTAGACAACGGGAAGCACATCTGTACAAATATACACACTGGGCATTCCCACACCAACCTACACGAAGAATATACTCAGTGCTATGACATAGGCGACAGGCATATTCACGGACGTGCATCTTTATTATTTTTATATAGGCTTTCAGAATGCAGAAACGCAAGACGCGTCATGAACTTTTACTAGCTTGCTCACGCTTCTCTTTGAAATCAGGTACAACGATGAGAAATATAATAAAGACAACACCGATTATGGAGTTATATGCTCCTATAACCTAAAGCACCTGTGCACCAAACGGACAACTTATGCACCGGGCCAAAGTAGGCCTCAAACAAGAGCTCCCGTGGACATCAACAAGACAAGAGTCAGTTGCTGATCTTACAGAATGAGCTTGGCGAAGCAACCAGCCAAGGTCGCAATGTTGCAAACCCACGTTCCAAGAGCAAATCATCAAAGGCACGATGTTGCAACCTCGCACTCCGCGCACCAACGTTAAAGTCACACCGACAAATTAAACCAGACGCACAGTAGAAAAACAATATTAATTGTGCAGAATTATGCCTCTTTCACGGTCCCTCCCCACGTGATCAAGCCGAACCTGACGAGATGCCAAACCCGGGAGAACAGAGGCGTCTGGATTCCTCGCTACGAGACACTGGCAGATACACTTGAAAGGCTCAATGGACATCTGCAACAGTGGGAACGGTACCCCGTCTAGCTATGAATAAGTCCTCACATTGTCTGCATGTACCCATAGTGAAACATTGTTGCAACTTACAGGTACACCGAGAGCTGGGAACGACGGTGGTCCCAGGCTGGGAAGCTCACGGGTGCACCAATCAGAACATGGGGCTCTTATCACTGACGCCAGCACATTTAGCCAATCCTCAGGAGCCTTCATGTAACAATTTTCATGTATCTAATTGTAGGGACAACCCAGATATACCACCTGACTACACCTTGTCCACTAATATCTTTCTCTATATGTGTGCTATACTAACCCTACCACTCGAACACCCAATTAAGAGTGGCGATAGGTTTTTTGTTAACTTTCTGAAGTGACGCAAGTAGCGCGTCATAATACAGTAAAAAGGGCCTGCGAGCCCCACAATTGAGTGTGTGTCAGGACGAACGCGTGCGCTCCTTGACCCATCCCTGCCGTTTTGTCTAATAAACAGCAGAGTCACCTTGCTCCTTGTGTGCGTCTCATACTCTATCTCATCTTATCTGGGATACACACGGGAGGAGTTGGGGCCTCCCTGCCTGGAGGTCTGCGGACGGTCCGGCCGACCCCGGCAGAATTTCCCCCCGACAGTAGTCATGGTTTAAAATGTTGGTTTGGTGGGTTACTTTCGAATGGGGGAGGCTTAATTGGGAGTTCGGGTTATGTGGAGAGGTGTCCAGGACGTTGGACTACCTGGAATGTGTGTAGGAGTTTTTTCTGGTTTGCTGTTCTTGGTGTTTTGCATCTGTTTTTGGGGGGTTGGATTGGGGTTTGGGTTCAGGGTCACAAACACGAATCAGGGCCTGTTGTCTAGATTGGATTGTGTGGGGGTGGACTTTCTGGGTTGGGGGATCAACTAAGAGTTATCTCGTGGAATGTGAATGGTCTAAACAATGTACAGAAGAAACCGAAAGTGATGTCTTATTTGAATGATTTGAAAGGGGATATTTATTTCCTTCAAGAGACTCATCTCCTAAAGAAGATTTGGATGGTTTGAGGAAGGGCTGGGTTGGGAGAGTATACGGTTCTTCTTTTGATTCGAGGTCTAGGGGTGTGGTGATTTTGATAAGGAAACATGCCCTGATTAAGGTTTTTAAAGTAGTATGTGACAAGGGTGGAAGGATGGTTGCTATTCTGACAAACATTCAGGGCAAGGTGGTTACATTCTGTAATATTTATGCGCCAACTTTGGATGATGTTTCTTTTTTCAGGGAGGTGGCACAATCAGTCCAAGATCTGGAGACTAGTAACATAGTCTTGGGGGGGGATTTCAACACGGTCATTGACTCTACATTAGACAGGAGTAATAATAGATTCTGCAGGAGAACTGATATGCACCTTTTTAATGGTACGACTTGGATGACTGCTAGGGAGGTACGGTTGAAGTTCAATATTCCTACTTTTTATCTGGCGGATTATCGGAAGATCAGGAGAGCGTTGGGTGATGTAAGTATGGAAAAGGGAATCAATGTGGATCTGCTTGGTTGGAACCCGGGGGTGAGTGGTTGTGGCCTAGTTAGCTACGTTTATAAACAAATCATGACTAAGTTTCAGATAAATGATGCTTTGAGACTGGATTGGAACCGGAGGTTTGGTGAGGACATTACAGAGGATCATTGGTCTCGAATTTGTGAGAATGTGAAATTGTGTTCTTTGAGTCTTGTTGAAAGATCGCGTCAGATCAAAATTTTGCATAGAACGTATTGGACGCCCGAGAGACAGTTGGAAAGAGGAATGAGTGATAACTGTGACTGTTGGGTGTGTGTACATGAGGAGGGTACCTTTGAACATATGCTGTGGGAATGATGCTGGCACATCCTCCATCTTCTGGGTTCCAGATGCTGGGGTGTCCACCCCTACTGGACCTCTGACTCCCGACTGTGGCAGGGATGGGATCTCCACTGAGCTGGCTGCGTTGGTCAGGGCAGGTGCACAAGGGGCCCTGGTGGCATCTGGGCCGGAAGACGGAATGGAGAACGACTGGTGCATAGTCTCCACAGAGGAGGAGAGGGCCGACCAGAGTGCCCGACACATGTAAGAAACCCCCGACCATGGCCCCTCCCAACTGGGCCACGTTGGCACACAGCTCTTCGTGATGACGTGCATGCTCCCCCCAGGAAGCATGCACGTCATCACGAATGTCATGCGTGCGCAACGCAACACCAATCAGGACGGTCTCCATACGGTCATGGGTCCCCTCGTCCGCAGGTAGAGGAGTGTCAGATGATGTGGACCTCCCCCCTACCTGCGGACAGGCCTGGGATGGGGCATCCCTGCTGGTGCATGATGGTGCAGTCACAGTGTCAGGGACAGTGACATGCACAGGCCCCTCCACAGCAACCTGTGCTGCCTCCTGCCCCTTCCGCTGAACTGCACCCCTTGCACCAGTGGTACCACCCCCACCAGGCCCCATGTGCGGCTCAGTAGCGGCCTCCTCCTCCTCTGTGCGAACCACCAACCTGGATGGCTCCACACCGTCTTCCACTGTTCCAAGCCCCTGTGGGGGCTCACCCACCCCTTCCACTGCAGCCGTAGTGGCAGACACGGCACCAGTCCCCTCGCTCCCGGATGATGGTAATTCCTGGGAGGGTGACTGGGCCTTGCGTCGCCGACTGGTGGAGGCATCCCCGCCGCTTTGCTCCACAGCGCCGTCTCCGCCCTCTTCTTCACTCGCCGCTGTGTAGAGGGAGACTTAGAACACCAGCATCAGGGTACTGTACAATAGTCCCCTAAACCGGAAGCAATAGCACATGAGTGGCACTGTCAAACGTCACTTCCATCATGTCCCTCCACAACACATGGGTCAGTGCAGGCAACACACATGCAGAAACAGGCATGACGCATGCAAAGAACATTTGCATACCTGTCCAAGGAACTGTTGAAACATACGATGGTGGTTTGAAACTCACATGCATCATGGGTCATACTGATCACATGCACACACATCACCATAGTTTTATCCATCTGGCCTCGTACACCCCAGACACAGTGGAGACAAGGATGAGTAGGCTGCATCAGTGAATCAGAACATTGTCACAGACATGTGTCATGCATCCATGGCGTTTACAAGTCACACACACGCTACTCAGACACACAGACATGTACACCATACATGTCCTTGACAGCTGCACCCATCTCTCACACCCCATCCATGTCCAACAACAGAGACAGGCATGCATTCATGTGTGCATTCCGCATGTTGCTCCGCATGTTGCATTGTAACACATGCACCATCCATGTGGTTCACGCATGACTGGTCTCGCATGCAGCACCATGATGTCCCTGCACACACACATCCATACATGGCCTATGTCACAGGCAAGTAGCTGACTACCAGCACACTGCAACATGCCCTGTTTCACACAGCAATGCATGGCCGCTTACCGCTCGACTTCAGACGGGCCTACATCCTGAGGATCTGGTGGCAAAGCACTGGGCGAATGCGCTCCAGGACCCTCATCTGCTGGTTGGTAAACTGGCCCCTGTGCCCCACTGCATCCTCTGCGTCTAAAAGGTGCCGGGCCTTCTTGAGGGTCCTGGACTTGTAGTCCTCCCAGCGCTTCTGGACGTGTTTCATGTTGCAGGGTCCCACCCCCTCTGCGTTGATGGCACCCACTATGTCTGCCCAGATCCTCCTCTGTCCTTCCTTGTCGGTGCGCGATGGTGTGAAGAGGGCATCATATTGTCCCATGACTTGCTCCACCAGGATTCCAACTTCATCGGAAGTGAAGCTGGCAGCCCTCTGCCTCTCTGGCTGGGGGTTGCCACTGGTGCCGGAAGGTGTTGTGTCGGACATGGCAACCCCTGAGGCAGGTGTGGGTGGGCAACTGGGTCATGGGGCTGGGCTGTGGAGTGATAGAACACCAGTCACTGCAACTGGACCCCTGCAGATGGCAGATGTGCTGGCACTAAATGGCAGGGCATGGTGGCAGCAGGCAGGTAGGCAGCAGCAGATGGCTTGTGGAAGGCTGCTCGAGGCTCTGGGGGGGAAGGAAAATGTCCTTCTGGGAGGGAGCAATGTTCCCCATTCTGCATGTTATGCCCCGTGTTCCGCCCCCTTTTTGGTGTGTGCGCTAATGTTGTGTTCGCTTTCCCTGTGCGCATTGCGCACAGCGTTCTGGATGTTGCAATGACGTGTGCACCCGTGTGCGCCACGCACAGTTTTGGCGCACATCCCGTGGGAAACACGCGCAGGCCCTTCCATGAATCGCATGTGTGCACGTGAGCTTGCATTTTCACGCTTGTGCCGGCTTGTGCCAATATTTTCGGTGCATATTTGTTCCATGAATCGGCCCCTAAATATCTTTTGAGCACCATTTCATACCAAGGTTCGAACAATGATGACTTGTACAATGTATATTAAGCGGTAAAACCTTAGACTTGTCCGTGTTGAGTTTGTACCATGATGCTCTAGAAAATTGCGATATAATGGCCCTCATTACGACCCTGGCGGAAAGTGACTGACCGGACCGCCACAGCGTAAATAGCGTTTCCGCCATTGCAAGAAGGAGCAAAGTGCGGCCCATTCCGACCCATCGGGCACGAGCACCACGGCATGGCGGAAGTGCAAAGTCCGCGATGGCGGAAATGAACCCAAAACGGCCCACACCGCCGCCGTACGGCGCCCTAGGTGCAATACCGCCACCCATCACAGCGGACACCGCAGTGTGCGCCTACCGTAAAGTACGGTGACCGGAAATATACGGAAACGGAAGTTAAAACACGGGCCCGGAACGGGAAACAACCCGCCGTACACCTATAAAACCACTAAAACCACATAACCACTAAAATCACTACCCTGAGACACAACCCAACCCGTCATCCACCCTAGCGAAACCAAGAAAAATGGGAAAAGTAGCGAAGAAAGCGTGCGACCGCAAGCGGCAGGTCCACTTCTCCCGTGAGGAACTCACCGTGCTAACAGAGACCCTCCAGGCGAATGCTGCCGTCGTCTTCTGCACGCAAATGACCAGGACGGCACTCGCAAACAAGAAGGCCATATGGGCTCTGGTGGCACAGCGGGTAAGTGCGGTGGGGACCGCACCCCGCACCCCACAGCAATGCCGTAAGCGATGGGACGACCTGCGGATACGCGTCCGCAGCATACTCTCTGCCAACCGCAACATTGCCACAGCCACCGGGGGAGGGTCGGAATCACCCATCAAGCTGACCCCCTGGGAAGAAATCTGTGCCTCCACCATCGGAATGGAGAGCATAGAGGGAGTCGGAGGGATGGAGAAAGGAGTGCAGACATCCGAAGAATCAGGTAGGTGGCCCAAATAAAACAATGCTAAATCCACAAAGTCCATCCATGTGAAGCACCATGTGTCCCCATAGTGCAACAGAAACACATGTCCAGGAGAACGTCCACACACATCGTCCTGATAGCGCACGTTAAAACCCACAATAAATACATAAATAATTAAAAACCCCTAAAACACGCACTACACGTGCAGCAGGCACACCCTAACTGCAGGCTGCCAAACAACTGCACCCTCACTCCACACACAAATGGAAGCACCTCCAAGGCCCCGACCCAAATCACCCTCAGGTACCACCCCAATGCATGTGATACAATGCCATTCCAATTCCCACAGACCCACCAATAACCCTCGCCCTCCTTTACTCCACCACAGGGTCCGATCCAAACGACGAGCTGCAGGACACCCCTACCAGCACACCTGCAAAGAGGGCAAAGACCAACGGCCAAAGACCCTCCACCTCAGCTGCACGCATCAAGACACGGCAGCAGCACAAATCAGGTGGCAGCACAGAGGAGGGAACATCAACAGGCACCCCAGCAGCCAGCATGCCCACAACACCACCACCACAGGTCCCCCCAACGGATGCCACAGAAGGCACTGCCTCCGGTGGCAGCAGCACCATAGGTGACACCCCATTGATGGCAGCATGCTCCGACACAGAAGACGGGGATGTCGAAGTCAGATCCATCCATGACCTGTCCCAATCCCCCTGTCTGTCCCATCCCGCACTACATGAGGATACCACGCAGGGGCACCCACAAGACGACGACTGGCCATCCCCCACAAGCACTGTGGCAGGGCAACATGAGGACAACAGCCCCTCTGTGACACCCCCGCAAATGGCCATGGCCCAGCAGAGGCAACAGTCCCTCGACCAGTTAATAGTGCAACAGCAGCAACTGGCCACGCTCCTCAAGGACCATGCCGATGAATGTGGGGGCACTAAGGCAGACATAGAAACATCAACTGAGACACTTAGGGCAGAAATGGAGAGAGGTACAGAGACACTAAGGGCACAAATGGAGAGTAGCACCGAGAGCCTGAGAGTCCAAATGGAGAGAAGCACCGAGAGCCTGAGGGGGGAACTGCATGCGACGTCCAAAGACGTATGTGGTGAACTTGCCGCAGTGCGCCGTGTGCTCACTGAGCTCTCGCAAACCCTTAGGGACATGCATGGACGTGAGCAGGCAGAGACATCATCCATTGCAAGTTCCGTCCAGGGCAGCCCCCAACGTAGATCTGGGAGGAACCTGCGCTCCACAGGCAGGGGTGCCCCTGATACCCGCAGAGGGGGCTTGCAATAGCGACTGCCCACTGACGATGAGCATCTTTGGACACTTGTGTTGGGGGGGGAGGTGGGAGGGTGGAGGGGGTGCGTTGGGCTCACTTGGGTGGCGGGTCGATAGGGTGTACAACATGATATCACATATGCCATAAAAAGTGCACGATCAACCAATGAGATGTGTGGACATTGATCTTTGTGTACTAGGCCATCATAGGCGTACAGTCCATATTGTGCATGTCCCAGACACACACAGTGCCACGAGTCCCGTGTCCATGTATCAGCCACCAGGCGTGAGTGCTAGAAGCATACATCAATGAGATGCTGACGAATTTCACGGGCCTCCTGTGCCTCGCGGACTCCTTGAGGTGCTGCCACATCCCCACCCTCATCATGACCATCATCAGGTGCTTGCAGTTCTGCGTCAGGGGGCATGGGCACATTTCTACGTACGCACATGTTGTGGAGCATGACACATGCCATCACCATCTTTGCAACCTTCTCATGGCGGTACAGGAGTGCCCCGCCAGACCTGCTGAGGCAGCGGAAACGACCCTTCAGTAGGCCGAATGCCTGTTCAATGACTACACGGGTACGTGAGTGGGCATGGTTGTAGTCCTCCTCATGCTGGTCCCGTGGGTTCCGGACTGGTGTGAGGAGCCATCTCTTCAGTGGATATCCAGCATCACCTGTATGTGGACGAGAAACGTATGATGTGGAATGCCATTGCTACGTACGCACACCCCCCCCTTCCTGCCAGGTCATTGCCGAATCACATACCCCACATTATCATGCATGAAATGAGACTCACCGAGTAGCCAGGATCTGTTCCCTGCGTGTCGCTCCATGTAGCGTGGTATCGTAGAGTTCCTCAAGACCATAGAATCATGGGTTGATCCAGGGAATCGGGCACAACAATGTGTAATGATCCTGTTGGAGTCACACACCATTTGTACATTCAGAGAATGAAATTGTTTTCGGTTGCGGTACTGGGCCTCCATGGCATGTGGGACGACCAATTCCACATGGGTGCAGTCGATGGCACCAATGCAACCCGGTATGCCGGCAAGTGCATGGAATCCCACTTTCGTGTTGGTAATTTCCAGCTCCGAGCGTGGTAGGGAGATGTAGTCGTCTGCGTGCTGCAGGAGGGCATCGAGCACTTGCAATAGTGTCCGTGAGAACAGTGGCTGAGAAATGCCATGCAACTGTCCGACTGTGTGCTGGTAGGTGCCTGTGGCCAGGAAGTGGAGTACAGACACCACCTTCAGTAGGGGTGGGATGGCGGTTGGGCTATCTATCATGCTGACAAGGTCAGCCTGTGTCATGTCCACAATGGCGGTTATGGTGTCCCGATCCAGACGGTAGAGGGTGTGGATCTGCTCATCAGTGAGGTTGAACGGATGGGCTCGGAGGCGTGGGATTGCGGGCTGCCTGCGTGGTGGTAGTGGCTGTGCTGGCGGCCCTTGCTGGCCCTGCCTTGGCCTCCTCCTCCTCCTGCGTCTCCTCCGTGCGGCCGGTTGTAGTTGGTGTTCGTCTTCTTCTTGGAGTTGGAGTACTTGCAGTGCTATCAGGTCCCCCAGGGCCAACATCGCGAGTCCTGCCGGTAGCATTTCGGTGTGGTTGTGGGAGGAGACTGGCTGTGCAATTTATGTGTTTCCAGGCTGAATGGCCTCCACCTGTGGTGATTCATTCCACCTGTGCAAACTGCTCTCCCCTTTGGCCGAGCACGTCCCGCGCACAACGCTGCAATTCGTGGAATGGCATCTTGCTATTGCAATCTTGTATTTGTACCCGATGGCCATGTAACATTGGTTGATATGTTCATTCTGCTGTGGTCCCATTGTTTCACATACTATCTGTGCAGTCGCGAACAGAGTTGTGAAGGGTCAGTGGAACGTAGTACTCGAGTAACGGTGGGCCCTCATTCATCACTGTACCGAGTTGCAACGACGGGCGGGGCGTCCCATTCGTGGGTGAAGGCAGTTGCCATTTTCACACACAGCCGCACTCGATGGATTAATTAGTGTTTTCAAACGGCCACAGATGCCTCTTCGACGTGATGTTGCAAATGAGGAATTCGAAGGGCGGCGCTTTCGGTTTTCAGCTAGCAGCGAGGAGATGCCCACAGGTCTGACTGCAAATATAACGTTCTATTGTTCAATGTCCTTGGGACAGGGGCCATGGCGAGAATGCTATGATTGATATGAATAGTATGGGATGCGCAATTGCGTAGTGGACGATAAGGCAGGACGTTCCCAAATACATGTTACTTCACTAGACTGGAATTACGGGCTGGGGCACTGTGGATTTTGCAGGCTGCATAACGCACAGACTCAATGGATATTTCTAATGTTATGTGAGTAAATATTCAGGCGTTTTCATTACGGGATGAGGGAATGATGAATGGATGCATGGGCAGGTGATTTGATACAGAGTTTGCCATGTACAGGGCTTCTTGGGATCTGTCCGCCCCCCCTGCGCTATGTGATGCAGGGCTGCCATAGTGGGACCATCGTCTATCTGGCCTTGTTGAGCCCTCCCTGTCTCGACGCGCCTTCAGACACTTGTGTCCATGCACGTTACCAATCCCATCTGAAGGATTCTGTTTTCACAGACGCATGCACAGGTACACTCGTTTGTGATGGTGTTTTCACCTCGATATAGATAGTTATGATTCGCAAGTGGTTTTGGGGTGGTGATGATCCTTTGGAGTGGGCTAGCATGCATATGGCTGTGGATTTATTGTGATCATTGAAGTGAGTTGTTCGAATGTAGTTCTGATGGCCATTCTATTCTTTTTCTTTTCTTTTGGTTGACAGGTATCTCCTCCCCTTTTGCCACTGCCATCTGTATGCCACTCCTGCAGATGGGTTTTACTCCCGACACCTGCTGCTTCGTGTTAATCAGTGGAGCAGCATTACGATCTTATGGGACGATCGCCAATGGGCCACATGCCCTTACGCAGTACTGGTGGCTCGGAGCAACATTTCGGCCTTTCAGCTGGACTAGTGCCTCCCCATTGGGACGGCCCTTCGGTTCTGTGCGCTTCCATGTTGCCTTTTCGTACGTGAATGTGGCTCTGTGTACCATGAGGGAACAGGGCGTCACACAAGTGGTGGCTTGTCATTTCTTGCGGATGCAGCCCACAATGGTGAAATGTGTTTTGGAGTTCATGGCCTGATGGCTGTATGGGCTTGGTGATATTGATGTGCATTAAAATTCTATTCTGATATGGGCCATGTAGCGTTCTTCTTTGCAAGTGATGTGGCATATTCCTATTTGGGGAGCGATGTCTTGTGAGGGGATCTGCATTGGGTTCCAGCTTCGGAGTTTTGTTGCGTGGTCCTGTACTGGGCGCGTTTGCCTACGAAGCCCGTGAGGTCAGGGATGGGGGCTGCCAATATGACAGTTTGGATGTTGTCATGCTCAGGGGCGGGGGATTGGGTTTTGTGTGACAGATGCCGGTCAGCCAGGTGGACTGGTGGAATGTTGTGATTTTCTGAATGTTGCTGGTCACAGGTGCCTGTGTTTGCGTGCGTTTCTTGGTGGGGGACTGTGGTCATGTCCATTGGGATGGCTTCTGTATTCGTGCCATCTGTGCCCTGCAGCTCCCATTGGCCCCTCTTGAGGTTCATTTGTTCGTTGGCATGCATGGGTGACTTGTGCATTTCACTGGTTGCATGTGGCTTCGTTGCACCTACGGGGAGTTGTACTTTGTGGGCAGGGAGCGGTGTACGGGCAGTCAGTGGGGCCGTTTACGGTTGATTCGCGATGCCGTACTTCTCACCATGGCGGAATGGTGCATTCCGCCATGCTTGATGGCGTTAGGTACATGTCCGCTAGGGTCGGAATTGGCGTACCGTTGCGCCATGGTGGTGTTTACGGTTTGGCATGGCGCGCGCGCGTGCTTGGTGCAGTTAGCGTTGGCGTTCACTACGGTGTCGCTAATGGCATCGTACTTTGCGGTGACGGGTCATAGTCGCACCGAGCGCTATTCGATGGCGGTATTGCATTTCCGCCATCGTTTTCCGATTTCCGCCAGGGTCGTAATGAGGGCCAATATGTTTCAGATGTTGTAGGCAAGTATCTGTTGTCTTCAATAAGAGTAGTACATCATCTGGATAGGTGATTGTTTTGATCTTGATATCTTTAAACTGAATACCTATCATGTTATTATCTTGTCTAATTGCTTTTATAAAGGGTTCTAATGCTAATATGAATAAAAGGGGGGAGAAAGGGCATCCGCGACGAGTGCCTCTATGAAGAGGAAATAGTGGGACATTAGGTTATTTATAAAGATTGATGTTGAGGGATTGGAATATAATACCTTAACCATTGATATAAACAAATCATGTATCCCATGCCAGGCCAGAGTTTGAAACATATAATCCCACTCCACCCTATTGAATGCTTTTTCAGCGTCTAGTGCTACAGCTGCGTAGGGATTAGGAGAGTTATGAATTATACTAATGATATTTGTGAGTAATCTAATGTTCGCTGAGGATGTTCTGCCTTTGACATACCCCGCCTGATCATTCTTAATTAAATTTGGAAGGAGGGGAATGAGTCTATTGGTTAAGATGTTGGCAAATATCTTGCAATCTGTATTAATTAAAGATATAGGTCTATAGTTTTGGGCTATTTCAGGGTCTTTGTTAGGTATGAGAAATACAATCAGCATTGCTTCTGAAAAGGAACCAGAGGCTTTTTTAATATTAATAAAAGATATATATAATTCTTTAAGCTTGGGAACCACTCTTTCTTTAACATGGGCAAAATAATCAACAGAAAAGTCATCTGGGCCTGTATATTTTTAAAGAAGGTCTGATGCATGCGTGCTATTAGTTGGGGTTTCAGACATTTATAATTTTTGATAACATTTTGAGAATACTTGTAGTATGTCTTTGGCAGTGAGGACTCTATTGCCATTTTGGTCTTTTGTGACCATAAGCCTTGCCTAATCTTTCTTAAATTTTAGGTATGATGCCAATGCTTTGCCAGATTTGTTAGAGAACTGGTATATCTTGGACCTATATTTTAAGAGGTATGCGCATGAGTATTCAGTACTTAAATTATTGTATCTTGAGTTTGATGAGTTTTTGTAAAATAGGTGTAGAGTTAGTTTGCATATATTGTATTTGTAGTAGTTTGATTTATTTTAGGATATCTTCTGTTTCTTTTTTAAGTATTTTCTTTTTAGCCGCTGTATAAGCTATAATGTGATTAAGATGGGTTTTCCAGTCTCACTGTGCCAACACAATAATCAATCAAATACTGCTTGAGTTGCAGTTTTATGCAAAAAACCAGTGATCAGCCTGACACGTGTTTCACCAGATACAACAAAGATAGCCACCTACTTTACAATATCATGAAAAGACACTGGCACTTATTACATCTAGGTGTGGACATTACCAAATGGATTGATCCCTTTCCCAATTTCACCTACAGTAAAGGAACAACTCTAAAAAATCTACTGGGCCTGTCATTCATGCAACAGCAAGAAGGACCCTCCATTTGGCTCAGTCAGGATCACCTTACAGGTTTCCGCAAATGTGGAAACTGTTCAATGTGTCCGTATGCATTAGAAACTAAGAACGTTCTGTTCAACCAAGGAGAAACTCATCATATTGAAACTTTTATGAACTGCAACACCAAATTCACTGTATATTGCATTATTTGTGTTTGCAACAAAAAATACATTGGTAGTACCATCAGACCTCTCAAAATACACATCAGTGAACACCTGTCCACCATATCCAGTCAGGATGCTAAATTTTTACTTGCCAATCATTGGCAAAAAAATCACCAATTCGATCAAAAACAAGATATCAGAGTTGTGGGACTTGCCAAAGTGAAGTTACACCCACGAGGGGGCAACCTTACATTAATACTAAGGAGACTTGAAGCCGGACTTATTTGTCAGTATAGGACTGTGTACTGTAGACTCAACACAGACTATGAACTTGGGGTCTTTCTTTAAGTAATGCATTGTTCGGTTCGAATAATCCCTTTTTTCCTGCAGTTTATTCAGTCCTCTAGTCTACTTCGGTTATTATCCACATCCTAGTATGAATTTGTGTGCTTTAGCGTACCTATTAATTGATCTGCCATACATATTTTGCCAATGGGTACAAACTGAGAGGGGATTTTCAGAAACCTCATGGGACATTTCCATGTCAGACCACACGACACAGACTTAGCGACATCAATTAGTCACAATATAGTTTTTGCTCTCTTACTCCATGCCCTCCAATCAGTGCGTGAAACAATCGGGCGTGCACAATGGATGACCTTACGGTGTACAGCTACTGCACCATGACCTGATCACAACCGTGATAACTTTTACATTTCGTACAAGCCGCGAGCTGCATATTATATATTCTTGTTAGTCGTAAACCATTAGAATTGACACTTACTTAACAACATTTAGGCACAACTGACAACACATAATTATCAGTCACCCTGAACCCGAACTATATAACTCTTTACAGTTTTCCATACAATGCTAACTACGAATTATGATGTGGGAACCCCTTGCAAGATGGCCGTCCTATACAACACCCGTTGTGGACTACCGCCATCATGCCCGGCACACATGACCATATTAAAACACAGTCAGTCTAGCGGTCGCGTAGGAACCAGCCACGCCGTCCTGCAGACCCCCGAGGTAAGCCCTTTCAACATGGTCCCTTAGACCACGGCCCACTGACAGGGGAGCGCATAGTCAGCACATGCAGTGACAGCCACGATGTCAGACTATTTGTCAAATCTGTTATCTGGCATGTTTTTTATTCTTTCTTCAATTTTTTACGGCACACCGGGGGCCATTCGATGTGCATCTGCCTGGCTGAAATCACACCACAATCTCAATTATTGTGCGCAGCACGGAGGGTCATACAACCTTTGCCGCATAATTAAGGTACCCGAATAACTTTTTACACCGAATCAATGTAGCATCACAATATACCAATGTGATTAATTATTACCGTTCATTAAATCTGTTAAATATAATAATCTTAGAATCTCTCCCCACAGCAAACCTACTATTTAAATGACTGCGTTAGCGTGTCTCCAATCATAAGGTACCCTAGAAATATTGGAACTCAATGTGAATTTACCACTGCTTGTAACTAACTTTGCTACTCAAATCAACTCCGTATGGAGGACTAACTCGAGTGTCACCGTGTTGTTTCTCCCCTCCCTCTCTTTCTCCTGTGTGTATTCTGCTTCACCGATTCGTCATTAAACGAACTGGGTTATGGTGCACTTACCCATACATCCAAATCACTGTATTTATAATATTCTGTTTATATAAAATGTATGTTCACATGTGAATTTATGATCAATTGTACCCCATTGAAAAATTGTTTTATGTTCAATCATATGCAAAATTGCAAAATGTGGGTTTGGTAACCCATAATTGTTTTGGTCCAAACCAAATGGAAACCATCTTTTTATTTTGGGTTGTTACACCGCACGCCCCACTCCTTTGTTAACTGGACATGTGACAATGGACACATGCCAACTGTGTGTTACATTGTACCATGACTCTTTAACATGTTGAATCTCTTACGCTAAACACAAAAACCTTTTCTTTTGTTTTGTTATGGTTTTTGAATGTAACTAATTTGGGATATTTCTGAATATAACCCATATGATTTGTATCAGCCTCAGAGGAAGAGCAAGGACTGCTCGAAACACGTGTCAGGCTGTTCATTGGTTTTTTGCAATAAATCTGCAACTCAAGCAGTATTTGATTGATTATTGTGCTGGCGCAGTGAGACTGGAAAACCCATCTTAATTCTGTCTTACCGTGTAGTGCCAGGGCAAGGCACTCACACCCTCTGGTCGCCTGCTGCCTTCCCACCATTAACCTCAAGCAAGCGCAAGGTTCCTTAATTGGCTTTTTTGTGCCCCTCACCTGTATAAGCTATAATGTGTCCTCTAAGTACTGCCTTGTAGCAGTCCTAATTGTTATGTGCTAATGAATCTAAAGGAGAGTTTTCTGCAAAGAAATATGAATGCTGTTGGTGTATAGATTTAACAAACTCCTTATCCTTCAAGAGAGCTGAATTGAATCTCCATCTATTGTATTTGTGTATGTTTTGGCTATTAGACAATATAGGCAGGGGCATGGTTGGATAGAACAATAGGTTCTATCTTTGCATCTAATAAGCCATTGGTTAGAGGTTTACATATAAACATGTAATCTATCCTTGAAAAGGAATTATGGAGGGAGAGAAGAAGGTGCAGTCTCGGTCTGAGGGGTGGGTAATACAAGAGCTGGCTCATACACAAATTTGACAAACTGTAGGTAGGACTTAATGATTTTATATCTTATACTTTTTTTAAATCAAAGATGGGATCAATGAATTAATTAAAATCTCTGCATACTATTAGGTTGTTGGGACATAACTTGGATATGTGATTTCTCAAATGGTTCCAAAGTCCTTGGTCTGTATTAGTGGGGACACATACATTTAGAATGTGATACTCAATTGAGTCAATCAACAGTTTCACCAAAACCCATCTGCCAATATCATCTGTTTCTACAGATAATACTTTACATTGGAGATGTTTGCTAATAAGGGTGCTAACCCCATTCTTTTTCCCGTCAGCTGCACTTGAGAAAACTTGACCCACCCACATCATTTCAATTTGGTCACCTCATTCTGTGAGAGGTGGGATTCCTGTAGGCATGCAATAGATGGTTTTGATCTATTGATTTGTGGCAATATTTATTGCCTCTTAACAGGATTATGTAATGCTTTAACATTCCATGTTATGATGTTAAGTGCCATGAGTTATAAAGAAATATATCAACAATATTGTATTTGTGATACTGGGCATATGAGGTACGCAAATAGGGGAATGGAACAGAAGGGGAATGGAGGGACAAACACAATGAGCACTGAGCTTTGCAATTTGCATAGTATTGGCTAACTGGATGCAGCCACTCCCAATCATGTTCCTCTAAAGTCAATTAAAGGTAGGGGGTGGAGAGCCAGGTGTGGATGGGCCACTCCGTGCCCCATTCCGGCGGAATAAACATATTGTAGAACAAAACATTATGTGTGCAACTTCTATTTCAAGTATGCAGTCTGGTAGTATACATCTCTTCTCTTCTATGGCCTTGAATAAAATTGCATAAATCTAATGGATCTTGAAAGGTATACAAATGGCCATTAAGTGTAACTTTTAGGGATGCTGGGTGTATCATCCCATATCTGGCGTTAAGCTGCTGTAGCGCTAGTCTGAACATCATAAGTTCTTTCCATCTCGCTGCTGTGGTATTGGAGACATCTTCGGTTATGAAAATCTTGTTACTTTCCCATATAAAAGATTTCTTCTGTTTGGCTTTCTCCAAAATAAGCATTACATGGTTATAATCAAGGACAGCGAAGATCCTAGTTCTTGGAGTATTTCAAGATGAATTTCTTGGATGTGATGCACTCTCTAGATATTGAACTGCAGAGGTGTGGGAAGATCCAGAAACATAGGAAGCATATTTGTCATTTTCGACATTTTCTGGAAGACCCACTATACGTATGTTGTTCCTTCTATTCCTATTTTCTAGGTTCTCTGCTTGCTTCTGCAGGGTTAGAACTGTGTTTTCCAGGGACTGCACCCCTCCTGCAACATCTTCGGTGTCAATCACCCTTCTTTCCACCTCATTAATCCTGGTTTCAAATGTAGACCACTTATCGTCCAGCATTTGTAATTTGGCCGTAGTAGTGTCTATGAAGGGTTTGAGGGATTTAATTTCCATTAGAATAGCCTGCATAACAGGATCCTGCAAGTCTTCTTTTGGCGTAGGAGAATCACTCTTCTGTCTTTTGGGGGCATTGCTATTGGAAAGTGATGCATTTTCCTTAAGTTGCCCTTTTTTTGAGGCCATATTGAGTATTACTTGAAGTAGCAGCTTCTTCTGCGGATTGTTGAAAAAGTTATTTATGTATGATTGAACCAGTAGCACAGAAGTGCTCTTTATTGCCCCAGATGTAATCTTCCTTCACCAGGTTTTTGATAAAATTATGTTTAATACATAGCCTTAATTCACAGTATTCGCAATTTGAGTTGAACTTAGAAGCATAGCAGTTACACTAGCCTCTCACCATGTAAGCATCAGCAAGGTGGTTATGACTTAATCTATACCCTAATTCTAATAAATGTGTTACCCTGCTTAATGCAGGCAATCCTGGTGTTGCATATTATGCTTCAGCTAAATAGTATTCCATGTGCTTAACACAAGAAGCTGCAATAATTACTATCACACGTTGTAGTGCTTATTAAATTCAGCTGTGCTTACTGAGTTCAGAAATATGCCATTTCCATGCCCAGATGCACATCACTAGTGTCCTTTCTTTTTTATGTATTTATTTTCCTTGTTTTCCTTGTTTATATTATCCAGAGACACTTATTTAGCTGTGAAATTAAATCCCATATAATATTTCCATTATGTATTTAGAAAATACATGCACTGAATTACATTATTTCTTTTCTTTAGCTTCCCATAAATAATACATAGTAATTCCTGTATGTTGTTTTGTCGTAGAACTTCTTATAATAGAGTCTTTAAGCTTGTTATGGGCTTGAATTACTTGGTGTGGAGCCAGATGCTTGTGTTATGCAACAAACATGCTTCCTGATAATAGCACAGTGTCTCTGCTTCACACGCCGATTAGCTGACGTGTTTGTACAGCTCCTGCTTTTTGCAACAACGCTGTTTTACAGGCCATGCTCTCCTCACAACGCAGCACCTCGGGCACTTGAGATTACTTCCTGAAGGACGCGCGCTTGGCCCAAAGAACAGTGGCTGGATATTCTGAGTAAGTGCTGATACGTCTATTCATTAAATTAAAGAATATTTACACACAGAATTGTTTAAAAGTGAAAGCCGAGTCGGATGCTCGGATTTAGGTAGCCATCCGCTTCGGTAGTTGGCCACGCCCGTGTCTTGGATTCTTCATGGACCTCAGTTCGGCCTTTGACCACTTCGATAGAGAGACTACTATGAATGTCCTTGCGCAACATAGGTGTACTTGGCCCCCTAGTACTGTTGATAGAGTCCCTCCATGGGAATACCATGGTATGTCTACATTATGGCCAGGATGGAGAACTCTCAGACTGCTTGGTTGTAAAAAAGGGGTCTGCCAAGGGCGTGTCCTTACCCCAATCCTTTTTAATTTATATGTAAACAGTCTTGCTTCTCACGTCTTTTGCCAATATTGATGTCCCTGGGTGTGCTGACAGTGCTCAGCTATGCTGATGACGCTGTTCTTCTGGCCAATACTCCCAGATCACTGCAAGCATTGATCACTGAGTATGACAAATACATGAAAGACCGTCAACAGCAGTAACTATTAAACTTTGTGTGTCTCCAAGAAACCCGAATGAGGCCCATAGATGTTCTTGGAGGGAAAGATCGTGGCAAGTTGTTCTTCCGTTGACTATTTAGTGACACGGTTTAACAACAGACTGAAATGGGATGATCCTATTTCCAAGCTAAGCATCAGGAGGAGCCAAACCACTGGGGGAATATTCAGACTAGCTAATAATATTCAACACTTCTCTGAGTAACATTTGATTAAGGTATACGTGGGAAAGGCCATACCCGCTGGCACCTTTGAGTATGAAATATGAGGGTACATGAGGCCCCCCTGTTTACAAACGTAGGAAAATGCATTGTTGCAAAGGATTCTTATGGTTCCCCCCTCATCACCTGTGTACTCGATCCATTTGGAGACTGGAATTACCTATCTGGTGGATATTATTTTTGGGAGTACTATCACAATGTGGGCTAAATTATGGGCAGGTACTCACAGCCCTCTAACGAAGGACCTAATTATTAATTAAATTACCCAAAATGGTCAAAGTAAGGTTAGTTGGTTAGCCCACATAAGGTCCTTGTTATGTAAACTATCACTGACTACCTACTTCAATGACCCGGAAAAGCTGTATAGTCGCCCCAAGATGCGGTTTAAAGATAGGGCTTTGCACTTTTTAGTGTCTTTAAGGGAAGATGAAATGCTGGTGAACATTCAGGTCAGGGTCTATTTACTGTTAGCCACTTGTAATGGTCTAGCTGTACATCTGTTTGTGATGACTGTACATTTGCACATAGCACCTTTGACGAAAGCCAGACTGATCTCTGGCTGTGGGGGCTGTTACTCAGTCTTGGAACTCTAACCGGGGGAGGATACAAACTGCAATTGTGTGTATGGTTGGCTGGAGGCCATACCCCATTTCATTCTGGTATGCCCAATGTTTAATGATCTTTGGGCAACATCAGCATTACCATTCATAGAAGAGAGTGGGATTAGGTCATATCAAGCAGATCTATTGGTTTCAGCCCAGCCTCCGGTTTTATTTGGTCTCGCCTGCTTCTGAGCTTTTGCAAATTAATTAATAATTACAGCCGCCAACTCAGGGCCCTACTGTATGATGAAGTTATTAATTTAACTCTGTGGGCCTCATTACACGGGCGGCGGTGGACCAAGGTGCTATGAGCACCTTGGTCCATGCCGGTAAAATACCGGCACCGCCTTGGTGGAAAGGGGAATTACCACCCTATTCCAAGATTGGTGGGGCGGTAATTCCCCCTTCCCCCATTGCCCTTCCCCATTCCCATTTTTGCCCCATAGGGCATAATGGGAATGGGGAAGGTGCTAATTACGGCACCGCAAATTGCGGTACCGTAATTAGCTCCCTGGTCCCTTTGCGGGTTGGTTTTTAACGCCTGCAAAAAGCAGGCGTTAAATTCTCCAACCCGCATAGGGACCTTGTAGAAAGGCAGTAAGGATTTACCGGTACCGGTAAAATACCGGTACCGGTAAACCCTTACTGCCTACCGTGTACTGAGGCCCTGTATATCAGTTTAATGCCTATGATGTATTCTTCTTTCGTGATGGTTTTATGGATGTAACGATGTAAAATAAACTTGGATTGATTGATTTATTGATTGATTGTGTAAAATAATGTGAATCAGTGATGTCAAAGAAAGTATGGATCAAAGTACTGAAGGAAGACGCATTACTGTTATAGGTAAATGAGTGAATGCAGGCTGGAGGCCTGACACAGGGGTTGTGGAGGAGTGGGCTAAGGCATTGTGGGAATTGGATGATGAACTGTCTATGGATAATGGGGTAATGCTAGGCGGCATCAAGTTGGGTGTCTCAGGAAAACATTGTGAACAATTATCAAAGTGTCCAGGATTAATGGCAGGCAGAAGGATGGTGTTTGCAACCGTGGGGTGTTTCTCCTGACTTGCAGCATGCTTGACCCACTTGCCACCATCCTATAAAGAGGGACCTAGCCCCGGCAGCTGAGACGCCCGGCGCAGGCAGAATGGCAGTATTTGCAACCACCTGGTGTTTTTCCCGACTTGCGGCATGCCGGACCCGCTTGTCGCCATCCTATAAAGGGAGCTAGCCCTGGCAGCTGAGACGCCCGGCGCAGGCAGAATGGCAGTATTTGCAACCACCTGGTGTTTTTCCCGACTTGCCGCATGCTGGACCCGCTTGTCGCCATCCTATAAAGGGAGCTAGCCCTGGCAGCTGAGACGCCCGGCGCAGGCAGAATAGCAGTATTTGCAACCACCTGGTGTTTTTCCCGACTTGCCGCATGCCGGACCCGCTTGTCTCCATCCTATAAAGCTGGGACCCAGCCCCGGCAGCAGAGTTGTTCGGTGCAGGCAGAAGGGCAGGGTTTGCAACCGCATGGTGTTTCTCCCAACATGCCTCATGCCATGACACTTGGAGCAACTCCCTCAGATACCTTCAGGCTCCCCGAATGCGTTGTTACACTTGGGAGACAGATGTGTATCGTATCCCATTGGAGACCAGATGGTGCTAAACCCTGTACTTTTGTGTATAAGGCTATGGAGCACAGAAGGCTGTGCAGAATATCGGGACACAATGTTACATGTATGTGCTTTAGAACTGCGCCAGATACCTTTGGGTGAGGTGCGCATTATAAATGAAAAAACAAACAAACAAACAGAACGGGGCAATAGTAAAAAGGTGTTATATAGCCCTAATGAAACAGCATTAGGGTTGGACCCACAATCCATTGTTAAGGGAGAACATCCAAGTTAACTGATAAAGCAACTGCCTTAAAACTAGGAGTAATATGGTGGAAGCTGGGGGTATGCTAAAGGTGGGCCCCAAGTATTTAGCATGCAAACCAGAATTTGGCCAGGAACATCACTTGTATTATTTGAAGCCCCACAACCCTGTCTAATGCCCATGTTAGGTCGTGTCAACTCCCCTTCGAGCCCGTGACGTACACTGCCTTTACGTTCTGAATATGGCTGACGGATAATAGTAATCAGGTTAACACGGGCCTTACGTGCCAAAAGAATCTGCCAGAGAGGTTCTCTATACACTGAATCAAGCGCAGTCCTGAGATCTAAAAATACTGCATATAGGTACATTTTTTTTAAACTGTATATTTTTGAATGAACATAAAACACTGTTCTATCGTACCCCTAATTTCCCTGAAGCTAGTTTGTAGGTCACTGATATAGATTCCCCATGCAGCAATTCCACGAGATGTTTTAAAATAACTTTCCCCAAAAACTTTCCAGCACTATCTACAAAGGAAAGCGGGTAATATTTGTGCAGAGAATCTCTTCCATCTTGTTTGTACACTGGTAAAATCACAGCCAAACGTCAGGAGGTTGGAATTACCCCTTTATACAACATAGGATTAAAAACCTCACATAGCACAGGGGCCCAAATGTCCACCTCCTCATTTAGCTGTTCGATGGGAATAAGGTCAGGAACTGCAGCTTTACCATTCTTCAAAGAGTTAAGAGCAACAACCACCTAATCTACTGTAACCGACAAGGTACCATAGGCAAAAGGAAAAGCAGAGACACAAGTCAAAGAGATGGGAACAGAATCCCAAGATAGCCCAGAAAAATGCAACCACCAGATTTCCTCGTTGATACACCACTGCAAGGTCTGTTACCAATTCAGGTCTTCATCTGAGACCAACTTCCAAATTAGGGGATAGTCCCCAGATTGAAGGGCATTATGGAGGGCACACCATTTCTCCTGAATAAACTCTTTCTTTTCAATACTTGTCAGATTTGTATACTTCATTCGCAATATATGTAATTTTGGCATATCCATCCCCAAGGGTGAATTTGTGCTCTGTGCAATTTCCTGCTTGGCCGAATGGGATACACGCTCGTACCAACCTTGCTTACATAAGGCTCTCTATATGAAGGGGTTAGGCTGTCTTGGAGAATCTCATATTAGTTTAAAATTACTGAATTGCTATAATTCTCATCCCAGATAGGGAGGTGGCTGAGAAAGTGGCTGAGAAAGTGGTCTGCAGTGGTCTGCTGGGGGCTGTGAGGCTAGAGCTACTTGACATGGATCACGGTGGAGGTCTTGTGGTGAGTGGCGCTAGCTAACGCATTGAGCCACTGTGAACTATCAGCTGACTCTTGATTTGAATTTCTGCTCTGTCATGCAGGTCGGTGCATGCGGTTCGTGTGGCCGGTGCGCAGTACTGGGTGACTTATCACTCTTCAACTCTTCAACTCACCTTCAGATAACACACTGGGCCTCATTCCGAGTACGGCGCTAACCAATGGCGCTATTAACGCCTTGGTTGACGCCGTACCCGGACCGGCAGCGCCTTGGTGGATGGCGGAATCACCGCCCCATTCCAAGGTTGGCGGGGCGGTAATTCCCCATTCACCAAGGCTCTTCCCCATTCCCAAATGAGCCCCCATAGGGCTCAATGGGAATGGGGAAGATGCAAATAACGGTGACCGTTCATTACAGTCACCGTTATTGGCTTGGAGGCCCCTTTGCGCCCTCGACTTTAACACCTGCTCAAAGCAGGCGTTAAGGGCAAGGGCGCAGAGGGAAGTCGGAGTATGGCGGTAAGGGAATACCGCCACCGGTCTCCTTACCGGTGGCCGCTATCCCTTACCGCCATACTCGGAATGAGGCCCACTGTGTTTGAGTCTCTGCATTGTAAAAGTTATGATTTTGGGCAGAAAGCTCATGTCTGACTTAAGGAGCGGCAAAATGTCTAATTCCCTTCGGGTTAACACTCATTATATTTACAATGCAGAGATGCTGGTGGCCGTGAACCTACCTCTTCCCACTTCACCAGATCCATCTAGCCAGGCTCTCTAGTGGTGTACATTGGAAAGATAATACCTAAAGGGAAGGTAAAATAATCAGACCTAACATATGTGAAGCAGAGGGTGGATACTAACCTATGTCCTACAGTAAGAAAACTATAGAAAATAACCCCCTATTTCCCTCGCAAGGCAAAGACCAAGGCAAACTCCCTTGACAAAGGGGTCTTCGAGAATGCTCCTTTGTCAGGACTACCTGGAATAAGTACATTTCACCCAGTCCATGGCTGGGTTGAGGTCAAGGACGTACCTGAACACAGCGTGAAGGAGGGGGCAAAAATTCAGATATTGAATGGCAGGCTGGGTGGCTCTGACGCGTCATGCCAACTTCACTCTGACGAAAGTATGGATGACACGCCTCCAACTATGGATAACAGGTACACTCAGACTTACCAATGCTAATATATATAAATCAGACCCTTTGTATCCTGTTTTCTCTATATGAAAACATACAGACTGAAGTGAAATCGAATTTCTTCTGATTGGATTTACTACTTTTTAAATTTGAGAACATAAAACTATATGTGGCTATGCAGGAAACTACAAGGAAGTGCAGCAACCTATCTTAAATTATCCAATACCAAATAATAGAGATATTCTCGTCAGATCTGGTTCATGTGGGAACTTCTGTAATGACCCAAATGATTGAGAAGATTCTGGTGAATAACATTATAATTGATATTGATCCGCCAACTGAGGCAAACACTCTAGAGGATGCCCCTGACTTGCCTCAAGTTCTTACCACGTCAGCATTGCCCAAGAGAGCATCAAAGGGAGCTCCCTTGAATAAAACAGAAATATGATCAGTATTTAAGAAGAAAATTCTACCTGAAATTTCTTTTCTCATAATCTATTTGCACAACCACCTGTAAAAACAACACTCTGTGGGAACCCCATGGCAAACTTGAGACCCACTGTTCAAACACCCCCCAATGACACCTGTGTCACGCAGCGTCCAAATGGATGTGATCCGCTGACTGTGATACCTGCTGATGTTGTTTTCTGTGGTCCCCTTTTGAAGGACAAGGTTTTCCACGAGGGGATGCATGCCGTACTGACAGGGAGGACCATATTCGAAGCGAGAGTGGCTTCCTCTTCTGATGCTTCTATAAAAGCGCTCCCTATACTAGATATGGGCAATCAAGAAGTGAGGAAAACTGTATTAGTCTGCTCTGGGAGTGCTAGCTTTTTATATGTTACCCAAGGCAGGTCTCTACATTATGAGGTGATGTCTAACCGAGATGTCGCTAGACTGAACCACAGAGACACTGAGTTGAGGGACCTCTGGCAAGAGGGATCAAGGGACTTTGTCCCCTCTGAGAATCTCACTGATATTCTCAGCCTGAACTGTACTCATGGTGTTGGTCATGAAGGGAGATCATTTGACCGAGCACCATTAGGTCCAGTTCAGCTCTTTACTAAGAGAGATTAAATCTGTCCAAGACCCTCTCATTTGCCTCCAAGAGAAATCTACATGGGTCAGAAAGATTGTGATTGCCCTAATGCAATATTGTTTGAAAGTGTGTTACCCGATAATAGTTCTCTAGTGCTTAGAAGGACTTCAATACGCTGTCTCCTCTCTGAGATCCCGAGTCTCACTGGTATCTCCTCGGGAGACATACAAAGGGTATTTTTTCCATGATCGACTCAGAACAGATCGCTCCATGGTGTATTTTACATCAGGGTTAGTTTTCAATGATGTAATGAAAGAATTGATAATCTGAGGGTGTTTTGCAAGGATTTTTAAAGCTGGGTAATAGTGTAAAGGGATGAGAGATTAATCGCCCCATGCAGTGGGAGATCGAATGCTTGAGAAAATAATTAAGCACTCTGAGGCAATCCAAGACTGGTCTTGGCTGCTTAATGTCACACACTTTTAACACAGGTGCCTTTGAATGCAAAAACATGACCACTAACTGCCAACTTTAATTCTTTCATGAAACTCAAGGGGTCATGTACATCTTTTCACTAACCCTGCTTTAGGTCTCATGTTTCAGGGCCTCATTACGACCCTGGCGCTAATGGTTTAACGGCGCCGTAGAGAGCGTTGGCCCCATTAAACCATTAGCGCCTGATTACAAGGTCCCTTAGCGGGTTGGAGGCTTTAACGCCTGCTTTTTGCAGGCGTTAAAATCCAACCCGCTAAGGGACCTTGGAGCTAATTACAGCAACCGTAATTTACGGTGCCGTAATTAGCGCCTTCCCCATCCCCATTATGCCCTATGGGGCAAAATGGGAATGGGGAAGGGCAAATGATGAATGGGGAATTACCGCCCCCACCAACCTTGTGATGGAGGCGGTAATTCCGCCATCCACCATGCCGGAGACCGGCATGGACCATGGTGCTAACAGCACCATGGTCCAGCGCCTGGGTCATAATGAGGCCCTCAGTCCTATATGATTGTCACATTGCAGGAGACATGGTTATTAAATCCACCAGTATTTAATGGATTTGTCATATCTGCTCAATCTGCAATGTGAGGCCTGGCGGGGCGCCGTACTGGTTGCCTATTAACAATGATTAAATCAAGTAAAACTCTTGAGGCTGTGGGATGTCAACACCCCGGTTTAGGTATTCTGGCAACTTCATATTAGATTTCTGGATAAACCAGCCTGGTATCGGTTAATCCTTAATGTATACTGGCATGATGGAATATGAGATGTAAGGGAGTCCTTGAATTGGCTTGTCTGTTATGTGAACAATTGGTTAGACTTGTTCCCCCAGGGTCACCTCACTGGCTGGGAACCCAAACTCTGACTGTCAAGTCTGATGCTGCAGCTATTGTCTTGCCCACTGACTATCATGCCTCCAACCTTAAAAATGATCATTTATGAAGGAGGGATCTGATGGACCTGGGAATGTCACCTCTATGTGATATCTCAGGTCCAGAGGTTTCCACTACTCTGACTCGCTCTAATGGAACTTATCAATCAATTATAGACTACATTTATGTGGACAATTGTTTGAATGTTCAGATTTTAATATACTCCCGACAAAAAATAGTGATCATTCCATGTTGGTGGCCCAGTTTGAAGTGATGGTCGAAAATATTAGGGAAACAGTGAATGAACTTACTAATTTTAATGTGAATGTCGAGGGTAATAGAATAAAGTGGAATGACAAGAATATCTTCTGTGTATATGAATGCTTTCATCAGTGCATATATAATGCATCTGATGCCTGGATTCTGGAAACATTCTCTGTGAACAATATTGGGGATTTTGTCGACTCCCTTCTTTCATTTAATAAAGAGAGGGGACCGAAAACAATGAGAAAATGGAAGACTGCCCATTTACATGCCTATAATGAGGAGGTCGTTTTGCGACATAGAGAGATGAGGTCTGAAAAAAACTATATTCGTGGGGAATCCTGCTGGGCCTCTAAAGATTGATCATGGGGCTTTATGTGGGCATCCGACGTCCGCGTCCGTCTTAATAATACTGGATGATTCTCTCACCCAATATGCTCTTATCGGGGTGTGAGGTAAGGCTGGATCTTGGCAGCTTGCCTATTTCATCTTTATATGGCATATATTGGCAAGTATCTGGAAGCTGCCTTGTTAATTTTTCCTAAATTGTCCAAGCTAACAACCTGCTGGCTATCGTATGCTGACGACTTTCTCCTATTTGATTACACTCCCATAAGGCTGCAGTGCTTATTGGATGCTTTTATGTCTTTTGCGGAGAAACACTCTTTGAAGATGAATCCAAACAAAATGAAGATTCTTCAATGTACGAGAAGATGGAGAGATTCTCAATTTGTATGGCATGTTGGTACTGAGCCTGTGAACAAAATCCACTCTATGATCTATCTAGGCTTTTTAGGGACCTCTAAACCAAATATAGGTAAACATCATGCATGGCTTCTTGATAGAGCATCAGCAATGGCCAACCATTACAAAGGGTAGATTCCAAATTCTGTACATTTTCCATCAAACCCGCACTCCGATACTATCTGAGGAAAATTGTCCCCAAGTTACTTTATGGAATGGAGTGCTATGCCTTATGAACCTTGGAATCTCTCTCACTTCTTGAGGCTTTAAGATGGAGACGGATACTCAAATTGCTGCACTCAGTACCAATTGATATTATTCGTTATGACCTGGGAACGGTCTCTCTCAAAGCAAGAGCATTCTGGCAAATCTTGTACTTCCTACGTAAAAGGTTATGCGCTGTGGTAGATTCTTTGTTTATCAATCTGCATGATCTGCTAGCAAAAAAATGAAACTCTGTGGTTAAAAGAAATGTATATCTTTTCTAAAAATAAATTGATGGAAATAAGGAGCTCTACTGAAGAATCGGTTGAGCAGCCTGACTCCACTAAGCATCTTCTTTACACCTTTGACTGGATCTGTATTAGGGAGAATGTTCACTCCCATACCTCACTTCACCGTCTCGGGGATGAACATAAAAAACTTGGTGCACTGGCACCTTTTCTCACACTGTATCCTGATAAAAGCACACCCTCCCTGTTTCTGAGATTTCAATGGTGTCTGATTTTAACTAAACAAACATTGGTTCAATATAAAATGTTAACGGATGAGCTAGCAAAATGGCAGTTTTGCACAATGAAGGGCGTACTTGAAACCCTCGAACATTTGATTTTATATTGTCCAGCAATTCAGGCTATGCGTTATATCATTTTAGGAAAGCCTGCACATTTTTTTTCATGATGCAAGCTGATCCAATATGGGCTGTTTGTCTGGCTGGGTGTTCCAACTCTGTATTAATTGCTGTCACTGGTTTCATGAGGGCATTACATCTCTCTGACAGTTTTTAGATATTTATTCTGTTGGGATGTTCTATACAACTGCTTTATTATGTTTTATGTGAATTTTATGATTCAATATGCATCATTATTTTTATAATATTGTGTTGTGCCATGTTTGTGTTCCATCATTAATCTGAATGTTAAAGGTTATTTAATAACCAAAAACAATAAGAAAGAAAATAAAAGATAGTTCTATGGTTATCAAGAATATAAGCATTAATATTATGCTTGGTTTATGTTTAATTAGTTTGACCCATTTCACCGATTTACGTGCATGGCCATGTAGCTCTACAGGCTGCTGATTTAATTTTGCACGGAAATTACACAACCCCATTTTACATCCCACCATACTAAGGGTTAGCGGTAGATGGTCACTGTCCACCCTTTCATAAGTCTCAAAATCATCAACCCTTACCTAATCTTCCCCAAAATAAAGACGTAATCAACGAGATAGCTCCTGTTGTGGCCCTTAAAGGTCATCCTTGCAGGTTGGTCTTTTGCAAATTGCCCATTACCGGCCCTCAGATTGAGGTTAAAAATAATACAGGCTGATTCTAGGGCCAAACGGTATGATCTAGTGGGAAAAACAGCTACAAGGGGCAGTATTTCCCAAGCCTGATCGTTGTCATCCCATAGCTCCAAAAACTCTTTATGAGGTTCATTCTGAAGATTGAGATCCCCAACCAAAAGAATACATATGTTTTGGGGAAAGCAAGAATTATTATTATTTATATGCTCCTGAAGAGAAATGAGTGTTGCTGTACCCTGCAGGGTTGGTGGCCTATTATAGATATTGAACAAACGCAGCACTTCTTTTTTCTCTGGTCCAAATTGCTAGTGCTTGAAGATGGGTAGAATCTATAAAAAAATGACTCAACCCACCAGCCAAGTGTAATGGCAATTCATATTAGAAGGCCACCACTGAGCGTCCTTAAGGGCCTTTGATTGCTGGAATATAAAAGGCCTGATATCCTTGAAGAGGGATTGAATCCGTTGATCATGTCTCTTGTAACGCTATGATCTGAAAATTTCACACATAAGCACACCAATCTGAAATGTCAAGTAATTTGTTCAGTCCCGCTATATTCCAGGATAGTAATTTGGTATCATAGGTACCTCCCACATCATTACCATCCACCTTAGCCAGTCAGTCCACGTCTTACAGGTTGTTGGGGTTGGTGCCTTGGCTGTTACCAATAGTCCTTCCTGTGGCACTCACACCCTGATGCCTTGGAAAGTGAGGGAATACCTTCTTATAGCTAACAAAAGGACAATGTGATAGAAACATTCCAAAAAGCAGTGGTCCAAGACATGAATAAACTTATTGACGCTAAATCTCAGAAGGCCAAAAGAGACAATTACAATCTGACACAAATGGAATATACAACAATGCACGACCGCATGGTGGATGGCAATATTGTAATTAAGGAGGCTGACAAGGGGGGAAATATTGTCATCATGAATCACGATGACTATATTAAAATGGCTAACCTACATCTACAAACACCAGGATGTTATTGCATACTTATAAGTGACCCAAAGCCAGAAGTGACAAATATAATATAAGATTGTGTTTTGAAATGGCACATACAAGGCCTTATCACAGACCAGGAAAGAGTGTATTTGCTAGTCAAGGACCCTACAATACCAGCAATGTATTTCTTACAAAAAATACACAAACCGTATGACAAAATCCCAGAGGCAAGACCAATTATGAGTGGGATAGCCTGAGCCTCTGAAAAGATCTCGGAATACCTTGATAGGAGGATATGACCACTCGTACCAGAATTGTCCTTGTATTTGAGAGATACTACTCACACCATAATATTATTGAGGAACTTGAATTGGAAAATGGTCTATCTGCTGTTGACTCTAGATGTCAAAGCACTGTACACTTCCATTAGACATTATCTGTCCATTGAAACTATCGAGTATACATATAGGAACAACTCTGCATCATACCTTCAACCTGTAGCTATGCTTAAAGAAAGGCTGAGGATCACTCTGGGGCACAATACATTTCTTTTTAACGATCCGTATTTCCAACAAACAAAGGGTGTCACCATAGGTGCGAAATATGCACCAGCCCTAGCCAATTGGTTTATGGGCAAATTTGAAGATAAACAAGTCTATCAAGACACAGAGTACAACAAATGTGTCATAATTTGGCATAGATCTATTGACGACATATTGATGCTATGGAAGGCAGTCAAGAAAAGCTACAGCCGTTTGTCAACAGACTCAACATCAACAACTTTGATAAGACCTTTACACACCACGGCGATAGGGAGAAGATTGATTTCTTGGACTTGACGATATATGGAGATGGTAATAAATTGAAGACCTGCACATGTCGGAAGGAGTCGGAGGTCAACTCAACACTATAAGCTACGAGCTGGCATCAAAAGTCAGTTATTGTGAATATCCCAATGGGGGAATTTATCCGTCCATGGCACAAATGTGAAGGCCTGGAGAATTTCGACAATGAATGTAAGCTCTTGGAAAGTAGATTTTTGAAAACAGGATACCCCTTGAGGTGCATCAAGAAAGCAAAGGAGAAAAGTCTTTGACATAGATAGGGAAACAACATTGTGACCAAAAGAAAGGAGAAACAAAAATATATATTCAACTACAAAATTCATTAAAAAAATACTGCAATGATAACTACGCTATTATGAAAATACTGAAAAAACATTGGCATCTATTGCATTTGAACAAATACCTAAAAGGAAGTGTAGATAACACACCATGGATTTTCTTTACAAGGGCACCAACCTTCAAGAATAAATTGAGCCTATCTTACCTAAAGAGTATTGCAACATAACTTAGAATAACATGGTTACACATATTGAGTAGTGGCTTTTCGAAATGTGGAACTTGCACCATGTGCAAATATGCACACAACAACACACAAAGGTTCAATGCTGGGAGAGGGGTAGAAATAAGAATAAAAGAAATGATTAATTGTAGAACAAAATATGTTGTGTACGCAATTAAATGCAAAAGTAAGAAAATATATTTTGGAAGCACCATTAGTGAATTGAGATTACTTATACAAGAGCATTTGTACACAGTGGGCAGTGAAGATCCCAAGTTCCCACTTGTAGTACACTGGCAGACGTCCCATCAGTGGGATGACAAAAGAGGCCTTAGATATTGGATTAATAAAAGAGGGTGTGACAGAGAATGTAAACTGAGGCAGATGGAAGCCAAAATGATTTGTAAATTACACACAACAGAAATTGGGCTTAATTCAAACAATGAAATGGTGGCATTTATAAGTAATATGTGAGTTAGTAAACTCAGTGTTGTGACTTACTATTATTATTTGAGATTCTGTATGTATGTTTTTGCCTTTTATATTATGGAAAAAACAGTGTTCAATTGGAACAGAGCTCAAACCCCAACCCCACAGGGGATGTACACAAATGGCAAGACAAGTAAATCCATTGTTAAGAATATAGGGGAGAGGAGCAAGATGAATCAGTGAAGTCTAAAGAATAAAGTGAATATTAGACATACTTTGTAAAAAATAAGTATGGGCTATTCGAGATGGGACTTAATGGCCTTGAAATAAAAGGATACTTGAGTATGACAGTTTGCTGATTTGAAAAAAAGAGAGTTACACATCAATATGGAACAGATCTTTTTTACTATGTATTAATGCAATATCAGAATTGGATTAACATTTAGTATTGTGACAAATGTATTGAATGAAACTTCAGAGTTGGACAGCGAATAGTCTTTTAAGGAAGCATTAAGAATTGCCCATAGTAAAGAACTAGTTCATCTATGCAATATAAAATAACTTACATAATACATTAATGCTTAATATATAGATATGCAGATGTATGCATTTGCATGTGTGAAAAACTACCATCCAAAATGGCCGACTTAGCAACGCCTGACATCACGCGTAAAAACTTGTGACGTCAGCATGTAAACAATATTAAAGTCTGAATCCAATAATGTGGCCACGTAGAAAGTGAGCTATAGCCTCACAATACCTTGGGTAAGAGATTTTTAAAAATCGTAACAAATATAACCTCAAATTAATCAAACTGATGCCAAGGAATCTAAGTGAGCAAAAATAGCATTTAGCTAAAATGGCATACTTAGAGAATCATAATCAATATTAAGGGGAGTGTAATGATGCTGTTGGGAAGATATGGAAGCAGACATAACTTTAAACAACAAATACCTCCTTTTGTGATGATTACAGGTCTTAAAAAGGGTATTAAATCCTATATATAACGTTTCAAAAAAGCACAATAAGCAAATACAGAGCAAGCCAAGGATATAGAGGTGAGGAAACTGCATTATAACTTATAAAGTTACCCCTAAGGGTGATGAACTAGGGATTTGGGATTTTAACACACTAAAACAAATTGTTTGATATATTGGGACACAACAAATTAAATCATATGTGATTGGTGAATGAGCTAATACACAGGTGAAACCGAAGGATCATAGTAAGAATGGTGCGACACTTCGCTCATGGCAATAGCACCTAGGATAATGATGGGTGACTGCAAATGTGCAAAGCATCAGAAATTGATGTAATAATTTGACTCTGTAACTAATCAGGTATACATTTGTCCTCTCTCTCCCACCTGTGTGATCCTCCCCGTTACCAACCCATATGTGTATGTCTTAAATTGACCTTAATTGAATTAAACATGCTACTATATTGACAAACAATCATTATTATTCTAATCATGTCACAAACCTATGTACAATATATGATATGTGATGATGGATTTATAGCCTTGTCTAGATAGGGACCGTAGCAGGTCGAAACACATGTTGACTAGAGGGTCATCCAATGAACAGTCAGAAATAAAAATAGAAATTGCTGGAAATTGAATCTATTGTGCTTTGAATCGTAATTTTACACAACGGGCAGACGCATGGCAAAGGTTGACATACCTGTCTGATAAGCAATGTGGAATATCTTACTCTCATTTGTAAGTTCTACAAGGACCATTGGCATTTCATTAGAAGTTCGGTCTTCTTGCAGCAACTGCATACATTGGGGAATCAAGTGGGAGGCATGGAGTAACTCCTTGCAGGTCATTGATGACTTATTTGCTTATAGCGCAAGTGCAAAGTACTCTTGCTTGCCCTCAAAACTGTGCCAAAAGCTGGGCAGTGCCTTTGATTTGTGGTGATGTGCAACGTGAGCAGTGGCTTTTAATGAGTGCAGATAAGGCAGAGGATTAACAAACAATTCTTTGCTAAAGTCTGAAGGTTTAAGGGTTTTCTTTTAACAACATAAATGCTAAGGTATTAAGCAGAATGGAAGCAGTCTTCTGAGGGAAACAAAACACCACAAGTAACTCAGGGTTTCCAGCGGACTGTACTTCAGACTTTCCATTTCTCCCTTTGTATCTGCTGACTGGATTTTAAGTGCCTCGTCACTTCCTTCTTGGCTTTTTTGGTGGGATTCTTGTCTTTTATAGCAGTTGTTAGGATATTGTTTGTTGTAATAATTGGATTTTCGGTTGGGTTATAGATGTCCAATTACATCCATAGAATGTATGTCTAAAACAGACAGAGTTGGCAGAGAGAGAAGCAAGCAACTGGTGGGTTCATGTACTAAACTTACCTTTGGGCTTGAATAAATAATGGTGCCCATCTTTATATAATTGGCCACAAGCATATCAACCCTGGGAGCATCACTGTGGCAGAACCCACACAGTAGTGCTGCAATACGGCTGATCCAATGTGGTTCAGAAGGCATCCTCTAAACCACCCAGGAGAAAACTGCAATGAACCTGCAAGCATCAGCAAGGGCCAGGACCACTCAACTAGAGCAGGCAAGTGTGGTGAAGCAGCAGGCAGGTTACGCAGGAAAGTGAACTTAGCAAGTGGAGCAAAGAGAACTAGGCTGCACAGGTGAAAGGGACATATAGGCCCAACCCATTAGGTGACTTTTAAACATGGGACTCAGGAAGGGCACTGAAGCATCAAATTCGAGAGTCCAACTAATTCTTCACTCTCTGTCCTGACCAACACTCCATGTTACTACTGCTTGAACATTAAATATCCATTACCTAATGATATTGGTGCTCATACTGGTATCACAGCCAAAATTCTATTTAACAATGTATCGTGGGTTACGCACTGGTATTGTGTGTAAACACAGCAGCATACTTCAGGAAAATACATTCCATACATCTTAAACAATTTACACCTAATCCTCTTGGCAAAGTCACTTGTGTTCAAAATTGTATATAACATTCATGTTTAATAAACCACCTGTAACAAGATGTTTCTAATACAAATGTAATCATTATTCTTAGTAAGAAGACTCAAACTAGAAAAATGTACACCTATTCCACTTGGCAAAGTCACTTGTGTTCAAAATAGTATATAACATTCATGTTTAATAAACCACTTGTAACAAGATGTTTCTAATACAAATGAAATCATCATTCTTAGTATGAAGACTCAAACTACAAAATCAATAAAAATATAACAACTTTTTCCAACTTAATCTTAAGCAAAACAACACAATTCCATTATTGTAGCACATGTATATTCTGAAGCGTGGTCAAATTAATAAATCAGTAAATTCTCTTAGTATGTTAAATACCCTGTGTTTCTGAATTCTCAACAACAAGTTTTGGGTCTCAATGTACCATTCTCCAAGAGAGCAGGATATTTACTTCTCTGATAAAAGAGTAAATACACTTCAGATTAATATATCATGATGTACATCTATATTAAGTTCAATATATAGTTTTAAGGAAAGGACTAACCTTATCCATGCAGAATAATAATGCAAACGTATATAAGTAACCTTATTCTCTTGGGAAGTGGTTGGTTCACACAACTATGATCTTCCATACAAATGCAGATTCACTGTATAACACCACACCAGTATGGATTCTTAAGTGTATTCAATCTGTAAGAGTCAGACAAATATGTAGCATGCCAATTAACCATATCGTAAAAAGATATCCTAAAACACCGTTATGTCTATTTTTTAAGTCCTGAGAAAGTCATACCTGATTTAAAGGCAGACAACGTCTACTGGAACGCTAAGGGATCTTTACACCCAATTGTCAACACCACAATTGAAACAACAGTAACTTTAGCCCATAGTGGTAGCCATAAGGTAACAAACAATACAATACTTGCCAAATATACCTGCTACTAAATAGATACTTTGTAATCTAATAACGTACTGTGTTCTAGAACTTACACCCGATCGCGACCGACCACTTTGATGCTAAACAGAGCAATCTCTGTGTTCTCCATCCATATATATATATATATATATATATATATATATATATATATATATATATATATATATATAAAATATGGAGATCATTACAAGCCTGGCGGTCCAGTAAAATGGGTGCCAGTAGCAGTGTACCGGCACCCTTTCCGGACCACCAGACTACAAGTATCCCTGCAGGGGCCATTGCCCCTAGCAGGTCTGACCTGCCGGCGGCACCAGCCGCTGCAGGCCGTTAGCAACGATGCCGGTGCTTACATATCCCCATTCCCATGAAGTCCTATTGGACTTCATGGGAATGGGGACTTACACTTTCTGCCGCCTGACATCACAGCCCGCCGATATCAGGCTGCGGAATGGTGTAATGAGGCCCAATTGGTGTCATTACATGTTTGCCGGTCTGGTAATAAAGTGCCGGAAACAAGTCTTCCGGTAGGGATGGAGCCTTTACCACCAGCTCAGAGCTGGAGGTAAATCCAACCCCTACCGGCAAAAAACAGCTGGTATTACTGACATCAGGCTCCATGGAATGGGGATTTACCACCAGTGCCCGACCTCTTAATATGCCGGTATTACTGGCATGTCAGGCGCTGGTAACGTTATTAACATTTGGCAGTATCCTGGCGGTAATATCGTCAGGATACCAGCAAACTCGTAATGACCCCATATATGTAATTTCAAACACTAGATTGTTACTCTACACCAAGCTGTGATCAGCTACATAGTTGATCAACATAAAAACATAGTGATTTCTGAATCAACTCAAGCAACCACCAGGAAGATTCGGTATCACCACATAACTGCACATTCAAATGTACCAAGGTGAAAATGCCAAAATTTCTCTGCGAATTTCGCAGCAATTATAGGTGGGAGATATTAAATTATGTGAGGGGAGTATGGGGGGGGCTGCGGTGGGTCTCCCCTACATATAATTGCACAAAAAGGAATAAAATTAACATTGTCAAATTCAGTATTTCAAATTTGCAGTAATCACTCAGATCCGAAGACTTATAAGCAGCTTTTTTCTGCCAAGGAAAGTAGGAATAAAGTGGAACACCTCACAATTAACCCAGACAACCAAAAGGGTGAGCAATTCCAGACACTGGGATAACACCAGCTAGCACAGTTTGATCCCAGACAACATTATGACGTTACACAAGGCATAACATTGTGTCATCATACCAAGCGAGCTTGAACTAACCTAGAATGTTTTATATCGCATACATCCTACTCACATATGCCTATAATTCGTTTCCCAGAAGCGAAATTTGTATTTTTTTGTATTTTTGTTTTGTATTTGTTTATTATTTGTATTGCGCACCTAACCCTGGGGTAGGTGGGCACTTTAAACTTGCTGATACATACAAACAGTGTTATACAGATTTCAGACAACAAGAAAATAAAAGTGCATATGGACCCTTGGTTACAAATGGGTCAAACATGGGGTGCCCGGAGGCAAACAAGTGGGCAACAGTAGGAGTAGAGAGGCCAGGGGAGGACTCTGGTTACGCAAGGGTCAAGAGCTTAGCCAGTTTTTTATACCGGTTTTGAAAGTGAGAAAGGCGGATACCATTCTGAACCTCGTGTGCGACTGTGCAGGCCTCTTGTTGCCGGCAAATCCAGCACTTTAAGATTACTATCCTGAATATTCCAGCAGCACTACCATTCCTGCTAATGTCAGGAGAGTCCTTCCTTCCATGGGAAAATGGGTACATGGGTTCAAAGTCTAAACAGAGATTTACTCACTGTTCAATATTAGTTTTTTGTTTTTTTGATGAGTATTCCTAGTTGTCTCTATGTCATCCTTATCATATTCAAATGCTATTTCATATTCAAGCTCAAGCTTAACATATTCTTGTTCTTTAACTATAAAACCCCTTTATGAACCTATTTGAAACATAAGCTTACTGAATCGTGAACATTACTCAACACACTCACAGGGACACCCTTTAAACATTCCTGTGAGCAATTTTTGCTCAGGACTCTGCATATCCACCAGTAAGAATCCTATTAAATGTGTATTACAAGATACTCATTCTGCAGTTTGCATGCTAACAAAATATACAGTTACAACAGACAATACTGATGCCTCTGGCCCAGTGTTATATTGTGGTCTTGTCTTGTCACTGGCCTGGAGTGCTTGCTATCAGAATGTTGAGGTATGAATGAGCATCTCAGTGGAATGTTGTGTGGATCTGTGAGTGAATGTTCTTTGAGTGTCAGTTGGGGACTGAGCTTTGTATTGTAGGATGGCTGGTGGGTCTACTCCTCTGTATGTACTGTTATTACCCACCTATGTTCCTGTCCTGTTCCCTATGTGACTGTATATACTCAAGAGTAACTGGATTCTGTACATACTGTACCTACTGTATCATAAAGCTCTACCTGGAGCAATCAGAGCCTCCACAGCAGGTCTGTGTATGAGTGCTCAGCTGAGAGACTACAGAGCGGCATTATAACACCCAGCTATGTTAATTCACAGTCCCCTTATCCAACTTTAACGTAGCAAAAAAAGGATGGGGCAATAGCTCTTCTGTTCAAAATCTCTTTTAAACTGCGACAATCTAAATGTAGCTTTTTAAAAAAAAATTATTGTGCATATTAGCCAAACAGAATTTCAACTTTTTACACAGTATATCAAAAAGAAGACTAAGGGCCTCATTACACGGATGGCGGTAAGGGTTTACCGGTACCGGTATTTTACTGGTACCGGTAAAACCTTACCGCCTTACTACAAGGTCCCTTTGCGGGTTGGAGAATTTAACGCCTGCTTTTTGCAGGCGTTAAAAACCAACCCGCAAAGGGACCAGGGAGCTAATTACGGTACCGCAATTTGCGGTGCCGTAATTAGCACCTTCCCCATTCCCATTATGCCCTATGGGGCAAAAATGGGAATGGGGAAGGGCAATGGGGGAAGGGGGAATTACCGCCCCACCAACCTTGGAATAGGGCGGTAATTCCCCTTTCCACCAAGGCGGTGCCGGTATTTTACCGGCATGGACCAAGGTGCTAATAGCACCTTGGTCCACCGCCGTCCGTGTAATGAGGCCCTAAAACATTTCCTTGTTACAAAATTATACAATCACATAATCAACTAATTTTAAAACTTTAAGTAGTCTCACTACTTCCATTGACAGAAAAACTTCATTACCAGCAGTTATTCTTTCCCAGAAATCATTAACTGAACAAAGTTTTTTCACTACAGCTCCCATAATCTTTAGAGACTGCATTAGCAGTTTATTTGGATTCACCTGAAAAGCAAGGCAACACAGCCTCCCTGAGGAGTGTTGGGACACGAAAGCGCTAGGAGGAGGAGAACAGCAGCACAAATGCAGCAAAAGCGATCCAACCCTGTGAACATTTTGGCAACAATTGGGATCTAACCCAGTGAATTGGACACTTTTGGGATTTAACCCAGTTATATATTTTTTCTTTCTTCAGGTAGTATATTGGCCAGGAATTGGAGTGCGCGCCTCACCCCACCTTTTTTACATGTAATTTGTGGAGATCCGGACTCCAGAGGCTGCAGCACCGGGGATATTTTGCCCTACAGTGGAGAACCATAGTTATGGTTTACCCCCTCCCCCTGCTAAGGGTAAGATGTGTGCTCCTGGAGGGGAGTCTTTCCTTGGTCACCTGAACTGAACAAAGTTTTTTCACTACAGCTCCCATAATCCTTAGAGACTGCATTAGCAGTTTAATTGGATTCACCTGAAAAGCAAGGCAACACAGCCTCCCTGAAGAGTGTTTGGACACGAAAGCGCTAGGGGGAGGAGAACAGCAGCACAAATGCAGCAGAAGGGATCCGACCCTGTGAACATTTTGGCAACAATTGGGATCTAACCAAGTGAATTGGACACTTTTGGGATTTAACCCAGTTATATATTTTTTCTTTCTTCAGGTAGTTGATTGGCCAGGAATTGGAGTGCGCGCATCACCCCCCCTTTTTTACATGTCATTTGTGGAGATCCGGATTGCAGAGGCTGCAGCACCGGGGATATTTTGCCCTACAGTGGAGAACCATAGTTATGGTTTTCCCCCTCCCCCTGCTAAGGGTAAGATGTGTGCTCCTGCAGGGGAGTCTTTCCTTGGTCACCTGAACTGAACAAAGTTTTTTCACTACAGCTCCCATGATCCTTAGAGACTGCATTAGCAGTTTAATTGGATTCACCTGAAAAGCAAGGCAACACAGCCTCCCTGAAGAGTGTTTGGACACGAAAGCGCTAGGGGGAGGAGAACAGCAGCACAAATGCAGCAGAAGGGATCCAACCCTGTGAACATTTTGGCAACAATTGGGATCTAACCCAGTGAATTGGACACTTTTGGGATTTAACCCAGTTATATATTTTTTCTTTCTTCAGGTAGTTGATTGGCCAGGAATTGGAGTGCGCGCATCACCCCCCCTTTTTTACATGTCATTTGTGGAGATCCGGATTGCAGAGGCTGCAGCACCGGGGATATTTTGCCCTACAGTGGACAACCATAGTTATGGTTTTCCCCCTCCCCCTGCTAAGGGTAAGATGTGTGCTCCTGCAGGGGAGTCTTTCCTTGGTCACCTGAACTGAACAAAGTTTTTTCACTACAGCTCCCATAATCCTTAGAGACTGCATTAGCAGTTTAATTGGATTCACCTGAAAAACAAGGCAACACAGCCTCCCTGAAGAGTGTTGGGACACAAAAGCGCTAGGAAGAGGAAAACAGCAGCACAAATGCAGCAGAAGGGATCCAACCCTATGAACATTTTGGCAACAATTGGGATCTAACCCAGTGAATTGGACACTTTTGGGATTTAACCCAGTTATATATTGTTTCTTTCTTCAGGTAGTATATTGGCCAAGAATTGGAGTGCGCGCCTCGTCCCGCCCCCCTTTTTTACAGAAATCATTAGGGTCGGGCCATCTCCCTCTATCAAAGAACCTCTGCAATCTCCCTTGAATCAGTTCCCTTGTTACCGAACAGGATAGAATTAAGTGTGTCATAGTCTGTTTAACGTTTCCATCACATTCTTGGCATATGTCCGATGGATAAACACACTTATCACGAATATGCAATATTTCTAGCGTCGGCAAAATATTCTATTCAATCTAAATGAAGCAGCACAGATACTTTTGAATGGCTATCACTTAATTTGGCCACTTCTCATGCTGAGTGGTATTCTATCATTTTGTTATACCATCCTCCAAATAATAACAGAGAAGTGTTGACCTCACAACTAATAGAAATGTCGCTGCCAATGCCTGTAGATTTGTTTAAGTGCATATTTGTGGGTGAATTTAACTTAACACTAGATGCTGATGCACCCAATCTACTATACTATTCCACATCTAGAGGTTTTTACTATAACCACATTGGCCTAAAGCATGTTGGCGATCATGCACTTGACTGGATATTGACCAAAGATGCAAATGTTCAGATTTCATTTGCCTCAAATCTATATTAGTCAGACTGTTTAGTCACTCATTGTCCCTCATATTATTATCACCTTTTAAAAAGTATAAAGCTGTACCAGTCTCTAAAATAATTTGTCCCTCAAACAAACTTAAAGGGATAGTCCAGTAAAAAATTTTATTTCAAAAATAGATAGGCAATATAAAAAAAAAATACTAGCACTATTTTTTTTTAAACTTCATATGGAAAGTTTTGAGCTATTCAAGCTCAAAATTCGCAAAAGCAAGCACATGGGTGCATCCATTTTGTGAAATGGATGCCCGCCTGTGCTGGCTTTTGCTTTTGCGGCACTAATGAAGGAAAAGCCAGCCAGCTGTAGTAAACAAAAGCTACCGCTGGGTGGCTTTTCCTTCATTGGTGCCGGGTCTCGGAGGACGCGGACCGGAGACCAGAGCATGAAAGCTGCAGCTGAATCTCGGTAAGTGCTATTTTTTTTTTTTTTTTAAATAAGCACTAGCTGGGTATTTTTTTCTAAGTTTTCCGAGCTGGAGGAGCCCGGAAAACATAGAAATAAAACCGCAGCTTTAAAAACGTTGTATTTATGTTTGCGGTCGCTTGAAGCGACCGCAAACATAAATACAACGTTGTGTTTGAAAACGCTGCAGTTTTTCTTTCCAAGTTTCTCAGGCTCCTCCGGCTCGGAGGAGCCTGAGAAACTCGGTAAGAAAAACCGCAGCATTTTCAAACACAACCGTGTTGTGTTTCTGCCTGCTGTGGCTATCACTTTGGGTCTCCGGTGCTCCCCAAGGGGAGCACCAGAGACCCAAAGTGAAAGCCAAGGCAGGCAGAAACACAACACGGTTGTGTTTCTGCCTAAATCTGCTTCCCCATTTGGGGCTCTCGGGCTCCCTACGGGGGGAGCCCGAGAGAGTTGGGGACTGAGCTTTGTATTGTAGGATGGCTGGTGGGTCTACTCCTCTGTATGTACTGTTATTACCCACCTATGTTCCTGTCCTGTTCCCTATGTGACAGTATATACTCAAGAGTAACTGGATTCTGTACATACTGTACCTACTGTATCATAAAGCTCTACCTGGAGCAATCAGAGCCTCCACAGCAGGTCTGTGTATGAGTGCTCAGCTGAGAGACTACAGAGCGGCATTATAACACCCAGCTATGTTAATTCACAGCCCCCTTATCCAACTTTAACGTAGCAAAAAAAGGATGGGGCAATAGCTCTTCTGTTCAAAATCTCTTTTAAACTGCGACAATCTAAATGTAGCTTTTTAAAAAAAATGTATTGTGCATATTAGCCAAACAGAATTTCGACTTTTTACACAGTATATCAAAAAGGAGACTAAGGGCCTCATTACACGGATGGCGGTAAGGGTTTACCGGTACCAGTATTTTACCGGTACCGGTAAAACCTTACCGCCTTACTACGAGGTCCCTTTGCGGGTTGGAGAATTTAACGCCTGCTTTTTGCAGGCGTTAAAAACCAACCCGCAAAGGGACCAGGGAGCTAATTACGGTACCGCAATTTGCGGTGCCGTAATTAGCACCTTCCCCATTCCCATCATGCCCTATGGGGCAAAAATGGGAATGGGGAAGGGCAATGGGGGAAGGGGGAATTACCGCCCCACCAACCTTGGAATAGGGCGGTAATTCCCCTTTCCACCAAGGCGGTGCCGGTATTTTACCGGCATGGACCAAGGTGCTAATAGCACCTTGGTCCACCGCCGTCCGTGTAATGAGGCCCTAAAACATTTCCTTGTTACAAAATTATACAATCACATAATCAACTAATTTTAAAACTTTAAGTAGTCTCACTACTTCCATTGACAGAAAAACTTCATTACCAGCAGTTATTCTTTCCCAGAAATCATTAACTGAACAAAGTTTTTTCACTACAGCTCCCATAATCTTTAGAGACTGCATTAGCAGTTTATTTGGATTCACCTGAAAAGCAAGGCAACACAGCCTCCCTGAGGAGTGTTGGGACACGAAAGCGCTAGGAGGAGGAGAACAGCAGCACAAATGCAGCAAAAGCGATCCAACCCTGTGAACATTTTGGCAACAATTGGGATCTAACCCAGTGAATTGGACACTTTTGGGATTTAACCCAGTTATATATTTTTTCTTTCTTCAGGTAGTATATTGGCCAGGAATTGGAGTGCGTGCCTCACCCCGCCTTTTTTACTTGTAATTTGTGGAGATCCGGACTCCAGAGGCTGCAGTACCGGGGATATTTTGCCCTACAGTGGAGAACCATAGTTATGGTTTACCCCCCTCCCCCTGCTAAGGGTAAGATGTGTGCTCCTGGAGGGGAGTCTTTCCTTGGTCACCTGAACTGAACAAAGTTTTTTCACTACAGCTCCCATAATCCTTAGAGACTGCATTAGCAGTTTAATTGGATTCACCTGAAAAGCAAGGCAACACAGCCTCCCTGAAGAGTGTTTGGACACGAAAGCGCTAGGGGGAGGAGAACAGCAGCACAAATGCAGCAGAAGGGATCCAACCCTGTGAACATTTTGGCAACAATTGGGATCTAACCCAGTGAATTGGACACTTTTGGGATTTAACCCAGTTATATATTTTTTCTTTCTTCAGGTAGTTGATTGGCCAGGAATTGGAGTGCGCGCATCACCCCCCCTTTTTTACATGTCATTTGTGGAGATCCGGATTGCAGAGGCTGCAGCACCGGGGATATTTTGCCCTACAGTGAAGAACCATAGTTATGGTTTTCCCCCTCCCCCTGCTAAGGGTAAGATGTGTGCTCCTGCAGGGGAGTCTTTCCTTGGTCACCTGAACTGAACAAAGTTTTTTCACTACAGCTCCCATAATCCTTAGAGACTGCATTAGCAGTTTAATTGGATTCACCTGAAAAACAAGGCAACACAGCCTCCCTGAAGAGTGTTGGGACACAAAAGCGCTAGGAAGAGGAGAACAGCAGCACAAATGCAGCAGAAGGGATCCAACCCTATGAACATTTTGGCAACAATTGGGATCTAACCCAGTGAATTGGACACTTTTGGGATTTAACCCAGTTATATATGTTTTCTTTCTTCAGGTAGTATATTGGCCAAGAATTGGAGTGCGCGCCTCATCCCGCCCCCCTTTTTTACAGAAATCATTAGGGTCGGGCCATCTCCCTCTATCAAAGAACCTCTGCAATCTCCCCTGAATCAGTTCCCTTGTTCCCGAACAGGATAGAATTAAGTGTGTCATAGTCTGTTTAACGTTTCCATCACATTCTTGGCATATGTCCGATGGATAAACACACTTATCACGAATATGCAATATTTCTAGCGTCGGCAAAATATTCTATTCAATCTAAATGAAGCAGCACAGATACTTTTGAATGACTATCACTTAATTTGGCCACTTCTCATGCTGAGTGGTATTCTATCATTTTGTTATACCATCCTCCAAACAATAACAGAGAAGTGTTGACCTCACAACTAATAGAAATGTCGCTGCCAATGCCTGTAGATTTGTTTAAGTGCATATTTGTGGGTGAATTTAACTTAACACTAGATGCTGATGCACCCAATCTACTATACTATTCCACATCTAGAGGTTTTTACTATAACCACATTGGCCTAAAGCATGTTGGCGACCATGCACTTGACTGGATATTGACCAAAGATGCAAATGTTCAGATTTCATTTGCCTCAAATCTATATTAGTCAGACTGTTTAGTCACTCATTGTCCCTCATATTATTGTCACCTTTTAAAAAGTATAAAGCTGTAGCAGTCTCTAAAATAATTTGTCCCTCAAACAAACTTAAAGGGATAGTCCAGTAAAAAAATTTATTTCAAAAATAGATAGGCAATATAAAAAAAAAATACTAGCACTATTTTTTTTTAAACTTCATATGGAAAGTTTTGAGCTATTCAAGCTCAAAATTCGCAAACGCAAGCACATGGGTGCATCCATTTTGTGAAATGGATGCCCGCCTGTGCTGGCTTTTGCTTTTGCGGCACTAATGAAGGAAAAGCCAGCCAGCTGTAGTAAACAAAAGCTACCGCTGGGTGGCTTTTCCTTCATTGGTGCCGGGTCTCGGAGGACGCGGACCGGAGACCAGAGCAGGAAAGCTGCAGCTGAATCTCGGTAAGTGCTATTTATTTTTTTTTAAAAATAAGCACTAGCTGGTTTTTTTTTCTAAGTTTTCCGAACTGGAGGAGCCCGGAAAACTTAGAAATAAAACCGCAGCTTTAAAAACGTTGTATTTATGTTTGCGGTCGCTTTTGAAGCGACCGCAAACATAAATACAACGTTGTGTTTGAAAACGCTGCAGTTTTTCTTTCCAAGTTTCTCAGGCTCCTCCGTCTCGGAGGAGCCTGAGAAACTCGGAAAGAAAAACCGCAGCATTTTCAAACACAACCGTGTTGTGTTTCTGCCTGCTGTGGCTATCACTTTGGGTCTCCGGTGCTCCCCAAGGGGAGCACCGGAGACCCAAAGTGAAAGCCAAGGCAGGCAGAAACACACCACGGTTGTGTTTCTGCCTAAATCTGCTTCCCCATTTGGGGCTCTCGGGCTCCCTACGGGGGGCCCGAGAGCCCCAAATGGGAAGGCAGATTTAGGCAGAAACACTGCAGCATTTAGCATTTCCCATTTGGGGCTCTCGGGCCCCCCCGTGGGGAACCCGAGAGCCCCAAATTGGAAATCAGATTTAGGCAGAAACACTGCAGCATTTAGCATTTCCCATTTGGGGCTCTCGGGCCCCCCGTGGGGAGCCCGAGAGCCCCAAATGGGAAATCAGCTGAAGGGCGAAACACTGCGGCATGTAAACACAACTGTGTTTTAGCCACAGCAGGCAGAAACACAACACGGTTGTGTTTGAAAACGCTGCGGTTTTTCTTTCCGAGTTTCTCAGGCTCCTCCGAGGCGGAGGAGCCTGAGAAACTTGGAAAGAAAAACTGCAGCGTTTTCAAACACAACAATGTATTTATGTTTGCGGTCGCTTCAAAAGCGACCGCAAACATAAATACAACGTTTTTAAAGCTGCGGCTCCTCCAGCCCGGAAAACTTAGAAAAAAAACTGCAGCTAGTGCTTATTTTTTTTTTAAAATAAATAGCACTACCGAGATTCAGCTGCAGCTTTCCTGCTCTGGTCTCCGGTCCGCGTCCTCCGAGTCCCGGCACCAATGAAGGCAAAGCCACCCAGCGGTAGCTTTTGTTTACTACAGCTGGCTGGCTTTTCCTTCATTAGTGCCGCAAAAGCAAAAGCCAGCACAGGCGGGCATCCATTTCACAAAATGGATGCGCCCATGTGCTTGCTTTTGCGAATTTTGAGCTTGAATAGCTCAAAATTTTCCATAGGAAGTTTAAAAAAAATAGTGCTAGTATTATTTTTTTTATATTGCCTATTTTTTAAATACAAATTTTTACTGGACTATCCCTTTAAGACAGAATTGTTCTACCTCTGAGAAATGGCACTTTTGAGCAATTAACCCCTCGTGTTGGTTCTGAAGTGGATGCCGAAAACGACCTCTCTGACATTAATGTAGCCCCTTTTACAAAAACCATAGTGAAGTGTAAAACACTGTGACAAACATAGTATGCCCCAGAATTGCGATCTATGCTTTTTGTCATCAGATGGATTCAGCATAAATCTGAAAAATCCTAAACAGAAGTCAACAAAGCTACCATTTGTCGAATTAGAACGTAATATAAAACAAACATATTTAGTCAAAAAAATAACTCCTTCTCTAAGAAATTGGGGCTAGAAATAATGCGGAAAACACATTTTCTAAACATTATAAACTCTGGAATAAAAGTTACCCCATCACCAACTTACTCGATCACACCAAATTTGGTACAAATATTCATAAATACTTTGAGGATAAAATCATTAAAACTTGTGCAATTATTTTCACCTTTTTTACCTCAACTCCAGTTTCTTGTATACCCACGACACGGTATTCGGTTCCCTCTTTCCTCACTTAGATTTTCATGCAGCTACAGTCTCTGCGATTGTAGATATAATCTATCAAATGAAGAATGTGTCTTTCCCAGGGAATCTGTGTCCATGCGCTATTACTAAAGGTTGAACCTCCATCTTTAATAGCTGGTTTCATAAATGAAATAACTCAAAATCCTGTTCCTCACAATATACCTTTCCTGGCAAAAATACTGAGAAAAGCTGGAACTATGCAAATATGGATTTCGTAGATTTCCACACCCTTCTGCCAATGGCATTCAGGCTTCATGCCAGCCAACAGAACTAAGACTTATTTCATAGACGTTCACACCCAGCTCCTTTGAAACATGGATAGTCACTTTGACTGCATACTGATCTTGCTCGATCGGTCCATGGATCTTGGCACCCTTGACCATGCCTTCATTTTGCAGAGACTTCAATTAGTGACCAGGGTGTCTGAATTAGCTATTTGTTGATTTACTTTCAGGGTAATTCATGGAATAAATGTGCGCCGAAAAGGGGAGCGCAAGCGTGAAAATCGCAGCGCACGCGCGCTAAAGCCGCGCACGCAGCCGTTAATCGATTCATGGAATGCGCTGCGCTTGTAAAACTTGGGATGTGCACCAAATCCGTGGGTGGCGCACGCGGGCGCACATGTCACTAAACGGCGTGCGTGACACGCACAGGGAAAGCGCACATGGTGTAGCGCACACAAGAAGAGTGGGTGGAGCACGGGGCGTAACACGCAGAATGGGGAACAACGTGTGAAAATGTGGGCGTTACGGGGGAAGTGCAGGAGGTAAATGCTCGCAACGCCCACACGCGCGCTAACAACACGTATTCATGGAATTGAACAGGGGAAAGCCGTGTGTCAAAAAAGACGTGCTAATCCGGAAACACGTACGCCAGCAGGAAGCAGGCGTAAGCGGCCCCGCGCAGCATAAAAGTACGCGCAAACAACAAACAAGCTCATACGCTACGATGAATATACCGTTCCTCGCAGCAGTGGTTGTGGGACACCGCAGGAGGAGGAGGATAGTCAGGCCCTGCATCTTTTTACCCAGGACCAGCCTTTTTGGGATGCCCAATGACCAGGTGAATGGGAGGTACAGGTTTCCACCACTAATAATCCTAGAACTGGTCAGGGAGTTAGAGGATGACCTCATATCACCCACCCTGTGCTCCCAAGCACTGAGCCCCTTGGAAAAGTTGCTCAATGTACTGCACTTCTTGGCTACTAGGTCATTTCAGCGGACAAGTGCCATATTTGGGGGTGTCTCACAGGCCACGCAGTCACACTGCCTACATCAGGTGTTGGCCATCATGACTGCACGCCCCTCAGTCCGCAGGCACATATACATGCCCAGAACAAGTGCAGAAAAACAGGCTGTCATCCAGGACTTTTACGGGGTGGAACACTTCCCCAAAGTGCTAGGTGCCATTGATTGCACCCATGTGGCTCTACGTCCTCCCAGGGCCACTGAGCACATCTATCGAAACCACAAGCACTGGCATTCCATCAACGTGCAGGTTGTATGTGATGCCAAGGGAATCATCACCTCAGTATATGCCAACTATCCAGGGTCCAGCCATGATAGTTTCATATTCAGAATGTCACCCCTAAACCGGGACCTGGAAGCTGGGCGGCATGGCGACACATGGCTAATTGGTGAGTATAAATGCCTCTGCACATACATGCATGTCAGACACTGAGAAATGTGAAAACCCCACTAATGACAACCATTATCACCTCTCCAGGGGACAGTGCCTACCCTCTGAGCACCTACATGATGACGCCAATTTGGAACCCCACCACACCACCCAAGGTAAGATACAACACAGCCCATATTGCAACCCGGGGCATAGTGGAGCGCACATTCGGAGTGCTCAAGTCATGCTTTCGCTGCCTTAACCGCTCTGGTGGGCAGCTGCTATATGCGCCCCCAGTAGTGTGCAGGATCATAGTCGCAGCATGTGTCCTGCACAACGTTGCAACCCGGCGGGGCACATAGTGGTGCCCCCACTTCCCCAACCACATTCACTGCCGCTGCGCATGGGAGGTGAAAGGGCACGTGGTGAGGCAGCCAGTACCCAGCTTGTGGCAAATTACTTCACCTAAAATCCCACCCCTGCGGAGTGCACACAGGCCTGGCACATACCAGCTGACAATCAATGATGATGACAAAAAGGACATTCAACTGTCACAACCATACCACCCTGAGTTGTTCACCTGGAAGTGCTACATTGTGTGCATCACTAGCTACTCAAACACACCCAATGCTGTGTCAGTAAAAGGCACACATTAATGCAGCATGAATGACTACCCCTTGCAAAATACAACATTCAAATAGTGGCATGTCACCAAACCCCTCCCCATCTCAGCTACCCAACACACCATGGCATGGCATGCAATGTTAAAGCAACCAAATGAATGCACAACACATGACACAAGTGTCACAAAGTGCACTGTCCCAAATGGAAACAAGCCACAGACAATTTCCTCTCAGTAATGAATAAAAAAACAACACACATTAACAAATACTTACCAGCAAGACAAAACATCAGTACAGGATCCAACAGTGGCAACGTATGATAGTAAAAAATGAAAGTAGTGCAAGTGTCACAACCTGACTAAGGCAGCACATTGTCCCCTTCCAACTGCAGAGTGTTGCTAGGCAAATGTGGCAGTGTACTGCATACAACATGAACTGCATCTGCAAAGGAGACAGGCTTGTTAATTCATGAACAAGCTACATGTATATAAGGAAAAAGTCCTGAATGTAAAACCATATATAAATCCACCATGCAGTGGAGAAATGAACAACAATCCCCACTAGGGATGTATACACAATTTGGAATACAGACTGCCCACACAACTTATGGGAGCCCAATGTCTCTGTGTAAGTTACTGTCACTTGGTCACACCCTTTTCGAGCCCATGGAAAGGGGAAGCAGGACGGGTGTGCGTGTGTCAGGAACCCAAGTTTCTAACCCAAAGACAGGACAAGCCTGCATGTGCCCAGCTGGAATACACAGTGGATGCCTACGGGAGCCACACAAAGCAACACACTGTAACATTAATTCACAATCTTAAAGGAAATGGTTATGAAAATAAATGTAAATGCAAATGAAATATAGAAAAAGCAAAAGTAAATGTAAAGTAAAACAAACAAGTTCAAATAATAAAGTCAAAATCAGAAGCATAACCAAATAAAAATAAATGCATGAAAATGAAAATAAGAAATCAAGATTGAAAATAAAATGAAAATAAAAAATAGAAAAAAACAAGAAGAAGAAATAAAGATAACAAATTAATTGAATACTATTTCCATTTAGCAAATCGGAATGAAATGTGAAAAAAAAAAATATATCAAAAATGGCCATGTGTGGAACAGGGCGTGCGGGGGGAGGCCACCCAGGAGGGACGAGGTACAGGGTGCACCCCAACACCCACATGCATGGATGTTGAGAAAAAAAAAACCTCCATGGGCTCATGGCCTGCACGGATACGCTACAGTGTGAGAACTGCCGTCGCTGCCATCACCCTCTGGTGCTACATCAGAAGGTGGGCGTGATATGGGATGCAGACCACACAAAGCCCTGGCATGCTCCTCCATGGCAGCAAGCATGCGGGTGTGAAAAGTTTGGTTCTGCAGGATGATGGTACGGAGATCCCCATGCAGCACCTCACGGGTAGCACGCATTTCTGCCTGCATGGCCTCGCGTGATGCCCGGATCTCCTGATGGGTTGCCTGGAGCTCAGCTGAGAGTGTGCGTGTCAGCTGCTCCAGCTGCTGTTCTGACCGTCTACTCCGGGACACCTCCTGTTCACACAGAGTATCTCTGAGGGACCTGTGTTCTAACCTCAGTGCATCCCTGTGGGCCTGTGACTCTGCAGATATGGCTGTGCGCAGAGTCTCCAGTTCTCCCTGGGTGAGTGGCAAATGGACTCTGTTGCCTGCTGCTGGAGCTCCACCTGCCTTTCAGGGGGAAGAATGGAAGTGGCCACCCTATCCACGGCCTGAGCCATCATCTCACACAATGCCCCCTGTTGTGCTGCTATAGTGAACATGGAGTTCTCCCACACAGTATTGCCTGGTGGCGCACGGCCACCGCGTTGGTAGGCACCACACCTGTTTGGGACAAGGTGATGTGCACCTTGCTGTGCTGGCACTGCCTGAGGCTACAGGACTGCATTACTCCTTTGATCTGCTGACCCAGGAACAGGAGCAAATATTGTGGAGTGTGACCCTGCATCCGTAACTGCCACAGGCGGACTTTACAACACTGAATGCCCCATAGAATGGTCTACCCCCAGTGCAGGTGGGTTGGACAGAACAGCATCCCTGCCAGAAACACTCACCTGTGATGGGACATATGTTCAATGTCCGATTCAGCACCTGATTCATAGAGGTCTCCGGAGGTGTACCCAGAGACACCCGTGGACAGTATGGTCTGTAGGAGTAATGGGTTTTCACCCACCCCACGTCCTCCACTGGTGCCCGGTTGGGGCTGTGAGTACTCCTAGCTCTGCGCCATCTCCTCCTCCTCAACAGCATCAAGTGCCTCATCACCTGCAAAAACATAAAAGAAAAGTAATGAAAACAGGCATGAGCACCATTGCCCACACACATAGGCATGACGAGGCAGACATCCAGTACATAAATGACACATGTCATACATGACAATAACTCTGGCATGCATGCACTGTCAATGAGTTGGAAGGGGAGGCAAAAAGCAGACACTGAGGACTCCAAGATGGAAAAGCAACACATGTGCTGCATGCTTGATAGCACTGGCATCAGACATTAGCCTGTGAGTGGCATGGACAATCCACATACATGACACATGCCAACACACAGATGGCACATAGCATAGCCATGGCATATTTGGCAAGGACACCCAGATGGCAGCAAATCAGTACTGTCACCCATCCATGTGAGATGGACATCATGAAATTGAACATGCAAAAGAGTGTGACAAAACACGCATGTGCCACATGTTGCAACAAAGCCAGTGTTCACTGATGCAGTGATGGCAGGCACATGGATACATCAATGGTTGGTCACTTCGACAAGACAGAAGACAATTGTCATGTTGAACATTGAAACAGGGCCCCGAAATGATTGTGTGCAGGCTATGTGTAGGTGCACATTACTCAATCAGCCTGATTGGTGAAATCATTCCCATAATAAGGTAACAAATGTGGGCCATTGTGGATTGTATTCTATGACTGAAGTATGTTACATTTGGAGTAGTACGGCACCAAAATGTATGGTAAAAATGCTAAGGATTTCATCAATCAGGCAGAATGAACAGGAAAACAGTATGAACAATGTTGTGGCAAGATGACAGTTGAAGGGCAAGTGCAGTAATGTGGTGCAAATTGTGTACTCCGGTCAGAAGGGATACTTGAAAACCCAAGCCCAAGGCTGGGGTATGGTTTGGAGGCACCACATAGGTGACCCATACCAGCCATGACTACACAGCCTCAGTTGGCACTCAATCACAACACATCATCCAAGCAACATACACCTACACATGGTTTGCACACACATGCATGGCCACTCACCTGACATTGCCTCAAGATCTGGTAGGTCTCCCATGCCTTGGATCTGATCCTCTGCGATGAACTCTCCAGCGATTGCCTTATGTTCTGTTAGTTCATCCTCCTCTGGTGGAGACCCACCGCCAGTCACCAGAGTAGAGGCATAATTGGAAGACAGCTTGTTCTTTGATCTGCGTTTGAGGTCATTCCACCGCTTAGAGCAATCATCAGCTGTGCGCCTCACAAATCAAAGGGAACTAATGTGGTGCACGATGCACTGCCAGTGGGCCCTACGTTGAGCAGTCGTAGTCTTGCACCTGGCAGTCACCAGCATTTCGCGGCCATGGGCCGACACGTAGCCCACAAGTGCGTCTAGTTCTGCATCATTGAAACTACACTTTCTTGACGTGCCGGAGTGGGGTCCCAGCCTGTACCGCAAGAGCACCCTTCTTCCTCTTGGAAGGTGGTGTGGACCCTGAGTGGCTTACGCCGCTCTGGTTGGTAGGGGCTGAAGCGCAGGTGGACTGGGCACTAGAAGTAGCCACAGGCACGATGACCAAAGGTCTCACTGCAGGCATTGGCTGCTGGGTGATGTTGGCAGGACCAACCTCGGTGTGATGGACTTGGACCAACACTGTCCCGGCTGGGAGACTCGGAGCTTGGGTGGATTGAGCTGCAGCTGCCCCTGCAGCCTCCTCACCCTGGCTACTTGGGGCAGCAGATGACATTGCTGCCCCAGATCCACGTGGCCTGGTGACTGCAACTTTCACTGCCACACGTGGCTTTGACTTGGAGACACGGAAGTCAGTCTGGGAGTCATCCTGTGCCGGTTCGGTTGACAATATGGGCCGGGTTTACAAAGCCTGAGCTGGGATGGTGTCAGCTGCATCTCCCTGACCCATTGGGGGTGGGGGGCATAGGTGTCCCTGATTGGTCCTCCACACACTGGCCTCTTGGGCCACCCTGCACATCCTGGCCATGTCCCCTAGTGTGCCCACATCTTTTAGGTCGGCCACCTTTTCCTCCCTTACTGCTTGGTCACCTCCCAACCATGGCACTGATGTTGTTGTGCGAATGGGAGGTGCAGTAAACAATTGTCCTGGGCAATTAGGGTGAAAGGGGTAGGGTACTAGATGGAATACGTACCCTAGTGCTCTAGCAAGGCTGTCTGTGATCCCTGGGGCAAGATGACGGGTCACGCAATGCTCAGGCACCCCAAAAACAAAATTTAACATGCACGCGACCCGTGGTAGCCCACGTGCGTGGAATAAAGAAACCGCACTACGCTTTGGCACCCAGAAACACAAAAATGAGCGTACGCGTGGTATACGCTGGCTACAATTACCTCTGAAAGGGTACGCAACACACAGGGGCAACCACAGTTGAAAAATACGTGCGTGACTCACTGTCTGCCTGGAAAAAGAACGTGAAAAAGACACACATGTGCGCGTTGGCAACACCCCCGCCAAAAGAAGAATTGAAAGCCGTCTGAATATACAAGGAGTACGAACTGGAACCATTGTGAAGTAATCGCGTGTGAACCGACAAGAAGTACAAGAATCACCCGCTCGTTCTCCACAAAAAGCACGTGCAAGAAAATGGCGTCCTACGCATACCTTTTAAGCCAAACCACACGTGCGACATCACTTACGTGCGTACGCGCTAAATGCCTTTCCTCTAATTACACGCAGTGACACCCGGACGTGCAGTTTGTGCACGTGTACAATCAACATGCACCCGTGTTGAGGGAAACGCCCATGCGCGTTACGTCACAAATGCGCTTACGCGCTAAGGGCCTTTCCTCGAATTACACACGGACGTGCAGTTGTTTCACGTGCCAAATCACTCCGTATCAAGCTGGCCACACGACAACACACGGAAGACCACGCTCCTGCCCAGAAGGCCATTTCCCTGCCCCCCAGAACCCTGAGCATGCTCCCACCTGCCATTTGCTGATGCCTGCCTGCCTGCTGGCCATGTGCCCTGCTATTTGGTGCCTGCATGTCAGCCATCTGCAGAGGTCCAGTTGCTGTGACCACCCCTGCTGGAACAGAAGACTCCCGACTGGTATTCCATTGCTCCACAGCCCAGCCCCTGGAGCCAGTTGCCCACCCACACCTGCCTCGGGGGTTGCCATGTCGGGGCAAACACCATTGGACACCACTAGCAACCCCCAGCCAGAGAGGCAGAGGGCTGCCAGCTTCACTGCCAATGAAGTTGGCATTCTGGTGGAGCAAGTCCTGGGGCATTATGATGCCCTCTTTGGAAGTTCACGCGCCGACATTGAAGGATGGAAGGGGATCTGGAAGGACATCGTGGCTGCCATCAACGTGGAGGGTGTGGCAGCCCGCGACATGCAACACGTACGGAAGCGCTTGGAGGACTTCAGGTCCAGGACCCTCAGCAAGGCCCGGCGCCTCTTGAAGGCAAAGCATGCAGAGGGGTGCCACGTCCGCCTTACCAACATCCAGATGAGGGTCCTGGAACGCATACACCCATTGCTCCACCTCCAGATCCTTCGGAGGTAGACCCGTCCGGAGTCGAGCGTTAAGTGTCCATGCGTACTGATTGGACGCTGTGCATGTTGAGGTGTGGCAGGAGTGTGCAGGTTGCACATATGTCTTGGAAGGCCCATGCATGGATGTGTATGTACAGGGACATGAGCCTGCCACATGTGAGTCCTGTCATGTGTGAGGCACATCAATGGTGTATGTGCTCAAATGCATGGTGTACAAATGCATGTGTCGGTGCACACATGTTTAAATTCATGTGTATGTACTGTGGCATGGTTGTGGTGTTACACATGGATGCTGGTTCCACCTTCATGTATGTGCACAATGTACATGTGCATGTGTGTGTATTTGACATGTGTGCCACTGTGATACACCATGGATGCATGTGACAGCAACATGTAGGAGGTGGATTGGCAGATGTAACATGGATGCCGATGATTTCACTGCGACAGGTGGTGGAGATGTACAGATGCATGTATGTCTGGTGACGTGTGTGCATGTGTTCGGCACTCCCCATGTTGCATCTGACGTCAGGCTAACCTTCGGATGCTCATGCTGTTGCATGTTGATTTGCGCATGTGTGTGGGTTCAAATGATATGTGTGTTGGGCAGTGTGATGCCATGTGTGAAGTTTGAGACTGCCACTCATGCGCAACTGTCATGTTTGTATCAGACCATTGTACAGTGCCCTGATGCCTGTGGTCTGTCTCTACCTGTCTGCAGCGTCAACTGATGAATAGGGCGGAGACGGTGCTGTGGGGCACAGCGGCAGGGATCCCACCTCCTGCCGGAGATGCAAGGCCCAGCCCCCCTCCCATGCTGTCATCTCGTCAGGGAGTGAGGGGCCTGGTACCGCGTCCGTGGCCACAGCTGCTGAGGGTAGGTCCAAGAGGCGGAGGTCGGAGGTGGACTCCTCAGCAGCAGAAGGGGCAGCTGAGACCCCACAGGGGCCTGTGGAGGAAGATGGCACCGAGTCAGCCAGGTTGGTGGAGGGTTTGGTTTTGGATGTGGCTGTGGAAGGGCCACACACGGGGTCTGGAGGAGGTGATTCCACTGGTGCAAGTGGTGCAGTCCAGGGGTAGGGACAGGAGGCAGCAAAGGCAGCCGTGGAGGTGCCTGTGTGTAATCCTGTCCCTGATCCTATGATTGCATCATCCCGCACCAGCAGGGATGCCTTCGCCCAGACCCGTTCACAGGGAGGGGATGCGTGAACAACAACTGGCCTTCCTCTCCCTGCGGACGTGGCAATCTGGGACCATGCTGAGCCTGTCCTGGCTGGGGTGGGGTTGCGTCAACGGGACATCCGGGATGACATGCAGAGTTTTCGTGAGGACTCTACACATTATTTGGGATGCCTCATTGACCGCGTCGACCTACTAGGACGGGTCACCAGTGCTGGGTTGCTCCGTCTTCTGGACCTTGTACCGACCTCCTCCTCAACTGAACCCCCTATGCACCAGTCATCCTCCGTGCCATCTTCTGGCCCAAGTATCACCTGGGTATCCTGTGGAGCAGCCTCTGACCCAGCGGCCAGGCTGGTGGAGGACACATCCCAGCCACAGTCAGGAGTCAGAGGTCCAGCAGGGGTGGCCACCACAACAACTGGACCCCAGCAGGAGGAGGACGTGCAGGCATCAACAGGCAGGGCACGTGCATGGCAGCAGCAGGCTCAAGGTGGGAGCGATGATGGCTCGGGGCCATCAACATCAGAGGGGCAGGCATCGGCCGGAGGGCAGGAGGACCCTGGATTGGGAGTGTCTTCCACGTGGCAGCGTTCGGGCCAGCAAATAGATGCAGAGCAGTGGCGGGCGGAAGAGGCACGGCTCACTATGGTCAGGGCAGAGAACTCCATGCACAGGGCGCTGAGGCGGGCTGAGTGCCTCGAGGAAATTTGCAGGGAGTTGGAGCTGGACATGGCATTATCCCTGTGAGACCTCGGGGCCAGGGAACAGGCCCGCCTCCAGAACTTAGAACAGGAGTTCAATGATGCCCTGGCCCAGGAAATCAACAAGTGAGCCGTAGGACTTGCCCGCTGCCATTGTATATAGTTAGTTAGTGTTAGGTTTTCTTTGTATTTTCATTTCATTTGGGGGGCATGGACTATGCCCCACCTTTTTGTATATAGTTGTTTATTAGGTAGGGTTTTTGGTAGGTTTCATTTGGATTGTTGGGCTCATGGACCCTGGATTTGGAAATTGTATATAGTTGAAGACTCGATTGGACTTCATTTTTTTCATTTTTTTCCATGGAGCTATGGATTTCTTTTTTCATTTGGATTTTGTTTGATGGACGAACCCTTTGGAGACATTTTCATTTGGATTTATTTTGATGCAGCATTCATATATTTTATTTCATTTATATTGGACATGCAGCCTTTGTTTATTTTGTCTATTATTGTGTGATTTTCTTTCATTCAGTTGCTTTTGTATTTAATACATTTTGGTTTCATGCTTCATTTGTGTGGTATTCTGTCATTGGTTTCATGCATGTCACGATGTGGGTTTTCTCATTCACTTGCACCCATTGTGTGTGTGTGACGGACACGTATTGATGTGCATACTTGCCATTTGGGATCTATCATGACATGGGGATTTCAATGTGGGGTGTATGGAATACTGGTTTGGGTGTTCGGACTGGGGTGGCGTGGGGTGGGATTTGGGTGGCCATAATGGCCATGAGTGTGGATCGTGATGATGTGTTGGTGTGGGGACATGAGTCGGGGCCTGCTGGCAGGTGCCCGTCACTGCTGGGTGGGTAAGTGGGTGGGGGAACATGAGTTGGGGTCTGCTGGCAGGTGCCCGACACTGCTGGGTGGATGGGGGTGCAGGGGAACATGAGTCAGGGCTCACAAGTGTGCTCACAAGTGCATGGTGCCATGTGGGCTGCCTGCAGGGCATGGTGAGGGTTGTAGGGTAGTCCCCTGTGGTGTGGGCTGCCTGCAGGGCATGGGGAGGGGGAAACCGCACAGCCGGGAGGGCCCAAAATACACGTACCCCGCTCTCGCCTGGAGTATCGCGCGTGAAACTCCCCGCGCACCTCCAAATACATGTAACCCGCTCCCACAATGGCCTATCGCGTGTTAAACTCCCCGTGCACACCCCAAAAACACGTACCCCGCTCGCACAAGGCCTATCGTAACTGAAACTCCCCACACACCCCCAAAATACACGTACCCCACTCTTGCCTGGAGTATCGCGTGTCAAACTTCCCGCGCACCCCCCAAATACACGTACCCCGCTCTCTCCTGGAGTATCGCATGTGAAACTTCCTGCGCACCCCCCAAATACACATACCCCGCTCCCACAAGGCCTATCATGTGTTAAACTCCATGCGCAACCCCCAAATACATGAACCCTGCTCCCACAAGGCCTCTCGCGTGTGACACTCCCTGTGTTCCCCCAAATACATGTACCCCGCTGTCACCTGGAGTATCGCGTGTGAAACTTACCACGCACCCCTGAAATACATGTTCCCCGCCCGCCCAAGGCCTATCGCGTGTGAAACTTCCCGCGCACCCCCGAAATGAACGCAGGCACCCCATCCACCCTGGGCATGGCCCACAGGCAGCCCACTCACCCTACCCATGCCCCACAGGCAGGCCATCCACCCTGGGCATGCCCCACAGCCAGCCCATGCCACAGGGGGGTGCTTTTTCAAGGCAATTTACCTGGCACGAGTGGGGTACGTGTATTCCGCGGGGTGCGCCAGTACATTTTCCTGCTTTTGGCTGCCGTGAGCAGGGTACGCGTAGTATTTTCACGCGAATACAGTGTACGGGCCCTGTAAGCTGGTGCAGGGTTAGCGCAGCCCTTTGCGCTGCATTGGGGATTTCAATGCCTTTTCCTTGCGCAAGGGGCGTTCTTGGTGGCGTAACTGGCGCTGTGTGATGTTCTCTGCTGCGCCAGCGCTCAAAATGGCTTGTAAATTCCATGAATACGCGGTGCGCCAGAATGCTGTTTAGCGCACATGGCTGGCGCACGCTGGCGCACACTCCCTCTCTGCGCTGCTCGCGTGCGCTGCCTCTGCGCTGAAATCTATGAATTACCCCCTTTGTTTTTATCAAGTAGATCATGCTGCACTACTTATGCTAGTTCTACAACCTATTCTATCACGGTTCAATTTGGTGTTGCACAGGGCTCTTGTGACCACTGCCATTTAGTATATACTTAGAACCACCCCACAACCTTTTACAGTACTTGAACATGAGCTTCCACTATTACATGGATGACTTACAATTTTATCTGAAGCTTCAGTCAAACTCCACTTTGGACAACTATGATGAATCCTGTGGAGTTATCACTGATCCCCAGTCTACAATCTCCTCCCATGTGGCCAGGGGATGGCAGCCACGGCCTGATCATGACCCTGGAGAATCACATGGGACGAGATGGCTATCGGGGAGATGTGGTGACCCCATCGGGTGAGACCCGGTATTCTTCCATTCATTTTGAGGAATACCCTATGAAACCTGAAGTCCTGATGGCATGTGGTCATTATGTCAATCCTTCCAATAATAAAACCCTAAAATCCCTTTTTCCAAACACCCTAAGAAGGATAACATTCACACTTCGTGTGCACATAATATTTAAATAACATCTTCTATGTCTGACCATCTTGACTTGAATAAAATTCCAAAGCATTATATTTTTACAGAGTCTCAATCTCCAATGTACTACAAGTCCCATAAAACCTATATCACTGGAACAAGGAAGAGGACAAAGCAGTTAATATGGAGCAGAAAGCATACCAAACTGAATGTGCATACTAGTTGTTGGGATACCAGTCAGCTGTGCAGGACATTTAAAAATGGTGTGCAGTCTAGAGCAGAAGGATCATGACATGGGGATTTCAATGTGGGGTGGATGGAATACTTGTTTGGGTGTTTGGACTGGGGTGGCGTGGGGTGCGATTTGGGTGGCCATAAGGGCCATGAGTGTGGATCGTGATGACGTGTTGATGTGGGGACATGAGTCGGGGCCTGCTGGCAGGTCCCCGTCACTGCTGGGTGGGTGAGTGGGTGGGGGGACATGAGTTGGGGCCTGCTGGCAGGTGCCCGTCACTGCTGGGTGGGTGGGGGCGCAGGGGGACATGAGTCAGGGCACACAAGTGTGCTCACAAGTGCATGGTGCCATGTGGGCTGCCTGCAGGGCATGGTGAGGGTTGAAGGGTAGTCCCCTGTGGTGCAGGCTGCCTGCAGGGCATGGGGAGGGTCATAGGGTAGTCCCCTGTGGTGTGGGCTGCCTGCAGGGCATGGGGAGGGGGAAAACTGCACACCCGGGAGGGCCCATGATGCCAAATTGCGTCTGAAACTCCCTGCGCACCCGCGAAATACACGTTCCCCGTTCTCGCCTGGACTATCGCGTGTGAAACTTCCTGCGCACCCCCCAAATACACATACCCCTCTTGCACAAGGCCTATCGCATCTGAAATTCCCTGTGCACCCCTCAAATACACGTACCCCGCTCACACAAGGCCCATCGCATCTGAAACTCCCCGTGCACCCCCCAAATACACGTACCCCGCTCGCACAAGGCCTAACACGTTTGAAACTCCCTGCGCACCTCCAAATACACGTACCCTGCTCCCACAAGGCCTATTGCATGTTAAACTCCCTGTGCACACCCCAAATACACGTACCCCGCTCGCACAAGGCCTATCGCATCTGAAACTCCCTGCACACTCCCGAAATACACGTACCCAGCTCTTGCCTGGAATATCGCGTGTGAAACTTCCCACGCACCCCCCAAATACACGTACCCCGCTCTAGCCTGGAGTATCGCATGTGAAATTTCCTGCGCACCCCCCAAATACACGTACCCCGCTCTCTCCTGGAGTATCGCGTGTGAAACTTCCTGCGCACCCCCCAAATACACATACCCCGCTCGCACAAGGCCTATCACGTGTTAAACTCCCCACGCATCCCACAAATACACATACCCCGCTCGCATAAGGCCTATCGCGTGTGAAACTTCCCGCGCACCCCCCAAATACACGTACCCCACTCCCACAAGGCCTATCACGTTTGACACTCCCCGTGTACCCCCCAAATACACGTACCCCGCTGTCGCCTGGAGTATCGCATGTGAAACTTACCACGTACCCCCGAAATACACGTTCCTCGCCCGCCCAAGGCCTATCACGTGTGAAACTTCCTGCACACCCCCGAAATGAACGCAAGCACCCCATCCACCCTGGGCATGCCCCACAGGCAGCCCATTCACCCTACCCATGCCCCACAGGCAGGCCATCCACCATGGGCATGCCCCACAGGCAGCCCACACCACAGGGGGGTGCTTTTTCAAGGCAATTTACCTGGCGCGAGTGGGGTATGTGTATTCCGAGGGGTGCTCCAGTACATTTTCCGGCTTTTGGCTGCCGTGAGCGGGGTACGCATAGTATTGGCACGCGATTACCGTGTACCGGGCCTGTACGCTGGTGCAGGGTTAGCGTGGCCCTTTGCGCTGCATTGGGGATTTCAATGCCTTTTCCTTGCGCAAGGGGCGTTCTTGGTGGCGTAACTGGCGCTGCGTGATGTTCTCTGCGCCAGCGCTCAAAATGGATTGTAAATTCCATGAATACACGGTGCGCCAGAATGCTGTTTAGCGCACACGGCTGGCGCACGCTGGTGCACGCTCCCTCTCTGCGCTGCTCGCGTGTGCTGCCTCTGCGCTGAAATCTATGAATTACCCCCTTTGTTTTTATCAAGTAGATCATGCTGCACTACTTATGCTAGTTCTACAACCTATTCTATCACAGTTCAATTTGGTGTTCCACAGGGCTCTTGTGACCACTGCCGTTTAGTATATACTTAGAACCACCCCACAATCTTTTACAGTACTTGAACATGAGCTTCCACTATTACATGGATGATTTACAATTTTATCTGAAGCTTCAGGCAAACTCCACTTTGGACAACTATGATGAATCCTGTGGAGTTATCACTGATCCCCAGTCTACAATCTCCTCCCATGTGGCCAGGGGATGGCAGCCACGGCCTGATCATGACCCTGGAGAATCACATGGGATGAGATGGCTATCGGGGAGATGTGGTGACCCCATCGGGTGAGAGCCGGTATTCTTCCATTCATTTTGAGGAAGACCCTATGAAACCTGAATTCCTGATAGCATGGTGTCATTATGTCAATACTTCCAATAATAAAACCCTAAATCCCCCTTTTCCCAAACGCCCTAAGAAGGATAACATGCACACTTCGTGTGCACACAATATTTAAATAACATCTTCTATGTCTGACCATCTTGACTTGAATAAAATTCCAAAGCATTATTTCTTTACAGAGTCTCAATCTCCAATGTACTACAAGTCCCATAAAACCTATATCACTGGAACAAGGGAGAGGAGAAAACAGTTAATATGGAGGAGAAAGCATACCAAACTGAAGGTGCATACTAGTTTTTGGGATACCAGTCAGCTGTGCGGGACATTTAAAAATGGTGTGCAGAGTAGAGCAGAAGGAGAGGAGAGATGAAAAGCGGGTGCAGCGGGAAGCAGGACTGGAGACAGACACACAAAGTTATGATGAAGGAGGCAGGCACTTCCTACCAGAGTGCAGAGAGACCAGGAACTGCATCGCAGGTACAGAAAGGGGACCGCTGAGGAGCCGGCAGTGAGGAGAAGGCTGTCTGGAGTGCAGTCACACTGCAGAGCAACCAACCCACTGGCGAGTGAGAGAGAAGCCAGCGAGAAGACCGGAGAAGTGTCTGCAGAGTGGGGAATGCTTTCCATTCGCACGCACATCGCGACAGTAATATGCCAAGGGTCCGGAACACCAGAAAACACTGGTGAGTCTACTATGTAGTGTTGGGAACCTGGGTGCACAGACAGGCGTACCAGCAATTACCAAGCTGTTTTGAATTCCCACCAAGTAACATTGAAAGACTAACATGGTAATTCATAGAATTTCGCAGAAAAGTGTCGCAAGCGGCTGGCGCAGAGTGTCCGCGTGCGATTGACTGCGCCAGGCACGTGCGCTAAAACCGATTTCCGCGCACAGCATATTCATGGATTTTAGGCTTCCAAACCAGCCGTGGCGCAGGGAATCGCAGCGACCCTGCAGCAGCGCCAGTAACGCCCCCAAGAACGCCCTCGCGCAAGGAAAAGCCATCAAAATCGCTAAATCATCGCAAAGGGCTGCGCTAACCCTGGACCAGTTCACCGGGCTGGCAAACAGCAAACGCCAAGCGGGGAACGTGTATTGCAGGGGTGCGCGGGAAGTTCCACACGCGATTTCAGCAGGGTACGTGTATTTCAGGGGTGCGCGGGAAGTTCCACACGCGATTTCAGCAGGGTACGTGTATTTCAGGGGTGCGCGGGAAGTTCCACACGCGATTTCAGCAGGGTACGTGCATTTCAGGGGTGCGCGGGAAGTTCCACACGCGAATGGGCCAGTGCGAGCAGGGTACGTGTATTCCATGGGTGCGCGGGAAGTTCCACACGCGATTCCATCAGGGTACGTGTATTTCAGGGGTGCGCGGGAAGTTCCACACGCGAATGGGCCAGTGCGAGCAGGGTACATGTATTCCATGGGTGCGCGGGAAGTTCCACACGCGATTTCATCAGGGTACGTGTATTTCAGGGGTGCGCGGGAAGTTCCACATGCGATTGGGCCAGTGCGAGCAGGGTACGTGTATTTCAGGGGTGCGCGGGAAGTTCCACACGCGATTGTCCCAGTGCGAGCAGGGTACGTGTATTTCAGGGGAGCGCGGGAAGTTGCACACGCGATTTCAGCAGGGAATGTGTATTTCAGGGGTTCTGGGGAGTACTACACGTGAATTGGCCGTGTGGGTCCTCCCAGGTGTACGCTCCACAACCTCCACGGCCCCTGCAGGCAGCCCACACCACGGGGTACTACCCTGCACCCCTGCTCATGTCCCGCAGGCAGCCCATCCACCATGGGCATGCCCCCCAGCCAACCCACATGTCACCTTGCACGGTGTCCAGTCAACTGGTCGACTGCAATTTGGTCGACTGCAATTTGGTCGACGCAATTTGGTCGAATGCCAAATGGTCGAATTTTTTTTTTTTTATATATATATATGTGTTTTGTGGGTTTTCGTGTGGGGAAAAAAAAAAAAAAAGAAAAAAAAGGGGGTTGGGGGGGGGACCCCCCCCCAAAAAAACCAAAAAATGGGTAAAAAAAAAAAAAAAAAAAAAAATTTGACTGGTAACCACCTTGCACTACTGATCAACAATGCATGTCTCCCACCACCCCCACCCCCCAGCACTGTGGGGCACCTGCCAGCAGGCCCCCACTCATGTCCAACTCATGTTTCCCACCACCCCCACCCCCCTGCACTGTGGGGCACCTGCCAGCAGGCCCCCACCCATGTCCAACTCATGTACCCCTGCACCCCCACCCCCCAGCATTGTGGGGCACCCTCCACCAGGCCCCCACTCATGACCCCTGCACCCCCACCCCCCAGCATCCAGGGTCACCCTCCACCAGGCCCCCACTCATGTCTCCCACCACCCCCACCCCCCTGCCACCATGGGCAGCCTCCACCAGGCCCCCACCCATGTCTCCCACCACCCCCACCCCCCAGCAGTGCAGGGGCAGCCTCCACCAGGCCCCCACCCATGTCTATCACCACCCCCACCCCCCAGCAGTGCAGGGGCACCCTCCACCAGGCCCCCACTCATGTCTCCCACCACCCCCACCCCCCTGCCACCATGGGCAGCCTCCACCAGGCCCCCACCCATGTCTCCCACCACCCCCACCCCCCAGCAGTGCAGGGTCAGCCTCCACCAGGCCCCACTCATGTCTCCCACCACCCCCACCCCCCAGCCACCATGGCCACCCTCCACCAGGCCCCCACTCATGTCTCCCACCACCCCCACCCCCCAGCAGTGCAGGGGCACCCTCCACCAGGCCCCCACCACCCCCACCCCCCAGCAGTGCAGGGGCAGCCTCCACCAGGCCCCCACTCATGTCTCCCACCACCCCCACCCCCCAGCCACCATGGCCACCCTCCACCAGGCCCCCACTCATGTCCCCCTGCACCCCCACCCCCCAGCATCCAGGGTCACCCTCCACCAGGCCCCCACTCATGTCTCCCACCACCCCCACCCCCCTGCCACCATGGGCAGCCCCCACCAGGTCCTCACAATCCCCAATCATGTGCGTAATGGTCAGCCTCCACAGCCAAAAAGCCCTACCAAGTAACCCATTCACCCACATGGAAATGGAAATCACATGTTACACCCCCAATGTTCATGAAGCTAATGAACCCATGTCCGTCACACACAATGGTTGCAATTGAATGGGAAAACACCCAACATGACATGCATGAAACCAATGAGATGATACCACACAGTGAAGTATGGAAACAAAATTGTATTGAAAAAAATAAAGAATGCTAAAGAAAGGAAACAAACTACAATGGGAATGAGAAAAAATAAGCTGCATGTCCGTATTAAAAAAAAAAACTGCAAATCAGAATCCAAAAAAATGTCGTCCAAAGTCAAATGTAAAAAAATCTCTATGCAATAAAGAACTATGTAAAAAACTACCAAGGGTCCATGAGCCCAACTGAACAAAGGAAACCTACTAAAAAACCTAACTAAAAATCAACTATATACAAAAAGTGGAGCAGTGTCCGTCGACTCCAAATCATAATAAGAAACAAAGGAAACCTAAAACTAAAGAACTATATACAAAGGCGGCGGGCAAGTCCAGCGGCTCACTCCGTGGTGTCCCGGGCCAGGGCATCATCGAACTCCTGTTCGATGTCCCGGAGGCGGTCCAGTTCCATGGCCCCGAGGGTCCGCAGGGACGACGCCGTGTCCTCCTCCAACCCCCTGCGGATTGCCTCGAGGCACTCGGCCTGCCTCAGGGCCCTCCGCATGGAGTTCTCCGCCCTGACCATTGTGAGCCGTGCCTCTTCCGCCCGCCGCCGCTCCGCACCTTTGGCGTGGCCCAACCGCTGCCACACGGAAGACACTCTCTGTCCTGGGTCCCCCTGCCCTCCGGCCGATGCCTGCCCCTCCGATGTCGAAAGCCCCGAGCCTTCATGTCTCCCACCATGTTGCTGCTGCTGCTCTGCCTCTGCCCGTGCACTGCCTCCTGCTGCCTGCACATCCTCCGCCGGCTGGGGTGCAGTTGTTGATGTGGCCACCCCTGTTGGACCTCCGACTCCCGACTGTGGCAGGGATGCCTCCTCCACCAGCCTGGCCGCACCGTCAGAGGCAGCTCCACAGGGCACCCAGGTGACTGATGGGTGGGAAGATGGCACAGAGGATGACTGGCGCGTAAGGGGTCCAGTTGAGGAGGGGGTCGGAGCAAGCCCCATCAGACGGAGGAATCCGGCCTGGGTGACCTGTCCCAGCAGGCTGACGTGGTCAACGAGCCATTCGAGATGACGTGCAGTCTCTCCATGAAAAGACTGCAGGTCACCTCGCATGGCCCGTTGACGCAACGCCACACCAGCCAGGACAGGCTCAACCCGGACCTGGATGGCCACGTCCACAGGCAGAGGAAGGCCAGTTGACGTCAGCTCATCCCCTGCCTGAAAACGGGTCTGGACGTAGGCATCCCTGCTGGTGCAAGATGATGCAGGGACAGGATCGGGGACAGGATTGCACACAGGCACCTCCGCGTCGGCCTGTGCTGCCTCCTGTCCCTGGTCCTGCACTGCATCACTAGCACCAGTGGGATCCCCACCTCCAGACCCCGTCTCTGGTGCTTGCACGGCCTCCTCCTCCACCAAACCCCCCACCAACCTGGATGACTCCGTGCCATCTTCCCCTGTTGGGCCCTGTGGGGTCCCAGCTGCCCCTTCTGCTGCCAAGGAGTCCAACTGCAACCTCCGCCTCTTGGACCTCCCCCCGGCAGCTGCGGCCTGGACGCGGCACCGGACTCCTCACTCCCCGACGAGATGACAACACGGGAGGGGAGCCGGGCCTTGCGTCTCCGGCTGGCGGTCGGATCCCCGCCGCTGTGCTCCACAGCACCTTCTCCGCCCTCTTCATCAGTTGACGCTGCAGACAGGGAGAAACAAAACACAGGCATCAGGGCACTGTACAATGGACACATACACACATGACAGTTGCACATGAGTGGCATTGGCAAACCTCAGACATGTCATCACAATCCCCAACACACATGTCATTGCAACTCGCACACATGAGCCATACCACAGCCATATCGCAACTGCCACCACCATCCCTACACATACAACAGCATCAGCAGCCAAAGGGGAGCCAGACATCACATGCAACACAGGAAGTGCACCACACATGTACACACACCACCACACTTGCATGCATGTGTACACCTCTGCCAAGTGTCGCACTGTTCAGACGGGCATCCATGTCACATCTGCCAATCAGGCTTCCACATACCGCGGTCACATGCATCCATGTTGCATCACTGTTGCACCCTTGTCAAATACACACACATGCACATGTACACAGTGCTCATACATGCAGCCGAAAACAACATACATGTGTGACATCACGGACATGTCTACTTACATACACATTCATCCAAACATGTGTGCACGCACAACTGCATTTGGCATGCAAGCCTACACACACAAGCACCATCCATGTCTCACACATTACAGCCCTCGCATGTGTCAGCCCCACGGCCCTGTACACCCCCACCCATACTCGACCCCATACAAACAGATGTGCAACCTGCACAATACCGAATAATCACCACACGCACTGCTCACAATCAGGATGCATGTACACTCACCGCTCGACTCCAGACGGGTCTGCTTCTCTAGGACCTGGACGTGGAGCGCTGGGGATATGCGTTCCAGGACCCCATCTGTTCTTCCGACAAGTGGCCCCGGCGCCCCTTGGCATCCGCTGCCTTCAAGAGGCGCCGGGCCTTGTTCAGGGTCCTGGACCTGAAGTCCTCCCAGCGCTTCCTGACATGTTGTAAGTCCCGGACTGCCACCCCCTCCGCGTTGATGGCAGTCACGATGTCAGTCCAGATCCGAGTCCGTCCTTCCTTGTCGGCACGGGAACTTCCGAAGAGGGCATCATACTGCCCCAGGACTTGCTCCACCAGGACACCAACTTCGGTGGCACTGAAGCTGGTGCCCCTCTGCCTCTCTGGCCGGGGGTTGTCAGTGGTCACAGATGGTGTTTGCCCCGACATGACAACCCCAGAGGCAGGAGTGGGTGGGCAACTGGGTCCTGGGGCTGGGCTGTGGAGCGATGGAATTCCAATCGGGAGTCTTCGGTTCCAGCAGGGGTGGTCACAGCAACAGCACCCCTGGCTGATGTGCAGGCAGCAAATGGCAGTGCACGTGGGCAGCAGGCAGTCAGGCAGCAGCAGATGGCAGGTGGGAGCGTGCTCGGGGCTCTGGGGGGCAGTAGTTTGGCCTTCTGGGCAGGAGCGTGGTCTTCCGTGTGCTTACGCGTGGCCAGCTTGGTACGGAGTGATTTGGCACGTGAAAATCCTGCACGTCAGCGTGAAAATCGAGGAAAGGCCCTTAGCGCGTAAGCGCGTCAGCACGCATACGTGATTCTATTGGACCAAAGGCCCTCAGCGCATAAGCGCGTCTGTGACGTGACCCGCACGGGTGTTTCCCACACAGCACGTGATGACAGAGCACACGTGGAAAGACTGCACGTCAGAGTGTCATCGCGTGTAATTGGACAGCACGTCAGAGTCTCATCGCGTGTAATTGGTGGAAATGGCCCTACACGCAGAAGTGACAAAGCGTGTAATTGGTGGAAATGGCCCTACACGCATAAGTGACAAAGCGTGTAATTGGTGGAAATGGCCCTAGCGCGTACACGCCGCGTAAGTGACGCTGGACGTGTGGGCCTGTATAAAAGGTACGTGTAGAACACCATTTCCTTGTACGTGCTTTTCGTGGAGAGCGAGTGGGTGAATTCTGTACTTCTTGTCGTTTCACACGCGATTTACTTCACGGCGTTTCAAGTTTGTATTCCCTGTTACCTCTGACAGCTTTTTCTCTTTTTTCTCTTATACTGGTTTACCTGGGCCTGTTCCCTCAAACAGTGTTCCCTTCTACTGTTGTCCTGTCTCCTCAGACAGCGTACAAATCTTCTTTTGGCGGGGGTGTTGCCAACCAAATGCGCTCCTTTTTCACGCTCTTTTACCTGGCAGACGGTGAGTCACGCACGTATCGAACATCTGTGCTTGCCCCGTGTGTAGCCTACCCCTTCAGAGGTCATTCTAGGCTGCGTGTGACACGCATACGTTCATTCTTGTGTTAAAGGGTGCCACAGCGTAGTGCAGGTTTTTCTTTCTGCACACGTGGTCTAGGAGGGGTTGCGTGCACGTCATCTCCCTTTTTTGGGGCTCCTGTGCGTAGCGTGACCTGTCATCTTTCCCCAGGGGTTACAATCAGCCTTGCAAGAGCACTAGGGTACAATTACCATCTGGTACCCAACCCCTTTGACCCCCAATTGCCCAGGACAATAGTTTACAGCCACTCCCATACGCACATTTACATCAGTGCCATGGCTGGGAGGCGAGGATTCCGTAAGGGTGGCAAAGGTGGAAGAGCCACAAGTGGTGGCCGTGGTGGATCCGGTAGGGGACGTGGTCGTTACTTGCAGGGTGAGCCTGTCCCCCCATGTGTGGAGGACCAGTCAAGGGCACCCATAATCCCCCCCCCTCCCGTTGAGGCTGATGTGGCTGACACCATCCATGCTCAGCCCTTGTTGGACCAGCCCATTGTGGCACCAGACCTGGCTGACTCCATGGCTGACTTCCAGGTCAGCAGGCCTATGACACGTGCGCTGGTGCACGTTGATGTCACCATGCCACGTGCATCTGGGGCAGCAAGGTCATCTGCTGCACCAAGTAGGCAGGGCGGAGAGGCTGCAGGGGCAGCTGCGGCTCCATCCACCCCAGCCTTCACACACCCAGCCAGGACAGTGTCGGTCCTAGTCCATGCTGCTGACATTCCCCCTGACACCATCACACTAGAGCCAATGCCTGCACCAACTCCCATGCTGAGTGTGCAATCCCACACTCCTCATACAGAGTCCATCAGGGCTCCTGCCCCTAGTGTCCAGAGCGGCACAGGACACTCAGGATCACCACCACCTTCCAAGCGGAAGAGGAAGGGTGCTCGTCCGGCACAGGCTGATGCCCCAGACACGGCTACACAGTCAGGCCCGTCCAGGAAGCCCAGCTTCACGGATGACGAACTGAATGCACTTGTCGAGTATGTGGCCGCACATGACAACGAGATGGTCATTGTTGCAGGATCCAAGACCACACCTGCACAACGGCAGGCACACTGGCAGACCGTTGCGGACATCGTAAGTGCCCTTGGAATCGTGAGGCGCACAGCCAATGATTGCTATAAGCGCTGGAATGACCTAAAGCGCAGGGAAAAGAGTAAGCTGGCCTCAAGTCATGCCGCAACTCTAGTGACTGGAGGTGGGTCTCCAGTAGTAGACATGGAACTCACTCCACATGAGTCAGTCGCTGGGACCTACGTCACGGAGGAACAGATCCAAGGCGTGGGAGATCTGGCTGATTACGAGGCATTATCCGGTGAGTGCACATGCATGTGTGTGTCATCCATGTGCATGGTGTGTGTGTGAGGGCTTCTGTTTGTGTGCCAGGTGAGAGTGTGTGCGCCTGAGTCGTATGGGTCAGCCATGTGCTTCATGCAATACATCCTGCGCAGCTGCATTTGGCCATAGCAGTATCCCTTCTGCCAACAGTAGACATCTAGCCCAACTGCACGCCAGTTGCCCTTGAAGTGTCACCTTGCCACAGCATTGTTGCTTATTTTTCACTGTTCATTCAGTCAGATTGTTTGCATTCCACCACCTTTACTAGGCATGTTGCAGTCCGCTAGTCACATGTCTGGCATGGCTATGGTAAAGTGGAGTGACTTTGTTACCTGGATATCATTTGTTCACACATGTCCCTGTGCAATTGGACCATTTCAGACTGGCAGCTCCAGGTGAAAAATCTGACCTGTTAGAATTAGAAAAGCTATTACATGCGGGAACTGGACTGAATGAATAGGTGCTGCCCTCCTCTCCATCTTCACTCAATATCAATGGTACATGCCATCTGTGTGATGGCATGTGTGTTTCACCTGGCAATCACAGGCCAATGTGTGATGCCACTGCCAGGCAGCATGCAGAAAATGTGTTCATCTTCCATCTTGGTGTCATCAATGTGTGCCATTTGCCTGGCCTTCATATGCAGTGAGGGTGCATGCATGGGAGGGTTTTAGTCATGTGGGACATGTGTCAATCAAGTACTGGTTCTCTTGCTTCTCAGCCCTCATTGTGTGCCATGGTGCTAATGCCTGTTTCCATTTCTTTGTTTTTATGTCTTTGCAGGGGAAGACGCACATGATACTGCTGGGGTTGTGGAGATGGTGCAGACCCAGGAGGGGTCCGAGGGCCGACCAACCACCAGTGAGGGACGTGGTGTGGTGGTGGGTGAGAACCCACAAGTGCTGCAGGTCGTGCTCTCAAGGGGTGTCTCTGGCTGCACCTCCCCCGAGCTGTACTCAGGTGTTGATTCGGATGAGACCTACGTGCCGTCGCAGGTGAGTGTTCCAGGGAGGGAATCTGTTCTGTCCCACCCACCTGCACCAGGGTCAGAACCCTCAATGGGGATGTCAGTGTTGGCAGCTACGCCTTTGGTGGTTACGGATGCAGGGTCACACTCCGCGACATCTGATCCTGTTCCTGGGCCAGCAGATCAGAGGGGGAATGCAGTCCTGCAGCCTCAGGCAGTGCCGGCACAGCAAGGCGCAGTTCGCTTTGCCCCAGACAGGTGTGGTGCCCGCCGACGTGGTGGCCGTACGCCACCTGGCAATACCGCATGGGAGCAATCCATTTACGGTATGGCAACACAACAGGCAGCATCATCCGAGATGATGGCTCAGGCCATGGATAGGGTGGCCACTTCCATTGTCCCCCCTGAAAGGCTGATGGAGCGACTAGAGCAGGAAACCGACTCCATCTGCCAGTCACACAGGGAGGACATGTTGGGGTCCAACAGGGACAGGCGGGCGGCACTGGCGACTCTGCAGGAGGCCATCTCCATTGAGTCCCAGGCCCACAGGGAAGCCCTGAGGCAGGAGCTCCTTCACCTCAGGACGACTCTTGTTGAGCTTGAGGCTTCAACACACCAAAGGACAGAACAGCAGCTGGAGCGTCTCACCCGTACGCTCTCAGCTGTGATGCAGGCAACGAGGGCGGAGGTCCGGGTATCCCGTGAGTTGTTGCATGGGGACCTCCGCTGTCATGCCGCCGTCCTTTGGTGGCCGCTGGCGGTTATGGAAGGCTTGGCGTTGGCGGCGCCATTAGTCGTTCCGTTTGTTTTTTCTTTTCACTTCCTGGTTTGGCGGTCTAGTCTTTTTCTTCTGTGTTACTTTTCCTTCCGCTTCCTGGTTTATCGGTCTAGCCTTTTCTCTTGTTTCCGTATTTAACCACGCCCCTCTCTGGGCTCTGTGCGTTGCAACTTGTTTCTTTCGCTTTGTTGCCGTGCTACTGTGTTTCCAGTACTACCCCTATTACCTAAGTTTACTCAGTATCAATAGCAGTGATTCTTCCTACTGCTTCTTCCCTTCCTTTTTTGCCTTTTTACTCCATTCTATTGATTCCCCGTGCCTTTCGGGGCTCCTCTATCCCTTCCTGTTTTCCGGATCTCGTTCCGGTATCTGGCAGTGGTGTGTTTTCCTCCATCCCGGGTTCCCCGGGCTTCTCATGCTACAACTTCAAAGCTTCGGAAAGACTTTCCTGCCTTTCACCTGCACTCCGGACTCTCCAGTCAACTCCTTCAGCACGCATTTGTTATCAACAACATCCGGCGAGAGGTTTTTTTTAAGCGGCTGCTTTTTTCCTCTCTTCCTGGCATCTTCGGGACGGGGCCGGCTGTTTTCCTGTTTATCAGGGAATCAGGGTGGCTTCTTCCCGCGGACGACCTTATCTCTTCACAAAGAAGAAAAGACCAAGAGACAAGTCCTACAGACGAGGAAATCTTCTGGAAGAAACAGGTGAGGAGAAAGGGGAGGAGGACATAGATTTATCTGATTTGGAGGAATCTCCGTTATTTCCCAGCACTTGTGACAGTTTGCAACGCCAAGAAGAGAACGCAATGTCTATCCCGGAACAGGTCCAAGATTTGCTCGCTGCAATGCGGAATGTGACGTTAGAATTACAGGCTGTGAAAGCCGAAAACACTGCTTTGAGGCAGCGTGTCGATCACTTCGAACAGTCCCGGAGTGATTTGCCTCCCATGCCCTTAGCCTGCGGTAAATACGATGGCTCTCCGGCTGGTTTCAAGGAGTTCATGGAGGCATGCATAATCTATTTCACTTTCAGACCACAAGCATATGCCTCAGACTCAGCCCGTATAGGTTTTCTAATTTCTAACCTTACGGGTAACGCCCTTTCTTGGGCTACCCCTCTGGTGACCGGTGCCAGCCCTTTACTCCAAGATTATGCCGGTTTCACCGCCCAATTCAAAACGGCTTTTGAAAGGCAAGAGTCTGCGGCAGTCGCCAGCGAACAGCTACTGGATATCCGACAAGGAAGTACGGATCTGCTGACGTACATCTCCCGTTTTAAACGGGTGGCTGCTGACGCAGGCTGGCAAGAGAACGCTCAGTACACCATCTTTCGGAGAGGATTAAGGGAGGAACTCAAAGATGAATTAGCAAGGGTTAACCGACCAGCTACCTTAACCGATCTGTGGTCTACTGTTATTCAACTGGACTTCCGCATCTCAGAACGACGGTCCGAACGTCGTAAACAACGTGGATTTCCTGCTACACTTGATCCTGGATTACCCCCCCCCTCTTCCACCTGTATGTCAAAAGAGGAACCAATGCAGGTTGGAACTACCCGAGGGCCACTCACCCCGGAAGAAAGAAGAAGACGCAGAGATAACAACCTGTGTATGTATTGTGGGTCCAATCAACATTTACTCAGAGACTGTCCTAACGTACCTCCCAGACGTTCGGGAAACGCCAATCCTCGGAACTAGTTGGGACAAGTTACCGAGGGGGATTACCTGGTCCCTTCGTCTCTTTATCGGTCACACCCACGCCATCCACAGTAGAAGACAACCGTCTGATGGTAGTTGGAGTGGAGTTAAGCCTCTCTCAGCAGTCCTATGAGGTTTTGGCACTGCTGGACTGTGGTGCTGCCGGTTGCTTTATGGATTTGGTTTGGGCGGAAAAGGTTGGCATTCACCGTTTGCAGAAGGACGAGGATCAAAAGGTGGAGGGCGTTGACGGCAGACCACTCAGCTCGGGCCTTATCACTCATACTACACCTCCTATGCAGATGAAAATCCTACATCATAACGAGACCATTCAATTTGACCTCATCCGAGCTGCACATTTTCCGTTGATCCTGGGGGTCTCGTGGCTACGGAAGCATAACCCGACCATAGATTGGACAAAGAATCAACTGTCCTTTACATCAGCCTTTTGTCGTAGTTCATGTTCCTCACAGACCCAACATACTACGGTTCATGTTTGTCCGGAATTAGACTCTAGTCCAGAGGCACTTAAGGTAAACAGTATTCCCAGAGAATATCTCCGCTACCAGGAGGTATTTACGGACGATGGTCCTCAGAAGTTACCACCTCATAGACCAGAGGACTGTCAGATCGTTCTCCAGCCCAATGCTGTTGTACCTTTTGGAAGGATGTTTTCTCTTTCTCTTAAGGAAAAGAAAGCACTTAAAGAATACCTGGATGCAAATACACATCATGGCCTGATCCGACCTTCGTTTTCTCCTGCTGGGGCTTCGCTTTTCTTTGTTCCAAAGAAAGGTTCCGATGAACTTCGCCCTTGCATTGACTATAGGGGTCTTAACCAAGTTACTCTCAGAGATAGGTATCCCATGCCACTTATCGGAGACATCCTAGAAGCTGTTCAAGGGGCGAAGATCTTCTCTAAGATCGATTTAAGAAGAGCCTACCACCTCTTGAGGATACGATCCGGTGACGAATGGAAGACGGCTTTTCGCACTCCCTTCGGTCACTATGAATATTGTGTTATGCCGTTTGGTCTTGTCAATGCTCCATCTGTATTTCAGAGATTCATGGATCGCATTTTCTCCGATCTTCTTTTCCATTCTACTGTCGTCTACCTCGACGACATTCTGGTGTATTCTAAAGACGCTCAACTTCATGCTAAACATCTCCACCAAGTCCTTCAAAGATTGCAAGACAATCTACTCAAGGCCAATGCTGACAAGTGCATTTTTCAAGTCTCCGAGGTCAACTATCTTGGCTTTATCCTGTCTTCAGAAGGTATTCGCATGGATTCCGCTAAGACCGACGCCATCTTGCAATGGCCAACACCCCATACCATCAAAGACGTCCAAAGGTTTTTAGGTCTAGCCAATTTTTATCGCAAATTCATCCAAGGATTCTCGGATCGAGTTCTTCCCATTACAAGGTTGCTAAAGAAGTCATCCATGCCCTTCTCCTGGTCTTCTGAGGCAAACCGGGCTTTCCAACTTCTCAAGAAAGAATTCTGCTCTGCCCCGGTACTTCATCAACCAGATCAGAATCTAAGATTCATTGTGGAGACTGACGCCTCTTCTGCAGCAATTGGAGCAGCTCTCCTACAGGAACACGGGGAGCTAGAACATCCCGTTGCCTACATGTCCAAAACACTGAACGACAGCCAAACACATTATTCGGTGATTGAAAAAGAACTTCTGGCCATGAAATCCGCATGCGAAGAATGGCGACATCTCCTACAGGGAGCTACTCATCCTTTTGAGATCAGAACAGATCATAAAAATCTTAAGATTCTGCAGAAGATGGAATGCGTCAACTCGCGTCAAGCTCGCTGGGCACATTTTTTCTCCCAATATGATTTCGTACTGACTTACTTACCAGGTTCCAAGAACATACTTGCTGATGCCCTTTCCAGAAGACCAGTACCAGACAGGGTTCTGAAGGAATTTCCCAGCCTCATGCTACCAGACGTTAAAGTGATCTGTTCTGTGGATTCGTTTCTGGACAGAGTCCGTGAGGTCACACGGTCCACTAACCCTCTTCCGAAGGATCTATCCATGCAAGGTGGTTTATGTTTTCAACAACAACGACTATTTCTACCAGACAGCATCTCCCGTCAGTCGGCATTAAAATGGTGCCATGATGATCCAACGGCGGGACACAGAGGTGTAAAGAACACCTTGGAGTTGCTTCTTCGCAGGTTCTGGTGGCCTGGGATGGCCAAGGAAGTTACAACCTACGTCGAGTCATGCCCTGTGTGTTGTCGATCAAAGTACAGCACTCAAAAGGCAATAGGGCTTCTCCAACAACAGGACCTTCCGAAGAGACCCTGGTGCGTTATTTCTACAGATTTCATCGTGGATCTGCCACCTTCAGAAGGTTGTTCGTGCATCATGGTAACGGTCGATTGCTTCACCAAGATGGCACATTTCACTCCTTTGGCGGGTCTTCCTACTGCAGCCGAGATGGCGGCAGTGTTTGCCAGGGAAATATTCCGCTTACATGGTACCCCGGACAAGATTATTTCTGACAGGGGATCTCAGTACACCTCGAAGTTCTGGAAGGAACTTTGTGAAAGACTGGGTATAGAACGAGCTTTGTCATCCGGTTTCCACCCACAGACCAATGGACAGACAGAAAGAACGAACGCCACTCTGGAGCAATATCTTCGGTGTTTCGCTAACGCCCAACAGGACAATTGGGTTAGTCTGTTGGTTACTGCAGAATTTGCCTATAACAATGCAGAGCACAGTGCCACTGGTCTCAGTCCTTTCTTTTGTTCCTATGGTTTCCATCCCAGCTTTATTCCTTCTCTCTCTTTTCCTCCTTCTACAACTCCATCTGTTGATGCCCTACTTACCAGTATCTCGGATGCTCACAAGTCTGCCACGAGTTGCTTGCGAGCTAGCAGTCTCCGGTACCGATCTTACTGCAACCTTAAGCGCCAGCCGGTTCCGGCATGGCGTAAGGGCACCAAGGTCTGGTTGTCTACTAGGTTTCTACCTCGTTGGCTACACCCCTCTAAACTTTCACCCCGCTATCTGGGTCCTTTCCCTATTCTATGCCAGATCAATCCTGTGGCCTTTCGTCTCCAGTTGCCGAAACATATGCACCGTCTCCATCCGGTGTTTCATTCCTCCCTCCTTAGGGAATACAGGAGTGATCCCTACCTTCGCACTTTGCCGCATGATCCGGTTCCCAAAGTGGTTCCTTCTGATGAGTATGAGGTGGCCTCCATCCGGGACTCCCGCTATCATCAGGGTCGCTTGGAGTATCTCGTCCACTGGAAAGGATATCCGCACTCAGAGGACTCCTGGGAACCGGTGTCTCATGTTCACGCACCGGCATTGATTCAGCGGTTTCACCGTCTGTTCCCGGGTAAACCGGGGGGGGTGCCGCTTGGGAGGGGGCATACTGTCATGCCGCCGTCCTTTGGTGGCCGCTGGCGGTTATGGAAGGCTTGGCGTTGGCGGCGCCATTAGTCGTTCCGTTTGTTTTTTCTTTTCACTTCCTGGTTTGGCGGTCTAGTCTTTTTCTTCTGTGTTACTTTTCCTTCCGCTTCCTGGTTTATCGGTCTGCCTTTTCTCTTGTTTCCGTATTTAACCACGCCCCTCTCTGGGCTCTGTGCGTTGCAACTTGTTTCTTTCGCTTTGTTGCCGTGCTACTGTGTTTCCAGTACTACCCCTATTACCTAAGTTTACTCAGTATCAATAGCAGTGATTCTTCCTACTGCTTCTTCCCTTCCTTTTTTGCCTTTTTACTCCATTCTATTGATTCCCCGTGCCTTTCGGGGCTCCTCTATCCCTTCCTGTTTTCCGGATCTCGTTCCGGTATCTGGCAGTGGTGTGTTTTCCTCCATCCCGGGTTCCCCGGGCTTCTCATGCTACAACTTCAAAGCTTCGGAAAGACTTTCCTGCCTTTCACCTGCACTCCGGACTCTCCAGTCAACTCCTTCAGCACGCATTTGTTATCAACAACATCCGGCGAGAGGTTTTTTTTAAGCGGCTGCTTTTTTCCTCTCTTCCTGGCATCTTCGGGACGGGGCCGGCTGTTTTCCTGTTTATCAGGGAATCAGGGTGGCTTCTTCCCGCGGACGACCTTATCTCTTCACAAAGAAGAAAAGACCAAGAGACAAGTCCTACAGACGAGGAAATCTTCTGGAAGAAACAGGTGAGGAGAAAGGGGAGGAGGACATAGACTTATCTGATTTGGAGGAATCTCCGTTATTTCCCAGCACTTGTGACATCCGCACACTCATCCTCCAGAACCAGACCTACCACACCCGCATGCTTGCAGCCATGGAGGAGCAGACTAGGGCCTTGCGTGGGCTGCCTCCCATAGTGCAACCACCTCCGGATGCAGCTGCACAGGGTGATAATAGCGACAGCAGTGATACTCCCACAATAGGGTAGCCGTGTGGGCCATGAGCCCATGGAGGTGTTTTTTTTTCCCAGGACCCACACAGGTGGGTTTTGGTGTGCACCCTGTCCTTGGACCTCCTGGGTGGCCTCCCAAACCCCCCCGGGCCCATCAATGGCCATTTTTGATTTTTATTTTTATTTTTTATTTTTATTTTTATTTTTATTTTTTATTTCTAAATATTTTTTCCCAATTTTTTTGGGACAATTTGTTGGCTTCCGTGGTTCCTGTGGGCATACGCAGCATTGTGGCTGGGCACATGCAGGCTTGTCATGTATTTGGTTCAGATGCTTGGGTTTGAGTCACACACACCCCTCCTGCTTCCCGTTTCCATGGGCTTGCTAGGGGTGTGCCCAAGTGACATTGACGTACATGGTGACATTGGACTCCCACTACATGTGTGGGTAGTCCAGTCAATACTGTGTATACATTCCTAGTGCATATTGCTGTTGTGTTGTACACTGCATGTTGCATTGATGTGTAACTCATCCTCTGTGTCTACCTCCCAATTTGCAGGTCCCTTCCTCATGTCTTCACAAGGCCCTCTAGTCTGGAGATGGGGTCCATGTTGGCAGCAGTGCAGCTACAACTCTACATGGCGCCAACACTGCACAGTTGGTAGTGGTGGGAGTGCAGGCATTTCCAGGTGGTGAGACTACTAATATATAACATTTGTGATGTCATGTTAATGGTAGTACCTGCTCAAGTTTGTTGTTGGTCCTGCATTACTGTGAGCATTTCAGGTGTTGCAAGTTTCAATTAGGGACACTCTACATTGTGACACTAGTGTCATGTTGTGGGGATTACTTTGTTTACCTGCAAATAGCATGACATGGCACGGTGTGTCGTGTGGCGGTGCTGGGGATGGGTTGGCTGACATGGCACTGTCCTCTTGTTGAATTTTGCAAGTGGGTATTCATTTTAGCTGCTTGAATGTGTTACTTCACAAAACTGCATTGGTGGTGTCTGTGTGGGTAGGGATGCACACATTGTGACACTTCCAGGTGTACAATCTCAGGCTGATATGGTTTTCACGGTTCATTCTCCAGACATTCAGGATCAGTGTCAGGTTGAGTCATCATTGATTGTCAGATGGAATGTGCCAGGGCAGTGTGCACTCCATAGGGGTGTGATTTCTATGTGAAGTAATTAGCCACTATCTGTGTACGGGCTGCCTCCCCCCGTGCCCTTTCCCCTCCCATGCGCAGCGGCTGTGCATGTGGTTGGGGATGTGGGGCCACCACCATGTCCACGGCCAGGCCCCGGCGTGTTGCAACGTTGTGCAGGACACATGCTGCCACTATGATCCTGCACACTACTGGGGGAGCGTACAACAGCTGCCCGCCAGAACGGTCAAGGGAGCGAAAGCGTGACTTTAGCACTCCGAATGTGCGCTCCACTATGCCCCGGTTTGTAATGTGGGCTGTATTATATCTTACCTCGGGTGGCGTGGTGGGGTTCCGAATTGGCGTCATCATGTGGGGGCTGAGAGGGTAGGCACTGTCCCCTGTGGAGGTGGTGATTGGTATCATTGGTGGGGTTGTGACCTTGCTCAGTATCTGACATGCATGCATGTGCAGTGGCATTCATACTCACCAAGCAGCCATGTATCGCCATGCCGCCCAGCTTCTAGGTCCCGGCTTAGGGTGGAGATTCGGTAAATGAAGCTGTCGTGGGTTGACCCGGGATAGTTGGCATATACTGAGGTGATGATTCCCTTGGCATTACATACTACCTGCACGTTGATGGAATGCCAGTGCTTGCGGTTCCTATAGATGTGCTCAGATGCCCTGGGGGGACGTAGAGCCACATGGGTGCAGTCGATGGCACCTAGCACTTTGGGGAATCGTGCCACAGCGTAAAAATCTAGGGCGGCAGCATGCCTTTCTGCAGGGGTTCTGGGCAGGTATATATGCCTGCGGACTGATGGGCGTGCAGTGATGATGTTCAAGACCTGGTGTAGGCAGCGTGACTGGGTGGCCTGTGATACACCACCCACAATGGCACTTGTCCGCTGAAATGATCCAGTGGCTAAGAAGTGCAGTACATTGAGGACCTTCTCCAGGGGGCTGAGTGCTTGGGAGCACAGGGTGGGTGATGTGAGGTCATCCTCCCACTCACTCACCAGGTCCAGTATAATGTGTGGTGGAAACCTGTACCTCCCATGCACCTGGTCATCAGGCATCCCGAAAAGGCTGGTTCTGGGTGTGAATATTCTGGCCCTGACTATCCTCCTCCTCCTCCTTTGGTAGGCCACGCCCACTGCTGCTAGGAACGGTATGTTCATCCTGGGTCTGAGCTTGTTATTTTGTTAGCGCGCAAATTAATGCGTTGCGCGTGTTGTAGGCGAGCGTGTGACCCGCGCACCCCTGACATCCAGTACCCAGTCCAATAGCGTGTGGAAATTCCCGCGCACCCCGGGATACAGGTGCGCTGATGTACTTGCGTGTGTAGGTGTCCGCGCACCCCTGATATACACGTACATAGGCCAATCGCGTGTACGCGCACTTTTGTCCAATTACACGCGATGAGACTCTGACGTGCTGTCCAATTACACGCGATGACACTCTGACGTGCAGTCTTTCCACGTGTGCTCTGTCATCACGCGCTGTGTGGGAAACACCCGTGCGGGTCACGTCACAGACGCGTTTACGCGCTGAGGGCCTTTGGTCCAATAGAATCGCGTATGCGTGCTGACGCGTTTACGCGCTGAGGGCCTTTGGTCCAATAGAATCGCGTATGCGTGCTGACGCGTTTACGCGCTGAGGTCCTTTGGTCCAATAGAATCGCGTATGCGTGCTGACGCGCTTACGGGCTAAGGGCCTTTCCTCGATTTTCACGCTGACGTGCAGGATTTTCACGTGCCAAATCACTCCGTACCAAGCTGGCCACGCGTAAGCACACGGAAGACCACGCTCCTGCCCAGAAGGCCGAACTACTGCCCCCCAGAGCCCCGAGCACGCTCCCACCTGCCATCTGCTGCTGCCTGACTGCCTGCTGCCCACGTGCACTGCCATTTGCTGCCTGCACATCAGCCAGGGGTGCTGTTGCTGTGACCACCCCTGCTGGAACCGAAGACTCCCGACTGGAATTCCATCGCTCCACAGCCCAGCCCCAGGACCCAGTTGCCCACCCACTCCTGCCTCTGGGGTTGTCATGTCGGGGCAAACACCATCTGTGACCACTGACAACCCCCGGCCAGAGAGGCAGAGGGGCACCAGCTTCAGTGCCACCGAAGTTGGTGTCCTGGTGGAGCAAGTCCTGGGGCAGTATGATGCCCTCTTCGGAAGTTCCCGCGCCGACAAGGAAGGACGGACTCGGATCTGGACTGACATCGTGACTGCCATCAACGCGGAGGGGGTGGCAGTCCGGGACTTACAACATGTCAGGAAGCGCTGGGAGGACTTCAGGTCCAGGACCCTGAACAAGGCCCGGCGCCTCTTGAAGGCAGCAGATGCCAAGGGGCGCCGGGGCCACTTGTCGGAAGAACAGATGGGGGTCCTGGAACGCATATCCCCAGCGCTCCACGTCCAGGTCCTAGAGAAGCAGACCCGTCTGGAGTCGAGCGGTGAGTGTACATGCATCCTGATTGTGAGCAGTGCGTGTGGTGATTATTCGGTATTGTGCAGGTTGCACATCTGTTTGTGTGGGGTCGAGTATGGGTGGGGGTGTACAGGGCCCTGGGGCTGACACATGCGAGGGCTGTAATGTGTGAGACATGGATGGTGCTTGTGTGTGTAGGCT